>NW_027509180.1:2207500-2807500 GCF_051911475.1 Siphateles boraxobius
AGCCATGCGGGATTGAAATGGGATGCAGTGCCCACGATGATCGATGACCCTGACCCAACGCCCCCGTTAAGGAGACAGCCACGTCAGGAGGAGTCACCGCCAAAGAAACGTGAGATAAATACAGGGATACTTTGAGATGCCGGTGAAACTGAAAGCTCAGTTGCTCCAGATTATTTCTGTAAGAGTGTCTGTCACATTGTCCATTGTAGAGTTGTAGTCTTATGGTCTCGAGGGAACGTTTTGCTGTAATGTGACTTTAGTTAATAATTTTCCAAATGTGTGTTTTTGTTTTACAGGCAACAAAAAAAAAATGGTTTACCCGTCAAATGCAGACGGTGTTCAACGACACACTGCTTCTGAAGCAGGGCCTTCGCTGCCGCCGACACCAGTGCCGTTGCCGTCAGGCCTGGAACATGCCCTGAAGATGAAGATCGGGAGTCTGAAGGCACAGGTGTGCAAACTGAGGGCGAAACTGCGGGAAGTGAGTCGGCGGAGGAAGACCAGGAAGGCTGGAGTTAGCAAGGAGTCCGTGATGAAGCAGATGAGGAAGCTCTTGCCAGCCAGAGCGTATGCTTTTGTGAGTACACACGTCGCAGCGGGAGGTCTCTCCGCTACATGCCAGTCCTGTTTAAAGTGTGTTCAGTGCCACACACTGCAGAAGCTTATGAAGTCTGTTGTTTTCAAACCTGGCTTTAACCACATCATTCTGTGAACGTCACCAGGTTTCCTACCTTCTGAGTGATCGCTTGAGTCAAGACTGCCTTGAGAATGCCCTCTCAGCCATTAGGGGTGTGTACAGATAAACATTGGGTTTCAGTGCATCGCATGGTTTATCGTAACTCGTAACTGTACTTAATAAGGTGTGTGTGTGTGTGTCTTCAGCTCGTCTACAGACGTCTACAGGATTGATGTTTAACAGCTCGGAGAAGACCAGCTGTGCCTCCCAGGACGGTCCCGGGATCATTGTTCCCGTCGACACTGAGAGGATCATGGACGAACACAGCTATGCTAGCGTGATCACTGATGACCCAGCAGTCTCTGCTAATGCGGCAGTCAAAGATGAGCAAGTGGAGCAGCCGATAGACTATTCACTAGTGGGGAATGCTCAGTACGGTTAATTGATCAGCCAAATCAGAAGCGCAATAGAAATATTTCTTAAATTAAGGCATCAGTACATTTTGTTCACTTGGTACTCCTACTACAGTAAATGCTGTATTGTCTTGTATATGTTTTTTTTTAGTTTTTTGATAAGTTGTGGAATCCAATCATTAAATAGTTTTTTCTTGCTTTATTGAGTATTTCCATTTTATGCAACTTTACACCTTTACTACTATCATTAGTTACCAACTCCACTAGGCCTGAAGTATATTTTGTACGTTTTAATCCCCCGGATCGTGCTACAAACATGATGATCTTATAGAACATGATGGACAGTGGCTGTGTTTTTTAGTTTACACAGTCTTGCTTTAACGGATATTAATATAAGATAGTACTGAGAAGCTTTTATATATATTTATAGTCCAACATTCCCAATTATCTGATATAGCATGTCCTTTACTTACTGTTATATGTTGGTATTAATAATTCAGTGTTTGTAATGCTAATACTAAAGGTTTTGTGGGGAAAAAGTAGAAAACTTGTCTAAGTCTGTGAAATAAACTGTTAAAAGGGATTTGATGATCACTAGTCTAGTGATTGTACGTTATTCTGTGTTGTCATCATTCAGGTTGGATTTGATCTTTAATGTAGGCTTCTTAAAAAAAATGACAAAGCAGCTGATATTTCCATAGCGACATCAAAAAGCTAGTATTGATGGGAAGTCCGGCTCTTTTCAAAGAATCGGCTCGTTCGCGAACGACACATCAACACTAGTGGACTGCCGAGTCGCTTTCATTCACCCCAAAATGGCGGAAGCGTAGCGCTGGTGTTGCTATGGAACCTTCTATTGAGTTTCACTTCTTGTCAATATACGTTATTTGCTAGTGATGGGAGAGACGAAGCTTTTTAAAGCGTCGAATCAATTGAATGATTCAAATGAATCAATTTCAAAGCGTTCGAATCGACGCACTCGGGCGACCCCTGCTGGTCAGGACAGTGTAAGTGCAACAAAAACTCATACCAAACATGCATATAAACAGCTTTTACAAACCCATTGCAAATGTTTTATTGAAAGTAAAATCTATTCTATGCAATTGGCTAATCATTTAATAAGATTAAATATCAAATGTTTGTATAATATGTGTTCTTATTTAAATTGGCTTGATTTGTTTGTTGCATGGATGGCTGCGCTATAAACAAGCCGAACCACAGACACTTCCATTTTCCGCCGCTGGGGGGCGATTTCAGTGAATCCGCTTTGACATTTCTCGACTTTGGCAGGCACACGATCCGGACCACTGATTCGATTCAAAAGATTCATAAGGGTTTCGAAGCTTTTATTTTTATTTTTTTATTGTCTTTTTATTGTCAAACTCTCGTGGAGACAACAGAAAAAAACAGACAAGCCATCAACAAAATGCGTATTGACAATGGAATAAATAAATAAACAAAATAAGGCATAGTTCTCAACTAAATAATGTGTTACAGGATCAAAAACATTTCAGCAGCATAACAAATGGCTTCTACAGTTTGTTTAGAATTTTTTACACTGTTCAAAGAGGATAAAAACATGCGAAATTCATTTTTAAAACAGTTTACATTTGGCAATTGTTTTTTTCATTTATTTTTGTGAATGTGGTATTTACTCATAATGATGATAAGGTTAATCAAAAGTGAAAAGTCCCTCGTTATTTTAGAATTATAAATAAGAATATCTTCGATTGTACATTGCTCAATTTCACTCATTTTAATATATTCAACCATCTATGGACATCTTGCCAGAACTTCCTGCTAACTGAGCAAAGGAAGAATAAATGTTCTGTGTTTTCATGACAAAAGTCGCAACTTCAAAACCAAACCCAGCCCTCAGTGTCTCCGCGGGTGGATAGTAGTTGTTGAGGATTTTAAATTGCATTTCTTTTACTTTGCGTTCAGAGTGTGTTGTGTTGACGCGGGAAATTCAGATAGAGGGCAGGAAGTGACGAACGCAATGGACGTGATGGAGGAAAGTCCGTACTGTACTACTTTAGACGCTATTACAAGAGAAATATATAAACAAAAAATCTAAACATATGTTGGACGTGATCCATACGTTATGAATAGGACCGATTTTCAACTGAATTGAAAGATTTGCCTGCCATTGAGGCGGTAGATATCAGCAACTACCTCGTCTGACAGACATACTTTGACTTTACAAAGTTCAAAGACTGGTACATTGCACAAACAGACACATAAGTTGTATTAACTCTAGCTTTGACGAAGTGATCACTGACACACACACGGGCATTTTCCCATTCGGCTCCTCCCGACCGCAGACGTGGGTTTGCAAGGCAATTTTTCCGATGTTTTTCTGTATTTTCCCCCCTTATGAACAACACATTTTGGCACACGATAAAAACTCCTCGTTGTTTGCAACGATAAACGACGCAAAACATAGGCATTTTGAGTTTGTTATAGTGATTCCTAAATATAGAAAATCACTTCCTGCCCTCCATCTGTATGTATCGCCATGGCAACGCAGTGACGTGACGTCATGTGAAAACAAGCTATTCCCAATGTTTGTTTGTTTTTTGTAATTGTTGGATTATCTAATATTTTTAGTTTTATCTTCCTATCATAATCATGACATATATATTCTTTGAAAGCTTTATTTAGATATTCGTTGTCACATTTTTTGTTCGTAATGTTTAATTCTCCTACCATTAAGTTCGGAAGCTTGATTTGGACATTAGAAAAACGAATTGTGTTTTTTATCAGCTGTATCAGACTCACTGGGATAGATTTACAGATTTTCCTATATTCTTTAAGAGAACATTGAACATTATTAAATTTGCTTTTTAAATCTTGTAACTGTAAGATTTCACCGTTTATATCTAAAATGTCATGTACAAAGATAATGCCTTGGTCAAAGCAAATGGAAGGATCTCTACTAAGCAAATGATTTAATAAATTTTTCTCTCTTTGTTTTTCATCTTTAACCAATTTAACTCCAAGATATTTAACTTTTTTTTTTTTTTAACAGGGATTGACATTATTTCTGTATCTACACAGTCAAATAACGCAAGTAGTTCACATTTTTTCATATTTAAACGAAGACCTGAAGCTTTGGAAAAAATTGAGATTATTTGCAATGCATTACTAACCATAGATTTATCCTTAAGGAAGAAGACAGCGTCGTCTGCAAACTGACTGAGGCGAAATTCATAATCAAAAAAATGTATGTCCTGAAAATTTGGATTATTTAATATCATATATGCTAGCTGAGTACATAAAATGAATAACTTGGGACTAATTGGACATCCTTGTCTTATACCTCAAGTTATATTTATTCTAGGTGTTATTAGTGGGTTTAGAGAGACATAACTGTAAATGTCAGTATAGAACATTTTAATCACTGAACAAAAAAATTTGTCGAATCCAAAATTTTCTAGAGTAGAAAATAAAAAATCGTGTTCTATAGAATCGAAAGCTTTGAAATAGTCTTAAATAAAATCAGTCTTTCGGATTCCAGAATAGATCGATAGTCCATCGTGTCTAATATTAATCTCACATTATTGTGCATACTTCTACCTTTTCTAAACGCAGACTGAGTTTCATCTACCGTTTTATCAATTACTGTTTTCAATATCTCTGCATATATTAACGCTAATAACTTATAATCGTTGCAGAGCAATGTAATAGGCCTCCAATTGTCTAAATTTGTTATATCTTTTATTTTTATTTGGGTAGTAGAGTTATTATACCAGTTTTCAGTGTTGGAGTAAGACATCCTTCTTGTATACATTCGATAAAAGCATTCAATAACAATTCTTTGATATCTTCCCAAAAAAACTTCATCAATTCCAGGTGACTTTTCTTTTTTTTTTCAGGGCATTTTCTATTTCTTGCAGATTTATTTTGCCTTCTAGCCTTTTTTTGTCATTCTCCCCAATCCTTTTAATATTGCTCTTAATCAGAGTAAAAAAGGATTCACAGTCCTCTTTGTGGAAATTTGAGCTATACAAGTCAGAGTAAAAGAGTTGAACTTCCTCCTGTATTTGGCTAGGGTCTTCTATGACTGTGTCATTTTTTATTAATTTGCAGATTATTTTTTTTTAGACTGCCTAGACTTTTCTAAACCATAGAAATATGTTGTGTTCTTCTCACCTTCTTCGATCCATCCAGCCCTGGATCGTACAAAGGCTCCACTTGCTTTTTCCAAATAAATTTCATCAAGCTGCTTGTGAGGGAGTTCAACTCAGTTAGTTCTTGCTCCGAAGCGTTAGTTTTACCACAGATTATGTTAATCCTTTTCAGTATTTCTTTATGTTTTTGTTTACTTGTTCTTGATATGCTTTATCCCGTTTCAATTGCCAACCTCTTTGTTTCAAATTTAAACCATTCCCACTTCCCTTTATTTGACGTATCCATTCATTTTACATTTATACAGAGGGATTTTATTTGTTTGCAAAAACCATCATTTGATAAAAGTCTGTTAATCAGTTTCCATATATTACCCGAAGACCGTGGTTGTTTGGTTACTAACAAGGCTAAGCTTATTAAACAGTGGTCAGTGAGCGGAGATGTAATAATTTCACATTTCTGAACATTATTACTTATTGAATGTGAGATTAGCCAGTAATAACCGTTGGTTCCCGTTTGAAGCACTAATCCATGTATATTCCAAATTTGTAGGGTTATTCAATCTCCAATAGTCAAACGTATACGTTTCAATACAAAAATTGTGTACTTCGTTATTTTCAGGTTGTTGGCCTCTTGGAGGTAGTCCATCCAACCAAGAATTAATTAAAATCACCTCCCATAAAAACTTTATCTGTCATATGAACAGCTTTCCACTCTGTCACTAGCCTACCCAATTTCTCTAACAAACTTCTGTTGTTCACTTTATTATTATATCCGTAAATTGAAAGCACGATCATTTTTTGGGCACGTGTAGAGAGCCTAAGCCCCTCCCCTTTCCGGTGGACCATGGGACCTTATTTCGGAAAAATATTGTATAGAAAAACGAATTGTGTTTTTTATCAGCTGTATCAGACTCACTGCGATAGATTTACAGATTTTCCTATATTCTTTAAGAGAACATTGAACATTATTAAATTTGCTTTTTAAATCTTGTAATATGGAGGTAGTTTTGTTTGTTTATTATTCAATCAAAAAAATATTTTCAATTAAAAAAACCTTCACTTCAATAAAAGAAAAACTTTTCAATCAAAGAAAAAAAGTATTTGAATCCAAAAATATATTTGAGACTCAAAGAAATACATTTGAACACTGCTTTTCTTTGATTGAAAATGTTTTCTTTGATAGAAGTCCGTTTTGTTTTGTTTAAAGCAACCTTTTTAATTGAAGTCACATTGTTTTTTGATTGGACCATATAATGGGTAGGACATTTGTGTCTTTATCATTCAATCAAAAAAGAAGTTGCTTCAAACAAAAAACAACAGAATCAATAAAAAAGTCACTTCAATGAAAAGATAAACATTTTCAAATATAGAAAATCGTTTTTGAATGCAAATAAAATATTTGAGACTCCAAAAATTGCATTTGAACACTTTTTTTTAAATTGAAAATGTTCTCTTTGATTGAAGTAATCTTTTTTGTGTTTGGGCCATACTTGGGTAGGACATTTGTGTCTTAATCATTCAATTCCAAAAAAGCTGTTTCAATCAAAAAAAATATTTCAATCAAAGAAAAAACTGTTCAAATGCAACAAAAAAAATTACCCCGTGAATAAAAAAAGTATTGAAGAGAATGTGTTTTTTCGTTGTTTTTTTTTATTTTTAATTTGAAGTGAAAAAAATTTAGAAGTTCAAATGTTTTCGTTTGAATCATTTTTTTTAAGTGAAAAAAGTTTTGAAGTTCAGATTTTTTTGATTTGTTTCCAAAAATTTTCATCTGCTGTACCCGAATGTGTCTCCTGTAAAACAATTCAATTTGCCTTAAGTTCTTTACAAAATAAAAAAAGTGCCTTGCGCTTAGTACGATTTTTCAAACCTCTGACATTTAAAGAAGTAAACAAAACCGGCATTGAACACTAAAATACAAATAAAGATATTAGTGCCTAATGAAAAAGGTCTTGAATTAACAAAAGAGCAGGAATGAGCAATTTTGTCCAAAGTATATTAGGGCTCAACCAAACCTCCAAATGATTAAATCAAAAAACTTGGGCTATTTAATCATATCTATAAGTATTTCCCCCCCACTCTATTCAACAGCCCATAATAACAGCGTATCCTCCCTTCAAAAAAGCCTTCTTTCCGTGGCGCCTGGTTTCGCATGCATGAATGTTTCTAAATTATAAATACACGATTACCTAAAAGTTTGTGGGTTTGTTCATTCTAGTCATTTCTATACGCCCAAATATTAATTGTATCACGTGTCTCACATCCTCTTTTTATAGGTAATAAATCCACAAATAGATGTTGATTTTTTAAAAGCATTTTCAACGTTACATATTTTATAATTCATGATCAAAACTTTAGTAGCCTACATAGGACCAAAAAAAGTGACATTTTCTAAGCACTATAATAAACCTAAAGAAAGTAACTAGTATGTCGAGTTTAATCAAATGCACACAGAGACATGATGGTTCTTCAACGGCATCTGCTGTTTTATTAAAAAACAAAAGTCAAAAGACGTAGAAATTCAGACCAACGCGTGAAAGAAAGAGTGAATAATGTGACGGAGCTGCGGAGAGAGTTATTATAGTTAGATATTAAAAAACAACCAGAACCTTTAGATTAAATTAATAAAACACTACATAACACACACGCTAGTTTTTATATTCCTTTTTACTCTATTTACAGCTCATTTCTGTCGTTTGTGTGTGACGTAACATTATCATCATCATCACGTGTTGTCATAATAAAAGTCCCGCTGTCACATTTCTAAATATATAAAAGAATAAAGATAAAACTACTGAAGCAAAATAACAAACACGCCAGACACTAAATATGAAGTAATTACACATGATGAGGCTTTAAATTCGTCACGTGAAATAATTATATAAAACACTCCATGTCTGTCTCACACTAGCGCTCTAAGACTTTGGTCTATGACACAGTTCTGTACAAAGTGTGTGTGTGTGTGTTTTCTGCTCATCATATGCCGTTTCTCTTCCTCAGAGAGTAAATGAATGGTGTGACTCATGTTTCAAACATCAGGGTTTGAAACATGAAGAACAAACACTCACTGTTGGTGAGTGTTTGTTCTTCATGTACATTCATTGCAAACACACGTTTTCTGCATTGCTGATTTGTCATTTGGATAATGTAATCTATCATTATTATTATGGCAATTAAACATTTACTTCTAAACTCTGTTTTAACTAAACATAACGTGTGTGTGTATGTTATGATGCAGCGATGGTGGTCCCTTGCACGAGGCGCAGCAGTGTGTGTGTGTGTGTGTGTGTCTGTGTGAGAGAGAGAAAAAGAGTGTCCCACATGAGTAATTTTACTATAATATTATACTATAGTATTTTTTCTAGTAAATACTATAGTGTTTTTGAACCATATATGGCAAAATCCCCAGTGTTAAATTAACACTGCTCAGTGTTTATACGAGTCCACACTCAAGAGTGTGCAGTGTTGAAGTCAATGAGATAGTCAAGTGATGATGATTGAGTATTATTGATGAACACCTGATGTTAACAAGCAGAATAACTTAAGGAGCAAATCACAATTTTAAGCCACCGTTATGGTGATCAGTGTTTGGTTTAGTTGGGGTCTTGACCCTTACATTTTTAACATTAGATTTTGTTTGGCTGCTGTAAATCAGTTATAACTGCCAGATGAACAAAGAGAAAAGGAGATCTGATGGCGTTGGTTATGTTTTAAAATGAATTGCTGAACTCATCTGAAGCCTAAAGTTAGGTTTAGTCGATTGATTATAGCAGCACTGTCCTTGTACAGCGTCATATTCTAATCATTTTCAATGTAATCCAAAGGATTTCTTACAAGTTGTTCTGATACAAAAAAAGAACTTCCAAGAAATCCTACATATTAGATCTTAATCTTAAAAACTAATAAACACTATAATCTAATTGTTATGACTCAGTTACAGCAACCAAACTAAATGTAATGGTAATAATTGAAGGGTCAAGAGCCAACTAAAGCAAACACTGATCACCATAATGGTGATTGATTTAAATTAGTGATTTTCTCCTTCAGTGATTCTGCTTGTTAACATCAGGTGTACATCAATAATGCTCAATCAACACTCAATTATCTCATTAACTTTAACACTGCTTCAGTGTTATTTATAACACACTCATATAAACACTATAGTATTTTTTCATATGTGTGTGTGTGTGTGTGTTTGTGTTATGACGCAGCAATGGTAGTGCCCCCCCACAGGCGTATCAGTATCTGCTGGCAGTCCTGCAGTGAGCGCCGGTCCCCCACTCTCTCCAGTGTGTGTGTGTGTGTGTGTGTTATGACGCAGCGATGGTAGTGCCCCCCCCCAGGCGTATCAGTATCTGCTGGCAGTCCTGCAGTGAGCGCCGGTCCCCCACTCTCTCCAGTGTGCGCTTGGCTTCAGCCAGCAGTCGAGCTCGGTGGCCCGGCGGCGTTAGCAGCGGCAGCGGCAGGTGACGACACGCTAGCAGGATAGCATGAGCTCTCTCGCGCTCGCCGCCGTTGGCTGCGGAACACACACACAGCGGGTCAACACAATATACTACACATACAGCATCAGCTAACCTGTGAGTGAGTGTGTGAGTGTTTACCTGCTGTTGTGTAGTTGTGTGTTCTGTGTCGCAGCAGTTGGTGTGTGCGAGTGGGACTGGCTCCAGCCATCAGCCTGACCGTCGTCTCATGCAGAAACAGCTAAAATCACACACACACACGTTTAAACATGCAGAGGTCAAATGCAGAGGTCAGCTGTAGGTGGGGTCAAAGGTCACCTTGTGTTGAGCCTGTCTGTGGGCTTGTCCGAGCTTCCGTAAAGAGCTCAGGTCCCTTTGGAATCCAGCCAGTTGGGATCCGGGGGCGGGGCCAGGCTCTCCATTGGACCCGCCCCCACGCTGCCATAGGCTGGTTCTCAGAGTCAGGAGGAGGTCACAGACCAGAAGCTCCACCCCCTGAAAGTGTCAGCGGGTTATCAAGTGTAAAACTAGTTATCAAATAAAACTAGGATAACTATAACTTAAGCTATAACTATAATAACAATAACAGTAAAGATAACTTTAACAGGAATGATAATAAGAATGATAGCTATGTTAGCAACCACACCAACAGATGAAAACGGTAATAACCCTAACCCTAACCCACACAATAAATGTAACTTGTTTACTTATCATCCCATTGGTGTGGATTCTAATATAATACAATAACAATAACTATAATGATAAATGTAACGATAACTATATTAGTGTTCACACCAGCGGATGATAACTATAACGATAACTATATTAATGTTCACACCAGCGGACGATAACTATAACGATAACTATATTAGTGTTCACACCAGCAGATGATAACTATAATGATAACTATATTAGTGTTCACACCAGCGGACGATAACTGTATTAGTGTTCACACCAGCAGACGATAACTATAACGATAACTATATTAGTGTTCACACCAGCGGACGATAACTGTATTAGTGTTCACACCAGCGGACGATAACTATAACGATAACTATATTAGTGTTCACACCAGCGGACGATAACTGTATTAGTGTTCACAGCAGCGGACGGTAACTATAACGATAACTATATTAGTGTTCACACCAGCGGACGATGACTGTATTAGTGTTCACACCAGCGGACGATAACTATAACGATAACTATATTAGTGTTCACACCAGCGGACGATAACTATAACGATAACTATATTAGTGTTCACACCAGCGGACGATGACTGTATTAGTGTTCACACCAGCGGATGATGACTATAACGATAACTGTATTAGTGTTCACACCAGCAGATGATAACTATAACGATAACTATATTAGTGTTCACACCAGCGGACGATAACTATATTAGTGTTCACACCAGCGGTCGATAACTATAACGATAACTATATTAGTGTTCACACCAGCGGACGATGACTGTATTAGTGTTCACACCAGCGGACGATAACTATTACGATAACTATATTAGTGTTCACACCAGCGGACGATAACTATAACGATAACTATATTAGTGTTCACACCAGCGGACGATGACTGTATTAGTGTTCACACCAGCGGATGATGACTATAACGATAACTGTATTAGTGTTCACACCAGCAGATGATAACTATAACGATAACTATATTAGTGTTCACACCAGCGGACGATAACTGTATTAGTGTTCACACCAGCGGACGATAACTATAACGATAACTATATTAGTGTTCACACCAACGGACGATAACTATAACCATAACTATATTAGTGTTCACACCAGCGGACGATAACTATAAAGATAACTATATTAGTGTTCACACCAGCGGACGATAACTATAACGATAACTATTTTAGTGTTCACACCAGTGGACGATGACTATAACGATAATTATATTAGTGTTCACACCAGCGGACGATAACTATAATGATAACTATATTAGTGTTCACACCAGCGGAAGATAACTATAACGATAACTGTATTAGTGTTCACACCAGTGGACGATAACTATATTAGTGTTACACCAGTGGACGATAACTATAACGATAATTCTATTAGTGTTCACACCAGCGGGCGATAACTGTATTAGTGTTCACACCAGCGGATGATGACTATAACGATAATTATATTAGTGTTCACACCAGCGGACGATAACTATAATGATAACTATATTAGTGTTCACACCAGCGGAAGATAACTATAACGATAACTGTATTAGTGTTCACACCAGTGGACGATAACTATATTAGTGTTACACCAGTGGACGATAACTATAACGATAATTCTATTAGTGTTCACACCAGCGGGCGATAACTGTATTAGTGTTCACACCAGCGGACGATAACTATAACGATAACTATATTAGTGTTCACACCAACGGACGATAACTATAACGATAACTATATTAGTGTTCACACCAGCGGATGATGACTATAACGATAACTGTATTAGTGTTCACACCAGCGGACGATAACTATAACAATAGCTATATTAGTGTTCACACCAGCGGATGATGACTATAACGATAACTATATTAGTGTTTACACCAGCGGATGATGACTATAACGATAACTGTATTAGTGTTCACACCAGCGGATGATGACTATAACGATAACTATATTAGTGTTCACACTAGCGGATGATGACTATAACGATAACTATATTAGTGTTCACACCAGCGGACGATAACTATAACGATAACTGTATTAGTGTTCACACTAGCGGATGATGACTATAACGATAACTATATTAGTGTTCACACCAGCGGATGATGACTATAACGATAACTATATTAGTGTTCACACCAGCGGATGATGACTATAACGATAACTGTATTAGTGTTCACACCAGCGGATGATGACTATAACGATAACTATATTAGTGTTCAAACCAACGGATGATGACTATAACGATAACTATATTAGTGTTCACACCAGCGGATGATTACTATAACGATAACTATATTAGTGTTCACACCAGCGGATGATGACCATAACGATAACTATATTAGTGTTCACACCAGCGGACGATAACTGTATTAGTGTTCACACCAGCGGATGATGACTATAACGATAACTGTATTAGTGTTCACACCAGCGGATGATTACTATAACGATAACTATATTAGTGTTCACACCAGCGGATGATGACCATAACGATAACTATATTAGTGTTCACACCAGCGGACGATAACTGTATTAGTGTTCACACCAGCGGATGATGACTATAACGATAGCTGTATTAGTGTTCACACCCGCGGATGATGACTATAACGATAACTGTATTAGTGTTCACACCAGCGGATGATTACTATAACGATAACTATATTAGTGTTCACACCAGCGGACGATAACTGTATTAGTGTTCACACCAGCGGATGATGACTATAACGATAACTGTATTAGTGTTCACACCAGCGGATGATGACCATAACGATAACTATATTAGTGTTCACACCAGCAGATGATGACCATAACGATAACTATATTAGTGTTCACACCAGCGGATGATGACTATAACGATAACTATATTAGTGTTCACACCAGCGGACGATAACTATATTAGTGTTCAGACCAGCGGATGATGACTATAACGATAACTATATTAGTGTTCACACCAGCGGATGATGACCATAACGATAACTATATTAGTGTTCACACCAGCGGATGATAACTATAATGATAACTATATTAGTGTTCACACCAGCGGACGATAACTGTATTAGTGTTCACACCAGCAGACGATAACTATAACGATAACTATATTAGTGTTCACACCAGCGGACGATAACTGTATTAGTGTTCACACCAGCGGACGGTAACTATAACGATAACTATATTAGTGTTCACACCAGCGGACGATGACTGTATTAGTGTTCACACCAGCGGACGATAACTATAACGATAACTATATTAGTGTTCACACCAGCGGACGATAACTATAACGATAACTATATTAGTGTTCACACCAGCGGACGATGACTGTATTAGTGTTCACACCAGCGGATGATGACTATAACGATAACTGTATTAGTGTTCACACCAGCAGATGATAACTATAACGATAACTATATTAGTGTTCACACCAGCGGACGATAACTATATTAGTGTTCACACCAGCGGACGATAACTATAACGATAACTATATTAGTGTTCACACCAGCGGACGATGACTGTATTAGTGTTCACACCAGCGGACGATAACTATTACGATAACTATATTAGTGTTCACACCAGCGGACGATAACTATAACGATAACTATATTAGTGTTCACACCAGCGGACGATGACTGTATTAGTGTTCACACCAGCGGATGATGACTATAACGATAACTGTATTAGTGTTCACACCAGCAGATGATAACTATAACTATAACTATATTAGTGTTCACACCAGCGGACGATAACTGTATTAGTGTTCACACCAGCGGACGATAACTATAACGATAACTATATTAGTGTTCACACCAACGGACGATAACTATAACCATAACTATATTAGTGTTCACACCAGCGGACGATAACTATAAAGATAACTATATTAGTGTTCACACCAGCGGACGATAACTATAACGATAACTATTTTAGTGTTCACACCAGTGGACGATAACTATAACGATAATTATATTAGTGTTCACACCAGCGGACGATAACTATAATGATAACTATATTAGTGTTCACACCAGCGGAAGATAACTATAACGATAACTGTATTAGTGTTCACACCAGTGGACGATAACTATATTAGTGTTACACCAGTGGACGATAACTATAACGATAATTCTATTAGTGTTCACACCAGCGGGCGATAACTGTATTAGTGTTCACACCAGCGGACGATAACTATAACGATAACTATATTAGTGTTCACACCAACGGACGATAACTATAACGATAACTATATTAGTGTTCACACCAGCGGATGATGACTATAACGATAACTGTATTAGTGTTCACACCCGCGGACGATAACTATAACAATAGCTATATTAGTGTTCACACCAGCGGATGATGACTATAACGATAACTATATTAGTGTTCACACCAGCGGATGATGACTATAACGATAACTGTATTAGTGTTCACACCAGCGAACGATAACTATATTAGTGTTCACACCAGCGGATGATGACTATAACGATAACTATATTAGTGTTCACACTAGCGGATGATGACTATAACGATAACTATATTAGTGTTCACACCAGCGGACGATAACTATAATGATAACTGTATTAGTGTTCACACTAGCGGATGATGACTATAACGATAACTATATTAGTGTTCACACCAGCGGATGATGACTATAACGATAACTATATTAGTGTTCACACCAGCGGATGATGACTATAACGATAACTGTATTAGTGTTCACACCAGCGGATGATGACTATAACGATAACTATATTAGTGTTCACACCAACGGATGATGACTATAACGATAACTATATTAGTGTTCACACCAGCGGACGATAACTATAATGATAACTGTATTAGTGTTCACACTAGCGGATGATGACTATAACGATAACTATATTAGTGTTCACACCAGCGGATGATGACTATAACGATAACTATATTAGTGTTCACACCAGCGGATGATGACTATAACGATAACTGTATTAGTGTTCACACCAGCGGATGATGACTATAAAGATAACTATATTAGTGTTCACACCAGCGGATGATTACTATAACGATAACTATATTAGTGTTCACACCAGCGGATGATGACCATAACGATAACTATATTAGTGTTCACACCAGCGGACGATAACTGTATTAGTGTTCACACCAGCGGATGATTACTATAACGATAACTATATTAGTGTTCACACCAGCGGATGATGACCATAACGATAACTATATTAGTGTTCACACCAGCGGACGATAACTGTATTAGTGTTCACACCAGCGGATGATGACTATAACGATAGCTGTATTAGTGTTCACACCCGTGGATGATGACTATAACGATAACTGTATTAGTGTTCACACCAGCGGATGATTACTATAACGATAACTATATTAGTGTTCACACCAGCGGACGATAACTGTATTAGTGTTCACACCAGCGGATGATGACTATAACGATAACTGTATTAGTGTTCACACCAGCGGATGATGACCATAACGATAACTATATTAGTGTTCACACCAGCAGATGATGACCATAACGATAACTATATTAGTGTTCACACCAGCGGATGATGACTATAACGATAACTATATTAGTGTTCACACCAGCGGACGATGACTATAACGATAACTATATTAGTGTTCACACCAGCGGATGATGACCATAACGATAACTATATTAGTGTTCACACCAGCGGACGATAACTATATTAGTGTTCACACCAGCGGATGATGACCATAACGATAACTATATTAGTGTTCACACCAGCGGACGATGACTATAACGATAACTATATTAGTGTTCACACCAGCGGATGATGACCATAACGATAACTATATTAGTGTTCACACCAGCGGATGATGACTATAACGATAACTATATTAGTGTTCAGACCAGCGGATGATGACTATAACGATAACTATATTAGTGTTCACACCAGCGGATGATGACCATAACGATAACTATATTAGTGTTCACACCAGCGGATGATAACTATATTAGTGTTCACACCAGCGGATGATGACAATAACGATAACTGTATTAGTGTTCACACCAGCGGACGATAACTGTATTAGTGTTCACACCAGCGGATGATGACTATAACGATAACTGTATTAGTGTTCACACCAGCGGATGATGACCATAACGATAACTATATTAGTGTTCACACCAGCGGATGATGACTATAACGATAACTATATTAGTGTTCACACCAGCGGACGATAACTATATTAGTGTTCACACCAGCGGATGATGACTATAACGATAACTATATTAGTGTTCACACCAGCGGATGATGACCATAACGATAACTATATTAGTGTTCACACCAGCGGATGATAACTATATTAGTGTTCACACCAGCGGATGATGACAATAACGATAACTATATTAGTGTTCACACAAGCGGATGATAACTATAACGATAACTATATTAGTGTTCACACCAGCGGATGATGACTATAACGATAACTATATTAGTGTTCACACCAGCGGACGATAACTATATTAGTGTTCACACCAGCGGACGATAACTACATTAGTGTTCACACCAGCGGATGATGACTATAACGATAACTGTATTAGTGTTTACACCAGCAGACGATAACTATATTAGTGTTCACACCAGCGGATGATGACAATAACGATAACTGTATTAGTGTTTACACGAGCAGACGATAACTGTATTAGTGTTCACACCAGCGGATGATGACTATAATGATAACTATATTAGTGTTCACACCAGCGGACGATAACTATATTAGTGTTCACACCAGCGGATGATGACTATAACGATAACTATATTAGTGTTCACACCCGCGGATGATGACTATAACGATAACTGTATTAGTGTTCACACCAGCGGATTATTACTATAACGATAACTATATTAGTGTTCACACCAGCGGACGATAACTATAACGATAACTATATTAGTGTTCACACCAGCGGACGATAACTGTATTAGTGTTCACACCAGCGGATGATGACTATAACGATAACTGTATTAGTGTTCACACCAGCGGACGATAACTATAACGATAACTATATTAGTGTTCACACCAGTGGATGATGACTATAACGATAACTATATTAGTGTTCACACCAGCGGATGATGACCATAACGATAACTATATTAGTGTTCACACCAGCGGATGATGACTATAACGATAACTATATTAGTGTTCACACCAGCGGATGATGACTATAACGATAACTATATTAGTGTTCACACCAGCGGACGATAACTATATTAGTGTTCACACCAGCAGATAATGACTATAACGATAACTATATTAGTGTTCACACCAGCGGATGATGACTATAACGATAACTATATTAGTGTTCACACCAGTGGATGATGACTATAACGATAACTATATTAGTGTTCACACCAGCGGACGATAACTATATTAGTGTTCACACCAGCGGATGATGACTATAATGATAACTATATTAGTGTTCACACCAGCGGACGATAACTATATTAGTGTTCACACCAGCGGATGATGACTATAACGATAACTATATTAGTGTTCACACCAGCAGATGATGACCATAACGATAACTATATTAGTGTTCACACCAGCGGATGATGACTATAACGATAACTATATTAGTGTTCACACCAGCGGATGATAACTATATTAGTGTTCACACCAGCGGATGATGACAATAACGATAACTGTATTAGTGTTCACACCAGCGGACGATAACTGTATTAGTGTTCACACCAGCGGATGATGACTATAACGATAACTGTATTAGTGTTCACACCAGCGGATGATGACCATAACGATAACTATATTAGTGTTCACACCAGCAGATGATGACCATAACGATAACTATATTAGTGTTCACACCAGCGGATGATGACTATAACGATAACTATATTAGTGTTCACACCAGCGGACGATAACTATATTAGTGTTCACACCAGCGGATGATGACTATAACGATAACTATATTAGTGTTCACACCAGCGGATGATGACCATAACGATAACTATATTAGTGTTCACACCAGCGGATGATAACTATATTAGTGTTCACACCAGCGGATGATGACAATAACGATAACTATATTAGTGTTCACACAAGCGGATGATAACTATAACGATAACTATATTAGTGTTCACACCAGCGGATGATGACTATAACGATAACTATATTAGTGTTCACACCAGCGGACGATAACTATATTAGTGTTCACACCAGCGGACGATAACTATATTAGTGTTCACACCAGCGGATGATGACTATAACGATAACTGTATTAGTGTTTACACCAGCAGACGATAACTATATTAGTGTTCACACCAGCGGATGATGACAATAACGATAACTGTATTAGTGTTTACACCAGCAGACGATAACTGTATTAGTGTTCACACCAGCGGATGATGACTATAATGATAACTATATTAGTGTTCACACCAGCGGACGATAACTATATTAGTGTTCACACCAGCGGATGATGACTATAACGATAACTATATTAGTGTTCACACCCGCGGATGATGACTATAACGATAACTGTATTAGTGTTCACACCAGCGGATTATTACTATAACGATAACTATATTAGTGTTCACACCAGCGGACGATAACTATAACGATAACTATATTAGTGTTCACACCAGCGGACGATAACTGTATTAGTGTTCACACCAGCGGATGATGACTATAACGATAACTGTATTAGTGTTCACACCAGCGGACGATAACTATAACGATAACTATATTAGTGTTCACACCAGTGGATGATGACTATAACGATAACTATATTAGTGTTCACACCAGCGGATGATGACCATAACGATAACTATATTAGTGTTCACACCAGCGGATGATGACTATAACGATAACTATATTAGTGTTCACACCAGCGGATGATGACTATAACGATAACTATATTAGTGTTCACACCAGCGGACGATAACTATATTAGTGTTCACACCAGCAGATAATGACTATAACGATAACTATATTAGTGTTCACACCAGCGGATGATGACTATAACGATAACTATATTAGTGTTCACACCAGCGGACGATGACTATAACGATAACTATACTAGTGTTCACACCAGCGGATGATGACTATAATGATAACTATATTAGTGTTCACACCAGCGGATGATAACTATAACGATAACTATATTAGTGTTCACACCAGCGGATGATGACTATAACGATAACTATATTAGTGTTCACACCAGCGGATGATGACTATAATGATAACTATATTAGTGTTCACACCAGCGGACGATAACTATATTAGTGTTCACACCAGCAGATAATGACTATAACGATAACTATATTAGTGTTCACACCAGCGGATGATGACTATAACGATAACTATATTAGTGTTCACACCAGCGGATGATGACCATAGCGATAACTATATTAGTGTTCACACCAGCGGATGATGACTATAACGATAACTATATTAGTGTTCACACCAGCGGACGATAACTATATTAGTGTTCACACCAGCGGATGATGACTATAACGATAACTATATTAGTATTCACACCAGCGGACGATAACTATATTAGTGTTCACACCAGCGGATGATGACTATAACGATAACTATATTAGTGTTCACACCAGCGGATGATGACTATAACGATAACTATATTAGTGTTCACACCAGCGGACGATAACTATATTAGTGTTCACACCAGCGGATGATGACTATAATGATAACTATATTAGTGTTCACACCAGCGGACGATAACTATATTAGTGGTCACACCAGCGGATGATGACTATAACGATAACTATATTAGTGTTCACACCAGCGGATGATGACTATAACGATAACTATATTAGTGTTCACACCAGCGGACGATAACTATATTAGTGTTCACACCAGCGGATGATGACTATAACGATAACTATATTAGTGTTCACACCAGTGGATGATGACTATAACGATAACTATATTAGTGTTCACACCAGCGGACGATAACTATATTAGTGTTCACACCAGCGGATGATGACTATAACGATAACTATATTAGTGTTCACACCAGCGGATGATAACTGTAATGATAACTATATTAGTGTTCACACTAGCAGATAATGACTATAACGATAACTATATTAGTGTTCACACCAGCGGATGATGACTATAACGATAACTATATTAGTGTTCACACCAGCGGATGATGACTATAACGATAACTATATTAGTGTTCACACCAGCGGACGATAACTATATTAGTGTTCACACTAGCAGATAATGACTATAACGATAACTATATTAGTGTTCACACCAGCGGATGATGACTATAACGATAACTATATTAGTGTTCACACCAGCGGATAATGACTATAACGATAACTATATTAGTGTTCACACCAGCGGACGATAACTATATTAGTGTTCACACTAGCAGATAATGACTATAACGATAACTATATTAGTGTTCACACCAGCAGATAATGACTATAACGATAACTATATTAGTGTTCACACCAGCGGATGATGACTATAACGATAACTATATTAGTGTTCACACCAGCGGATGATGACTATAACGATAACTATATTAGTGTTCACACCAGCGGACGATAACTATATTAGTGTTCACACCAGCAGATAATGACTATAACGATAACTATATTAGTGTTCACACCAGCGGATGATGACTATAACGATAACTATATTAGTGTTCACACCAGCGGATGATGACTATAATGATAACTATATTAGTGTTCACACCAGCGGATGATGACCATAGCGATAACTATATTAGTGTTCACACCAGCGGATGATGACTATAACGATAACTATATTAGTGTTCACACCAGCGGATGATGACTATAATGATAACTATATTAGTGTTGACACCAGCAGATAATGACTATAACGATAACTATATTAGTGTTCACACCAGCGGATGATGACCATAGCGATAACTATATTAGTGTTCACACCAGCGGATGATGACTATAACGATAACTATATTAGTGTTCACACCAGCGGACGATAACTATATTAGTGTTCACACCAGCAGATAATGACTATAACGATAACTATATTAGTGTTCACACCAGCGGATGATGACTATAACGATAACTATATTAGTGTTCACACCAGCGGATGATGACTATAACGATAACTATATTAGTGTTCACACCAGCGGACGATAACTATATTAGTGTTCACACCAGCAGATAATGACTATAACGATAACTATATTAGTGTTCACACCAGCGGATGATGACTATAACGATAACTATATTAGTGTTCACACCAGCGGATGATGACTATAACGATAACTATATTAGTGTTCACACCAGCGGACGATAACTATATTAGTGTTCACACCAGCGGATGATGACTATAACGATAACTATATTAGTGTTCACACCAGCGGATGATAACTGTAATGATAACTATATTAGTGTTCACACTAGCAGATAATGACTATAACGATAACTATATTAGTGTTCACACCAGCGGATGATGACTATAACGATAACTATATTAGTGTTCACACCAGCGGATGATGACTATAACGATAACTATATTAGTGTTCACACCAGCGGATAATGACTATAACGATAACTATATTAGTGTTCACACCAGCGGACGATAACTATATTAGTGTTCACACTAGCAGATAATGACTATAACGATAACTATATTAGTGTTCACACCAGCAGATAATGACTATAACGATAACTATATTAGTGTTCACACCAGCGGATGATGACTATAACGATAACTATATTAGTGTTCACACCAGCGGATGATGACTATAACGATAACTACATTAGTGTTCACACCAACGGATGATGACTATAACGATAACTATATTAGTGTTCACACCAGCGGACGATAACTATATTAGTGTTCACACCAGCGGATGATGACTATAACGATAACTATATTAGTGTTCACACCAGCGGATGATGACTATAACGATAACTATATTAGTGTTCACACCAGCGGATGATTACTATAACGATAACTATATTAGTGTTCACACCAGCGGACGATAACTGTATTAGTGTTCACACCAGCAGATGATGACCATAACGATAACTATATTAGTGTTCACACCAGCGGATGATGACTATAACGATAACTATATTAGTGTTCACACCAGCGGATGATGACTATAATGATAACTATATTAGTGTTCACACCAGCGGACGATAACTATATTAGTGTTCACGCCAGCGGATGATGACTATAACGATAACTATATTAGTGTTCACACCAGCGGATGATGACTATAATGATAACTATATTAGTGTTCACACCAGCGGACGATAACTATATTAGTGTTCACACCAGCGGATGATGACTATAACGATAACTATATTAGTGTTCACACCAGCAGATGATGACCATAACGATAACTATATTAGTGTTCACACCAGCGGATGATGACTATAACGATAACTATATTAGTGTTCACACCAGCGGACGATAACTATATTAGTGTTCACACCAGCGGATGATGACTATAATGATAACTATATTAGTGTTCACACCAGCGGACGATAACTATATTAGTGTTCACACCAGCGGATGATGACTATAACGATAACTATATTAGTGTTCACACCAGCAGATGATGACCATAACGATAACTATATTAGTGTTCACACCAGCGGATGATGACTATAACGATAACTATATTAGTGTTCACACCAGCGGACGATAACTATATTAGTGTTCACACCAGCGGATGATGACCATAACGATAACTATATTAGTGTTCACACCAGCGGATGATGACTATAACGATAACTATATTAGTGTTCACACCAGCGGACGATAACTATATTAGTGTTCACACCAGCAGATGATGACCATAACGATAACTATATTAGTGTTCACACCAGCGGACGAGGACTATAACGATAACTGTATTAGTGTTCACACCAGCGGATGATGACCATAACGATAACTATATTAGTGTTCACACCAGCGGATGATGACTATAACGATAACTATATTAGTGTTCACACCAGCGGACGATGACTATATTAGTGTTCACACCAGCGGATGATGACTATAACGATAACTATATTAGTGTTCACACCAGCGGATGATGACTATAACGATAACTATATTAGTGTTCACACCAGCGGACGAGGACTATAACGATAACTATATTAGTGTTCACACCAGCGGATGATGACCATAACGATAACTATATTAGTGTTCACACCAGCGGACGAGGACTATAACAATAACTGTATTAGTGTTCACACCAGCGGATGATGACTATAACGATAACTATAATAGTGTTCACACCAGCGGACGATGACTATATTAGTGTTCACACCAGCGGACGAGGACTATAACGATAACTGTATTAGTGTTCACACCAGCGGATGATGACTATAACGATAACTATAATAGTGTTCACACCAGCGGACGATGACTATATTAGTGTTCACACCAGCGGACGAGGACTATAACGATAACTATATTAGTGTTCACACCAGCGGACGATGACTGTATTAGTGTTCACACCAGCGGATGATGACTATAACGATGACTATATTAGTGTTCACACCAACGGACGAGGACTATAACGATAACTATATTAGTGTTCACACCAGCGGATGATGACCATAACGATAACTATATTAGTGTTCACACCAGCGGACGAGGACTATAACAATAACTGTATTAGTGTTCACACCAGCGGATGATGACTATAACAATAACTGTATTAGTGTTCACACCAGCGGATGATGACTATAACGATAACTATATTAGTGTTCACACCAGCGGACGATGACTATATTAGTGTTCACACCAGCGGATGATGACTATAACGATAACTATATTAGTGTTCACACCAGCGGACGATAACTATAACAATAACTGTATTAGTGTTCACACCAGCGGATGATGACTATAACGATAACTATATTAGTGTTCACACCAGCGGACGATGACTATATTAGTGTTCACACCAGCGGACGAGGACTATAACAATAACTATATTAGTGTTCACACCAGCGGATGATGACTATAACAATAACTATATTAGTGTTCACACCAGCGGACGATAACTATAACAATAACTGTATTAGTGTTCACACCAGCGGATGATGACTATAACGATAACTATATTAGTGTTCACACCAGCGGACGATGACTATATTAGTGTTCACACCAGCGGATGATGACTATAACGATAACTATATTAGTGTTCACACCAGCGGACGATGACTATATTAGTGTTCACACCAGCGGACGATGACTATATTAGTGTTCACACCAGCGGACGATAACTATATTAGTGTTCACACCAGCGGACGATAACTATATTAGTGTTCACACCAGCGGACGATGACTATAACGATAACTATATTAGTGTTCACACCAGCGGACGATAACTATATTAGTGTTCACACCAGCGGATGATGACTATAACGATAACTATATTAGTGTTCACACCAGCGGACGATGACTATATTAGTGTTCACACCAGCGGATGATGACTAGAACGATAACTACTACGATCACTATAACTATTTTAGCATCCACATCAGCAGACGATAACTATTACAATAACTATAATGATAACGATAACTATTTTAGAGTCCACATCAGCGGACGATATCATCCTGTTTATTCTCAGTTTTGTCGTGTGTCGCTTTAAAAAATGTTGTTTGTGTGATACATGCTGGCCATGTAGAGTGTGTTAAATCTGTCATGAGTGTGTGTACCTTGTGGAGCCAGGTGTTGTTGTGCGACTGACACACACTTATGTGCAGGTGAGCACTGGCGCGCTGACAGTGACTGAGGCAGCTCACGACTCCCTCACCCTTCTGCGGACACACACTCATCTGCACCGCCTTACACAGCGCCAGCGCAGCCTTGGACAGCGGGTGACTGACACACACACACACACACACACACGTTAGACTGGGGCATCATGGGTCTAAACACATTCAGACGGTCAAACACTCACTCTAGCGTGTGAAGCGCTCGCGGCATCCGCTCCGCCTCCGCCAGCAGTGACCTCACCGACGCATCATCACCCTGCAGCCAATGAACCGCAGCCTTGAGGACCGACGCCCACCAGCGGCACACGGGGTCCCTCACTGCACAGACGACACCGTTTAGACGTCAGTGTGTGTGGAGACGAGTAAAAACACTGTGTGGAGGGAGTGACGCACCTGAGGCTGAGTTCTGATTGGCCAGTGCGGGGAAAGGGACGGTTGAGGGGGCGGAGTCTTCAGTACAGCTGTTCAACAGCTGCAGGAACTCCAACACACCAGTGAACTCCCTGCACAGATGCATGATGGGATATCGCGTCACTAGCTGGACAGAATTAACGTGTGTGTGTGTGTGTGTATCTGTGTGTTACCCAGCATCCTCGGCGTGTTTGCTGCTCTGCGGCTCGATCACTGTGTGTACGGCTCTCTCCAGGAGTTTCTCACAGAAGCAGCGGTGCAGTTGTGCGATGGGATCCGCTGGACAAACAAACACACGTTAAACCCGCAGCTACACACACTCGGTGTGTGTTCGTCAGTCCGTTAGTGTTTGTTACCTATATCTCTGTGAGAGGTGAACACCTGCTCGCTGCTCTCGGACCTCACCGACCAATCACAGCTCAGGAAAAACTGGCGGCCCAATGGCGTGAAGATCCAGCGCAGGCAGTCTGGGAGGAGCTTAGCATCCGTTGGGAGGGGCTTAGAGTCTGATTGACAGGCCAGAGCCTCGGCACAGCTTAACAAATAACCCTGAGACAGAAAGAAAGACAGAAAGACAGTTACTATTATTAGTAGGACGCTTAATTGATTGAATTCTATTTTAATTTATCTTGTGTATTATCGTGTAAATATTTTCTATCTATCTTTTTCTTTAACTGTGTTTATTTGTCAAAGACGCAAACTCATCATGGCTGAAAGGGGTGACAAAGCCCTTTTAAAAAAAAATTTAAAAATCAAAGAAATATATTACTATATTAATAATACTGTAGTACAGTAAAATAAAAAAATTAAGTATTAAATAATAATAATAATAAAATTATTCAGAACAACAGAAATATGCCATGTCTTTCAGACATTAAACCACAAAACTCTTATTTTGGTGTGAAACTGCAGGGAGCCTTCCAGCGGTGTGTGTGTGTGTGTGTGTGTGTGTGTGTGTAAAGAAGTGTGTTGTGTTTTGACAAATGTGCAGCGGATTTGTGTGTCTGTAAAGAAGCGTGTTGTGCAGCAGATGTGTGTGTACTCACGGGCACACAGCTGAGGTGTTTCCCCAGAGCTGCAGGTGTGTGTGGGTGTGTGTGTGTGTGTGTGTGTGTGTGTGTGTGTGTGTGTGTACTCACGGGCACACAGCTGAGGTGTTTCCCCAGAGCTGCAGGTGTGTGTGGGTGTGTGTGTGTGTACTCACGGGCACACAGCTGAGGTGTTTCCCCAGAGCTGCAGGTGTGTGTGTGTTTGTGTGTGTGTGTACTCATGGGCACACAGCTGAGGTGTTTCCCCAGAGCTGCAGGTGTGTGTGGGTGTGTGTGTGTGTGTGTGTGTGTACTCACGGGCACACAGCTGAGGTGTTTCCCCAGAGCTGCAGGTGTGTGTGTGTGTGTGTGTGTGTACTCACGGGCACACAGCTGAGGTGTTTCCCCAGAGCTGCAGGTGTGTGTGTGTGTGTGTGTGTACTCACAGGCACACAGCCGAAGTGTTTCCCCAGAGCTGCAGGTGTGTGTGGGTGTGTGTGTGTGTGTGTGTGTGTGTGTGTACTCACGGGCACACAGCTGAGGTGTTTCCCCAGAGCTGCAGGTGTGTGTGGGTGTGTGTGTGTGTGTGTATACTCACAGGCACACAGCTGAGGTGTTTCCCCAGAGCTGCAGGTGTGTGTGGGTGTGTGTGTGTGTGTGTGTACTCACGGGCACACAGCTGAGGTGTTTCCCCAGAGCTGCAGGTGTGTGTGTGTGTGTGTGTGTGTGTGTGTGTGTACTCATGGGCACACAGCTGAGGTGTTTCCCCAGAGCTGCAGGTGTGTGTGTGTCTGTGTGTGTGTGTGTGTACTCACGGGCCCACAGCTGAGGTGTTTCCCCAGAGCTGCAGGTGTGTGTGGGTGTGTGTGTGTGTGTGTGTACTCACGGGCACACAGCTGAGGTGTTTCCCCAGAGCTGCAGGTGTGTGTTTGGGTGTGTGTGTGTGTGTACTCACGGGCACACAGCTGAGGTGTTTCCCCAGAGCTGCAGGTGTGTGTGTGTGTGTGTGTGTGTGTGTGTGTGTGTACTCATGGGCACACAGCTGAGGTGTTTCCCCAGAGCTGCAGGTGTGTGTGTGTCTGTGTGTGTGTGTGTGTACTCACGGGCCCACAGCTGAGGTGTTTCCCCAGAGCTGCAGGTGTGTGTGGGTGTGTGTGTGTGTGTGTGTACTCACGGGCACACAGCTGAGGTGTTTCCCCAGAGCTGCAGGTGTGTGTGGGTGTGTGTGTGTGTGTGTGTGTACTCACGGGCACACAGCTGAGGTGTTTCCCCAGAGCTGCAGGTGTGTGTTTGGGTGTGTGTGTGTGTGTGTGTGTGTGTGTGTACTCACGGGCACACAGCTGAGGTGTTTCCCCAGAGCTGCAGGTGTGTGTGTGTGTGTGTGTGTGTGTGTGTGTGTGTGTACTCACGGGCACACAGCTGAGGTGTTTCCCCAGAGCTGCAGGTGTGTGTGGGTGTGTGTGTGTGTGTGTGTACTCATGGGCACACAGCTGAGGTGTTTCCCCAGAGCTGCAGGTGTGTGTGTGTCTGTGTGTGTGTGTGTACTCACGGGCACACAGCTGAGGTGTTTCCCCAGAGCTGCAGGTGTGTGTGTGTCTGTGTGTGTGTGTGTACTCACGGGCACACAGCTGAGGTGTTTCCCCAGAGCTGCAGGTGTGTGTTTGGGTGTGTGTGTGTGTGTGTGTACTCACGGGCACACAGCTGAGGTGTTTCCCCAGAGCTGCAGGTGTGTGTGGGTGTGTGTGTGTGTACTCACGGGCACACAGCTGAGGTGTTTCCCCAGAGCTGCAGGTGTGTGTGTGGGTGTGTGTGTGTGTGTACTCATGGGCACACAGCTGAGGTGTTTCCCCAGAGCTGCAGGTGTGTGTGTGTGTGTGTGTGTGTGTGTGTGTGTGTGTGTGTGTGTGTGTGTGTGTGTGTGTGTGTGTGTGTGTGTGTGTGTGTGTGGACTCTCGGGCACACAGCTGAGGTGTTTCCCCAGAGCTGCAGGTGTGTGTGTGTGTATGTGTGTGTGTGTGTGTGGACTCTCGGGCACACAGCTGAGGTGTTTCCCCAGAGCTGCAGGTCTGTGTGTGTGTGTGGTGTGTGTGTGTGTGGACTCATGGGCACACAGCTGAGGTGTTTCCCCAGAGCTACAGGTGTGTGTGTGTGTGTGGTGTGTGTGTGTGGACTCACGGGCACACAGCTGAGGTGTTTCCCCAGAGCTACAGGTGTGTGTGGGTGTGTGTGTGTGTGTGTGTGTGTGTGTGTGTGTGTGTGTACTCACGGGCACACAGCTGAGGTGTTTCCCCAGAGCTACAGGTGTGTGTGTGTGTGTGTGTGTGTGTGGACTCACGGGCACACAGCTGAGGTCTTTCCCCAGAGCTGATCTCAGGCTGATGGCGGCCGTCACATAGATCTGGATCTGCTGAGTCACAGACATCTTCCCCTCAGCGCTCTCCGTCAGATTCACTGCGCTCAGAGACACACACACACCCCACAGCGGACGCCGCTCCATCTTACCTGAACACAAACACACACACTCACTGTTTGCTCATGTGACATCATCACACACACACACACACACACACACACACACACACACACACACACCCCAAAGCGGACGCCGCTCCATCTTACCTGAACACAAACACACACACTCACTGTTTGCTCATGTGACCATCACATACACACACACACCTGTGAGCTGCAGCTGGCTGAGTTTGTGATACACCAGCGCTGCGTCCCGGGAGCTGGTCTGTGACTCCTCCCCCTCGTGCCGTCCTCCAACCAGACGCAGCAGCCGGCCCAGGGGGGCGGGCCTCCGCAGGCAGAAGCGAATCAGGTTCCAGGAGAGGGAGCACATGACGTCGAGCGTGGAGGAGGGCAGGACTCTGGATAACGCGGACAGACACGTCTGCAGACTCGCAACAGCGGCCGCATAATCGCCCTGAGAGACACACACACACATTCAGCACCTGATCACACTGCAGGCACAAATATCAAACTTCATGTGTGTGTGTGTGTGTGTGTGTATGTGTGTGCTCACCCGGTAGAGCTGCAGGTCGGCCTGTTTGCGCTGTCTCCAGAAGCGCACTGAGGTGGGCGAGTGAAGGGGCGTGACCGGCTCCCACAGGTACAGCACTCGGACACACCCCCAGACCACGCCCACCGCGCACAGCAGCCACACCAGAAACCATGGCAGCCACGCCCCTGACAGACAGACAGGTGAAATCACTTACATGTGACATCACTTCAGAGAGTCCCTCTCCGACCACACCCCTCACATACAGACCACACCCCTCACACACAGACCACACCCCTCACAAGACCACACCTCTCACTCTCTAACCACACCCCTCATTCTCTGACCACACCCCTCACTCTCTGACCACACCCCTCACACACAGACCACACCCCTCACAAGACCACACCTCTCACTCTCTAACCACACCCCTCACTCTCTGACCACACCTCTCACACTCTGACCACACCCCGCACTCTCTGACCACACCCCTCACTCTCTCACCACACCCCTCACTCTCTCACCACACCCCTCACTCTCTGACCACACCCCTCACACTCTGACCACACCCCTCACACTCTGACCACACCTCACACTCTCTGACCACACCCCTCACTCTCTAACCACACCCCTCACTCTCTGACCACACCTCTCACACTCTGACCACACCTCTCACACTCTGACCACACCTCACACTCTGACCACACCCCTCACACTCTGACCACACCTCACACTCTGACCACACCTCACACTCTGACCACACCCCTCACACTCTGACCACACCCCTCACTCTCTGACCACACCCCTCACTCTCTGACCACACCCCTCACACTCTAACCACACCCCTCACACTCTGACCACACCCCTCACTCTCTGACCACACCCCTCACACTCTGACCACACCCCTCACACTCTGACCACACCCCTCACTCTCTGACCACACCCCTCACTCTCTGACCACACCCCTCACACTCTAACCACACCCCTCACACTCTGACCACACCTCACACTCTCTGACCACACCCCACACTCTCTCAACACACCCCTCACTCTCTCACCACACCCCTCACACTCTCTGACCACACTTCACACTCTGACAACACCCCTCACACCGGACCGCTCCTGCGCTCCTGAACTCACGGAAGCCCTGTGTGTGTCCGGGCAGGGAGAAGAGTGAGCGTGAGGAGCCGTGAGCAGCGCTCAGACCCGCCCTGTCCTCGTCGTCTCGCAGCAGAGACGGCAGCGGGTTGAGCGACAGGCAGAGGAAGGTGAGCGCGCACAGCAGCAGCCGCGAGCGGTCCATCACACCTGACGAGGGCGAGTCCGGCTCGCTCTTCACCTGGAACACACCAGCTCCAGTCACACTCAGGGTCCTCTTTCAGCCAAGCACATGGTCTAAAGCGCACGGCGCAAGTGTACTTAGATGTGTGTTTGTGTGTGTGTGTGTGCACCTGCTCGTGCTCCATCAGCGGACTCCCCGGCTCAGAGTCGAGGCAGAAGGGCGAGAGCTGGGAGGGAGAACTGGAGCCCGAGTCTGATGGAGGAGGAGAGATGAACGCCGTCTCAGGCTTCAGATCCAGATCATCAGACAGACACACAGACTCTGGCAGAGAGAGAGAGATTCAGATCATCAGACACACACACGGACTCTGGCGGAGAGAGAGAGAAAGAGAGAGAGGAGAGAGAGAGAGAGACATACAGACTCTGACAAACACACACACAGACTGTGGCGGAGAGAGAGAGAGATCCAGATCATCAGACACACACACACTCTGACACACACACACACACACACACAGATACACATGCATCAGTGGCTACGTTTACATGCACAACTTTAGTTTCAATCGGACTGAATTAATTCTAAATGAAGAATCTGAATGTAGTGTTTACATGAACACTAAACGGTTGATGTACGTGTGTTTATATGTCACAAGCTTCATATCGAGATAGATATTTTGACAAGCGCACACTGCATGAATATACAGAGTGTCCCGGCTTTGCGCATAACAACCATTCTCCTACACTGGTTCTTTATTTGTCTTAATCAGCAGACTTAATATTTATCCATTTCTGGTCATAATTTGCAGATAAGGAGCGTATGAACCGTTGTGGTTATATTGATCACGCAATAAAAATGTCCAAAACCAGTCGTGTGTGTGTGTGTGTGAAGCGAGCAGTGGTGGCGTCGTCCTGCTCCACTTCACACACGCAGAGAAAGCAGGATTATAGGAGGACGAGACACTCGTTTATACCACACTTTATTCATCAGGAGAACAGCTCGTTCAGCGCGTCATACGTAATTACGCTAAGTCTTTACGCTATTTCAGTGTTATTACACTATTTCTACGTCATTGAACTATTTCAGCGTCATTAAGCTATTTCTGCGTGATTACGCTATTTCTATGTCATTGCGCTATTTCAGCGTCATTGCGCTATTTCTGCGTCATTACGCTATTTCTACGTGATTGCGCTATTTCAGCGTCATTGCGCTATTTCTGCTTCATTACGCTATTTCAGTGTTATTACACTATTTCTACGTCATTGCACTATTTCAGCGTCATTAAGCTATTTCTGCATCATTACGCTATTTCTACGTCATTGCACTATTTCAGCGTCATTAAGCTATTTCTGCGTGATTACGCTATTTCTATGTCATTGCGCTATTTCAGCATCATTGCGCTATTTCTGCGTCATTACGCTATTTCTACGTCATTGCGCTATTTCTACGTCATTGCGCTATTTCAGCGTCATTGCGCTATTTCTGCGTCATTACGCTATTTCAGTGTTATTACACTATTTCTACGTCATTGCACTATTTCAGCGTCATTAAGCTATTTCTGCGTCATTACGCTATTTCTACGTCATTGCACTATTTCAGCGTCATTAAGCTATTTCTGCGTGATTACGCTATTTCTACGTCATTACGCTATTTCAGCATCATTGCGCTATTTCTGCGTGATTACGCTATTTCTACGTCATTGCGCTATTTCAGCATCATTGCGCTATTTCTGCGTCATTACGCTATTTCTACGTCATTGCGCTATTTCAGCGTCATTGCGCTATTTCTACGTCATTACGCTATTTCTATGTCTATTTCTACGTCATAACCCTATTTCAGCATCATTGCGCTATTTCAGCGCCATTACGCTAGTTCTATGTCATTACGTTATTTCTACGTCATTACGCTATTTCTACGTCTTTACTGCCGTAGTCAGTTGAACATGTGTAGTCCTTTCAGTTTTTCAATCCGATCAAGTGTTTACATGTTCTCTGGATTGGATTAGAAAAGGAATAAACACTCTTTTCATTCGGATCGATTAAGGCGTTTACACGAAGCTTTCAGTCCGATTGAGCCGTCAGTCCCATTACTAACGGATTATGTGTTAGCATGTGAACGAATCCAGTGAAGTGACGGAGCGTAGTCCTGAAGTGTGACGGGACTCACTGTTCTTCTGACTGCTCATCTTCAGCGCCAGGTTCTCCTGCCGGAGCTTGTGGTTCACCTGCTGCAGGTACTTGATGTAGTCGATGGCTTTGCGCAGAACACCTGACTTATGCATCTGTCATTTAAAACAGACAATAATTTCATTTAATATTCAACACTATTACTGATCTCATATAACACCATTATATGAAAACTGAACTGAGCTGGACGATGACATCACGGTTTTCTCCAGAGCGGCTATATATATAAACAAACTAAATTAATAACTTTTTTTTCACAACAGAAATTAAACATCACTGAACTTACTTAAGCTGGACTGTGACGCTATTTTCTTCGAGAAATAAACTTGCATTATTTTCCTGTTATCACTGTAAAGCTGCTTTGAAACAATCTGTATTTTAAAAACCCCTATATAAATACATGTGACTTGACAATCGTCAAGACCCCTAAAGCTCCCAGCATGCACTGCGGCGCACACGCACCTTGGCGTCGTTGCCCATGACAAGGTCGCGCAGCTCCAGGATCTTGTCGTTGATGGACGAGCGGTAGCGCTTCTCGATGATGTTGTGTGTCGTGCGTCGCTCGCCCTCTTTCACGACTCCTCCCGGTCCTGTGGCGACAGCCAATCCCTGATCCAGGACCACCCTGGCTCCGCCTCCAGTGTGGGCGGAGCCCGACGACAGCTGCTTGATTGGCAGCTTGTCTCCGCCCCCCATCACCATGGGAACGGTGGTCAGGATGTTGCTGCTCATCAGCGTCTGTGAAAGAGAGCGACGACACAACCATAAAGACAACATTCTGATATGGACAAGCATCTATTTTAATGTGCATCTTATTTTCCAGTTAATGGAGTAGTTGACGGAAAGTAATCGGAAAGAAGAAAGTCATATATACCTAGGATGACTTGAGGGGTGAGTAAATCATGGGCTAATTTTCATTTTAAAGAGAACTACTGCTTTAAAATCTCTATTAAACTTTTTAAACACGATGTGGCTTTATATATGGTCAGACATGTGCATGTGTCGTTGTAATATTAACACTTTATGAAAATCAAGCTCAAATGGAGTTACGAGGTATATGAGATATGTGTTTTTGTCCATCACTGGAACAGCAGTATCTGGGGCAGCGAGTCCATCGCATCACGTTTCCATCAACTTAAATGTTTAAGTGTATTGTAGCTATATAGGCACTCAGTTTTTCTAGTCTGACTGACAGTTTGAGGATCCAACGGAGTTACAAGGTCTTTTTAATACTTTTCATTGTAAATGTTTGTAAAACCAACATACAGTAACTGACGTAAAGGATGACCAATAGCATTGATTTTTAAAAATAAAATACAACAAAAATAAACAAAAATAAATAAGTTTATGAGGTTACGAGATACAAGTTTTTTTTTTCCAAAGGTCAAGTATAGTAACCCCTACTCGGAAATTGTCCTCTGCATTTAACCCATTCAGTTAGTGCACACACACACACACATTAGGAGTAGTGAACACACACACTGCAAGCCTTGCTCAAGGCACCTCAGTCATGTCCTGTCGGTATTGAGACTAGAAAACAAAACCCTTAGGTCACTAGTCTGACTCTCTAACCATTAGGCCATTTATCTATTTATTGGCATTTGATAATATTCCATGGCACAGCACTTATTAGCTGATCATTCTGATTATGTTCAAAATGGACACATTTAGCTCTCCTCTCTGGGAACACCTCAGACTTAAATCTACTTTGATCTATTGATGTTTGCAGACTGCGGGAAAACTAGCAATCAGGGGTTTTCAATCTCATCTGAAATGAGCAGTGTTAGGGGTAACGCATTACAAGTAACATGCATAATGTAATCAGATTACTTTTCTGATGTAACAAGTAATGTGTATTACATAATCAGATTACTTTTCTGATGTAATAAGTAAAGAAACGCATTACATGTAACGCATTATGTAATCCGATTATTTTTTGATGTAACTAGTAAAGTAACGCATTACAAGTCATGTGTATTACGTAATCAAATTACTTTTCTTATGTAACAAGTAACGCATACATGTAACATGCGTTACGTAATTAGATTACTTTTCTGATGTTACAAGTACAACACAAATGCATTTATTTATAGCCAAAAACATTACTGCAGATAAAGTATTTTCAAGAACAACACTCACAGTAATGGTACGAATTGTAGCTGAAATATAGCTAGTGATGCATGATGTCCGCTATAGTGGACAAATGATTAATAAGAATTTCCTCCCAATCTAAAATCATTTGGAAAATCACTTGGAAAATTTAACAATGATATGGCTCCTTAGATGTTACAACATTTTTTTTACCTGCAAAAATCTCCTAGGATAGAAGGATTGGATGGATATTCCGGGACAACTTGAAATTTCTGACTGGCCGTCGGCCATCTTGGTTTGGAGAAAAAAAAAGTTTCCACATAGAAAGGCTTGCCACTTTGTGGCAGTGTATACGATGATGTGTTAGGGTCCACTGGAGTGGTTGATGTGCAACTATGCCATCAAAACCCATGCATACGCAATAAAATGCTTTTTGATAGCTATCTACTGCTGTGACTTCTATGCGTAAAAGAGTTAAAATGATAACAAAAATTTCAATAAATAAAGAAAACTATATGCCATTATTTAACAATATTTTTTATAACAATGTAACAAATATATAAGCAATTTCAGTTTAATATTTGATAGAAAATAAAAAATGTACTTTTAAGATATTGATATTTCTGCCAGTCTATCATGGCTGTGAGTGTAGTGTAATGTCATGTGACGTACAGGAACCTGCAGTGCGGTGGTCTGGATGGGCGCGGTGAGGGTCGTGATGCCCGTGGGGTTCTGCACGGTCGACAGAACCTGCGTCCCGTCCGGTTTCAGTGTGGTCAGCACCAGAGAGTCCGTCTTCAGGATCTGAGGCTGGTGCACCAACAGCTGAGGGCCAATCAGAAGGCAGCATCACAGTACGCAGTAGCTTAGTACAGTTTGTATGCAGAATATATATACAGGTTGTGAACTGCAGCAGGGAATTGTGGGTAAATACGTGCGTGTGGCGTACAGGTGACATGGTGTGCATGGGCGTCGTCGACAGCGTCTGGATGGTCTGACCGGTCGAAGTCAACACACGCTGGTGCTGGATCGTCATTGGCTGGACCTGCGGTGATGTCATAATGCTCTGCATCTGCGGCTGGAGGACTGAAAGGAGAAACAGCTGTGTGAAGAACGCTAGTGTGTGTATTTTCCTTGTGTGCATTATGTAATCAGACAACTTTTTGATGTTACGAGTAAAGTAACGCATTACAATTTACGCACATTACATAATCAGATAACTTTTTTGATGTTACGAATAAAGTAACACATTACAAGAAACGTACATTGCGTAATCAGATTTATTTTTTGATGTTACGAGTAAAGTAACGCACTGCAAGTAATGTGCCTTATGTAATCAGATTACTTTTTTGATTATACAAATAACGCACTACATTTTGATAACACAAATACATTTATTTACAGCAAAAAAAGTTACTGCAGATGAAGTATTTTCAGTATGCTCATGTGTGTATTTTCCTTGTGTGTGTGTGTGTGTTTCTCACCCTGGAAGCCCGTGCCGTGGTTCTGCTGGCAGATCACCTGGTTCTGGATGAATCGGGATGGATTGGCGGTCGACGTGAGCATCACCGTCTGCGGCTGCGCCTGCGTCTGCACTGCCAGCGTCTGCATGGGGAACGTCTGCACCTGACCAATCAGAGCACTGCGTGAGATGACTAATTAATGAACATGGGTTATGTGTCTCGCACCTGGGTGAGCGTGAGGAGGTGTGGTCAAAGTGTGAGCGGGTGTGGTCATAGTTTGTGAGGGTGTGGTCATGTGTGATCAGAGAGTGAGGGGGTGTTTCAGACAGTTGAGGGGGTGTGGTCATGTGTGATGGGTTTACATTTACATTTATTCATTTAGCTGACGCTTTTATCCAAAGCGACTTACAATTGCTATACTTCACAGGTCGCACGCCTCTGGAGCAACTAGGGGTTAAGTGTCTTGGTCAGGGACACATTGGTGTCTCACAGTGGATTCGAACCCGGGTCTCTCACACCAAAGGCATGTGTCTTATCCACTGCGCCATCACCACCCCGGGTTTGGTCAGATAGTAAGAGGGTGTGATCAGAGAGTGAGGGGTGTGGTTTTGTGATCCACACCCCCTTGCTCTGTGGTCAGAGAGTGAGAGGGTGTGGTCAGAGAGTGAGGGGGTGTGGTCAGCGAGTGATGAGGTGTGGTCAGAGAGTGAGTGGGTGTGGTCACAGTTTAGGGGTGTGGTCAGATGAGTGAGGGGGAGTGGTCGCCATAGTTTAGGGGTGTGGTCAGATGAGTGAGGGGGTGTGGTCAGATAGTTGAGAGGGTGTCACCATAGTTTAGGGGTGTGGTCAGATAGTTGAGAGGGTGTTGTCATGGTTTAGGGGTGTGGTCAGAGAGTTGAGATGGTGTTGTCAGAGAGTGAGGGGGTGTGGTCAGATTGTTAAGAGGGTGTGGTAAGATAGTTGAGAGGGTGTGGTCATAGTTTAGGGGTGTGATCAGAGAGTGAGGGGTGTGGTCAGAGAGTGAGGGGTGTGGTCAGAGAGTAAGAGGGTGTGGTCAGAGTCTGAGGGGGTGTGGTTTTGTGTTCCACACCCCCATGTTCTGTGGTCAGAGAGTGAGGGGGTGTGGTTTTGTGCTCCACACCCCCATGCTCTGTGGTCAGAGAGTGAGGGGGTGTGGTCATCGTTTAGGGGTGTGGTCAGATAGTTGAGAGGGTGTGGTCTGAGAGTGATGGGGTGTGGTCAGATAGTTGAGAGGGTGTCGCCATAGTTTAGGGGTGTGGTCAGATAGTTGAGAGGGTGTTGTCATGGTTTAGGGGTGTGGTCAAAGAGTTGAGATGGTGTTGTCAGAGAGTGAGGGGGTGTGGTCAGATTGTTAAGAGGGTGTGGTCAGATAGTTGAGAGGGTGTGGTAAGAGAGTGAGGGGTGTGGTCAGAGAGTAAGAGGGTGTGGTCAGAGTGTGAGGGTGTGTGGTTTTGTGCTCCACACCCCCATGCTCTGTGGTCAGAGAGTGAGGGGGTGTGGTCATCGTTTAGGGGTGTGGTCAGATAGTTGAGAGGGTGTGGTCAGAGAGTGATGGGGTGTGGTCAGAGTTGAAGGGGTGTGGTCAGAGAGTGAGGGGGTGTGGTCAGATAGTTGAGAGGGTGTCGCCATAGTTTAGGGGTGTGGTCATAGTTGAGAGGGTGTTGTCATGGTTTAGGGGTGTGGTCAGATAGTTGAGATGGTGTGGTCAGAGAGTGATGGGGTGTGGTCAGAGTTGAAGGGGTGTGGTCAGAGAGTGAGGGGTGTGGTCAGAGAGTGAGGGGTGTGGTCAGAGAGTAAGAGTGTCTGGTCAGAGTGTGAGGGGCTGTGGTTTTGTGTTCCACACCCCCATGCTCTGTGGTCAGAGAGTGAGGGGGTGTGGTTTTGTGCTCCACACCCCCATGCTCTGTGGTCAGAGAGTGAGGGGGTGTGGTCATCGTTTAGGGGTGTGGTCAGATAGTTGAGAGGGTGTGGTCAGAGAGTGATGGGGTGTGGTCAGATAGTTGAGAGGGTGTCGCCATAGTTTAGGGGTGTGGTCAGATAGTTGAGAGGGTGTTGTCATGGTTTAGGGGTGTGGTCAAAGAGTTAAGGTTGGTGTTGTCAGAGAGTGAGGGGGTGTGGTCAGATTGTTGAGAGGGTGTGGTCAGATAGTTGAGAGGGTGTGGTAAGAGAGTGAGGGGTGTGGTCAGAGAGTAAGAGGGTGTGGTCAGAGTGTGAGGGTGTGTGGTTTTGTGCTCCACACCCCCATGCTCTGTGGTCAGAGAGTGAGGGGGTGTGGTCATCGTTTAGGGGTGTGGTCAGATAGTTGAGAGGGTGTGGTCAGAGAGTGATGGGGTGTGGTCAGAGTTGAAGGGGTGTGGTCAGAGAGTGAGGGGGTGTGGTCAGATAGTTGAGAGGGTGTCGCCATAGTTTAGGGGTGTGGTCATAGTTGAGAGGGTGTTGTCATGGTTTAGGGGTGTGGTCAGATAGTTGAGATGGTGTGGTCAGAGAGTGATGGGGTGTGGTCAGAGAGTGATGGGGTGTGGTCAGAGTTGAAGGGGTGTGGTCAGAGAGTGAGGGGGTGTGGTCATGCTCACCTGTGTGATGGGCTGTGGTCGTGGCTGCAGCAGCGGCGGTGTGCGTGTCTGTGTGTGTATCTGCGTCTGTGTGTGTGTCTGAGTCTGTGCCTGTATCTGCGTCTGTATCTGTGTCTGTGTGTGTGTCTGGCTGCTGGTCTGCACAGGTGTGTGTGGGGGGGTCAGGATGGCGCTGGGGGCCGTCAGTGGGAGGGGCCTCACGGGGGCCACAGATCCGCCCCCCATCTGATCCTCAAAGAGATCCGGGAAATCCCCCTGATTACTGACGAACTGCAGCATCTCTGGCAGACACAAACACACAAAATATTATACAATTTCTGCTGGGTTGGGACTGTTGTGTGTAGCACATGCTGAAATCACGACAGATCACTCGTCACATGAAGAGAAGCTCAGTGAAGAGCCTCAAAGCCCTCAGTGTTAATTTCGATGACGCATAATTTCTATAATTATTTTCGTCAACAACATTTTTTCACAGACTAAATAAAAAACAGTTTTGAATGGCAAAAACTATGAAAAAAATCTATCTATAGGGAGGATTGTACAAATGCAAAACAGAAAACATTATGTCTAAATGTCAGTTTTGGAGAGTACTCACGTAAACACAGTCGGTTATGTCTTTACAGAACGTAAACAGTTGTGAGAATATCGGATGTGCATCAGTGCATTGGATCCGTGCATTCGGTCTTAAAGTGACAGTGCGTAATAAACCCAATGCCGTCAGTGCACTTCATATTAATCAACCAACAAAAGAAAAAGCATTCACTGCTCTTTAATAGCTTTAATAAAGATGAATTACATGTAATTTATACAAATAAATATGTTTGTTTGAAAGAATAAAGAATGATGTATGAAAGGTGTTATAAAGAAGACGTGTTCTACTTTAGAAGAAGTGCTTTTATTTCATTTTAAGATATTTTTAATGTCACAGTAGTTAAATCTGTGTCTGTATTTCATGTTCAAACTTTAAAATCAAACTTTAATCATCATATTAACAGGTTAATGGATGTTTTCTCCGGGAGTATATAATGGGTTTGGACATTTTAGAGAAATTCTAAATGAATGCATTACAATTTAACTAAACCCATTATATTTTAGTTGACTAGATCTACTGTAGATTTAGTCTAAAATCTTATTGTATTTTGTCTACTAAAACTTGCCATTTTAGTCAAAAGACTAAAACTAAATCTAAATTTGCTGTCACTAAAAGCCCTTAACTGACTTTGATGTCACTGATATGAAAGCAGTAATGACTAACCCAGTGACTGATAATGAAAATACACTGCATTATTATAATGGGAGGTTGTGTAAAGTTGAAAGGGGCGGAGCTTAAAAAAGGCCAATTGCTGTCTGGCAGCCGGTAACACACTCCTGACCCTGACCTTTGACCTGAGATAATGAGATGAAGGTCAGTGACTCAAGGCCAGTGAGAGATAACACACACATCAGACCTCGACACGCTGTGTGTGAAGCACTGATTTACATCATCATCATCATCATCACAGTAACGAGTCACACATCATAAAACATGTCCCAGCGCGCACAGGACCGAACAAACCAGTGTTTCCAGTGGAGGAACGTCATATTTCACCACAAAACCAGTCCAAACTCACGCCTCCTTCATTCTGGACAGATTCAGCTCAATAATGAATTGAGTTTCAGATCAAATCTCTGTGATCATATGAAGTTGGATATATAAGCATCACACAGCTTAATATGCACATCATACCGGTATCGGTCGATATACACTATGCTCATTTATTGTTAATTTATCGTTATCCACCCGATCAGTAAATTTGGCCGATATCTGAGAGCCGATAATGTATTATTTCCTTCATCAGAGACACTTCAGATACACATGATGGATTCAATCGCTTGAAATATGATGTAAATCACTTTGAAAAGAAAGCAAGCTCTACAGTTTCCCAGCGTTCCCAGTTAATCGTTTATTTGTCAAAAACAAAACAAAAAAACATTTATGCATTATTACCAAAAACAACATTCTTATCTTGTATTATTTTCATAAACAAGATGGTTTCATTGAAATCATTATTGTCTGGATTATTAGTAGACTATTTTATTTATCCATGGCACATTTTTTATTTGACTTGTTTGCATTATTTATGCATTATTTTATTTCTTTGTAAGGCAATTTATTTATTTTTTGGCCATCGGAGAGTAAAATGAGTTTGAGAAGTGAATGAATCTTACACCGGTTCACTATACACTACTGTACTGTATATGTGTGTGTGTGATATACTGTATGTGAAGTGTGTGTGCCTTTTTTTTGTGTAATCAGACTCTCAAAAAAGTATATGCAAATTTTGATTTATTTACAAATATATCTGTTATCGGCTTTAAAATATAAAGAATCATCGGTCAAATTTGTCAGATCGGTGCATCTGTAATACAAAATTTATAAGTATGTGCAACTTTATTTGCAAACATTTAATGGGAGATGTGTTTAATAGTCATAAAAATGCTTCATTGTCATCATGTAAATAATATCTTCTCATTTGTTTGGTGATGAATATGTGAGCTGGATATGATTGTGATCTTGACAGGGTTCATGAGATTCACATCATCTTCTGGATCTTACTAAGCTTTAGAAACACCAGAGAGTGTGTGTGTGTTTGTTCTTACACACACACACACACACACACACACACACACATGGAGATCAACAGCTGTTAGTGTGTGTGTCTTTAGAGAGAATCACTGAGACACAGGAGCGGATGATCAGATTCAGTGCGTGTTCACAGAGAGGTGTGTGTGTCTGATCACACACACAACACTATGGCAAGCCGTTTTAACTTTTATTCATTTCCAGGATATTAATTCTTGATATCAACAATTGAATTCTTGATATCTGTAATTGTATTTTCACTAGTGAAATGTCACCATAGGCTGCCATTCAAAATCAATTGTTGATATCAACAATTGATTTCTTACTAGTAGAAATATAATTATTCATATCAATAATTACATTGTTACTAGTAAGAATGTGAATTCCTGATATCAATAATTCAATTGTCACTAGTTGAAATGTCTATTCTTGATATCAACAATTTAATTGCTACTAGTAAAAACTTTCATTTTTGATATCTGAAAATGTATTTCTGATATCAATATTATTTCAGATATCTAAAATGGCTTTCTTACTAGTAACAATCACATTCATGATATCAGAAATTAACATAGTCACTAGTGAAATCGGAATTATTGATATCAAAAATGAACATTGTTACTAGTAGCAATTCAATTGTTGATATCAAGAATAGACATTTCAACTAGTGACAATTGAATTCTTGATATCAAAAATAAAGGTTTTTACTAGTAAGAGTTGTATTTCTGATATGTCAAATTGGAATTGCAACTAGTAAGAAATCAATTATTGATATCAAATATTAATTTTGAATGGCAGCCTATGGTGACATTTCACTAGTGAAAATACAATTACAGATATCAAAAATTATAGTTTTTACTAGTTGAAATACAATTCTTGATATCTAGAATGAGCATTTTAATTAGTAAAAATGTAATTGTTGATATCAAGAATTAGCATTGTTACTAGTGGAAATGTAATTTTTGATATCAAAAATTGCCATTGTTACTAGTATAAATCTAATTCCTGATATCAATAACTATAATTTTAACTAGTTAAAATTGAATTGTTGATATCAAGAAATAACAACACTCATTATAACCACCAACAATATTAACAAAAACACTAACCCTAACAACATCATTAATAAAAACACTAACACTAATAACACTAATTATATGTTAAGTGGACATAAACAGTTGAGGAATAAACAGGTGTGTGTGAGTGTGTGTGTGTCAGTATACTGGATCAGTGAAGCTCTTAAAGTGACAGTAGCCTAATAATCCTGCGTCTGTGTTTTAATGATCACAGGGACGAAGAAGAAATCACTCGCTGCTCGTGACTGAATAACATTTGTAACCTTAATCTATATCATTTATACAGTGAAGACTATGCCTTGATATTTAACATTTGATTATGTATTTTATTTTATTTTAGTTTATTTAATACGTTTATTTTATTTGTATGTTTGTTCTATTGTATTTGTGCTGTTGCTCGTAATTTTATTATTAGCTTATTGTATGACATTTTACATTTATATGAATTAGGCTAGACGTTTTCGGTATCAGAACCTTATTTTTTAAGGTCATGGGTCAAAAACATTGAAGACAGAATAACTAGGCTTATTTTATTTGTTTTATTTATTCATTACTTTTTAGTGGTGAGCCGACTGGGCCAGTGGAAAAAATCCTTAACGTTGAGCCCTGAATAATAACAACAACAACAACAACAACTATAATAACACCAATAACAACACTAATAATAACTCTAATGGCAACAATAACTCTAATGACAACAACAAAAACACCAATAAAAAACACTAATTACACCAAAAACAGCGCTAATAACTATAATAACAACACTAATAATAACCCTTATAACAACAATAACACTACTAACATTAATAATAACACCAATAAGGCCTAGCCTACACCTAAAACATATAACTCTAATAACAACAATATTACCACTCTTATTTCACCAACAACAACCTTAATAACAGCAGTAATAACAGTCAGCACAATATCTTTATCCTGCACTTTTTTATTTATCAGACACTGACACACACATGATGACGAAGAAGAGGTCATCATCATCATCATCATCACCTGAACAACCAGTGCAGACTCAACTGGTTTTTCTGCTGCCATAGGTTATTACAATAATCCAGTACTTTTACGTGTTATCTGAAGATTTACCGCAGATGAGTCGCACATGACAGACTCTATATCAATACAGAAAACCCCTGATCTGAACACACACACACACACACACACACTGAACTGAAAGACATCAGTGTCCATCATCATGTCTCACCGTCGATGTCTCCCAGTGTGAACTCATCGCCCAGTTCGGATAAGCTCGGGTCCATAGTGTCCATGAACTCGGAGGCGTCCATCCTCGCGAGTCTCTGTCGGGTTATTCGCTCCTCAACACACGCTTACCACATCTACACACTCCGTATGTTCATTTGGTCACAGCATCTAAACACTCCGGATCTTCACTCGGTCAGTTCCGCGGTCGGACGAGCGTTTACCGACTAGACGCGGCCATCTTGCGCCTCAGCAGTGACGTCATTCACAAACAGTGAGAATAACGTCTGATTGGCTCGCGCTCGGCGATGGCCGTCGTAAGATCGGGCGCTGTCGTCCAATCAGATCGCCAACTCGAGCGTGGCCTGATTGTGCGTCGATGAGCAGAGGCGCTCTAGTCATTTGCATTCGCCCCGCCCCTTAGACTAAACTCCGCCTAGGCCGCTCTACGTGAGTGAAGAGTTCATGAATATTTAATGAGCATGCAGTGGGTTGGTGAGAGGTCAGTTAAATATCTAAATAATGCTGAAGAGTCTCTTTGTGTGTGGTTGCATCATTAGCATCATATTCACACAACCTAATTTTAGCGCTTTTACCAGCAATGAGACAGTAATAATTTATATGTTAAATAATATGTATATATTCTTATTATTAAATAGCATTTCTGACCAGAATACCTTTAAAAGGAGACCTTCTGAAATGTATCTCAACCATATTCCTGCCAAACTACATTGCGTTAAATCAAGTTGACATTATGTTTTATGATCAGTTGTCATAAGATTATAAAAGGTTATAAAGCACCTTCTGTTTAAAGCATGCTTCCCAGTTTAGATATATTTATGTCAACTTGATAACACTCGATAAACAATAAAAGTATCTTAACAGAACAGGGTTTTGACTTATATGTGGAAGGGAGATTATTTTTATTGTTTTAATTTTAATATATTACCTAGTCTTATAACCCATAGTAAAATAAAATTGTAGTCCTTTCAAAACTCCTTTGTAGACTCATAAATCAGTAAAAAATATCAGTAGAATTTTGTTCCCTTGAAAATACATTAACATTTTTCCAAAATCACCCCAAAACAAAATAATAAAAAATAAAATATCACGATTAGCTTAATAAAACGCTGTTAATCAGGGAAAAATCAAATGCATGATGACTTTCAATGGGTTTTTGAGAATAAAATAAGTAATTTATTAATTTAGCTTTGATGATTCTTTTCACTCTTATAAATGTGAGATATGATTCCAGTAACCCAGAGTGGAAATGAACAAACATTAAGCATAAATAGTTCAGGCTTTAACTGGTGAAGTAACGTCAGATGTGTGTGAGTGAAGCGCTAGTATGACAAATAAAAGCCTCATTCTTCACGTGTGTTTATTTGTGTTGAGCTGCTTCAGAAAACACACACACACACACACACACACACAGTGTTCAGTCCACATCTGATCTCACTAAACCAGAGAACACGTCACCAACTGTTTCAAACACACAGTTCAACCTGGAGTTCACTAAAATCTGCTCAATACAAAACATGTTTATCATAAATGAGTGAATAACTGTATCCTGAACACACCGTTTGAATGCAGGTTTATATCAAAACTAGTTCAAAATGTAATTTTCATGTTGAAATGCATTTATGAACCTGAATGAAATGATCAGATCACAGAGAATAGGTGCAGAGAATGGATGTAAAAAAGCACGGCATTAAAGTTCACCCAAAAATGAAAAAATTAGCCTATGATTTACTCTCCCTCTATCATCATAAAAGCGCATCTATCCATCAAGAAAGTGTTTGTGTAAAAAAATATCCATATTTAAAACTTTATCGACTAAATTGACGGCCGTACGCATCGACGTACGCCACAAGAGTAACGCTTGAACTTGACACACAACGTAATGAACCGCGAGCGGCATCAGAGTTTGCGCTACTCCTACATCTACGTCACACATCGTCAAGTGTTGCTCTTGTGGCGTAAGTCGATGCGTACGGCCGTCTGTCGAAGCTAGTCATGTTAGTCGATAAAGTTTTAAATATGGATATTATGCTCAATACAAAGAATGTGTATCCTAAATGAGTGAATCACTGGATCCTGAACACACTGTTTGAATGCTGGTTTATATCAATAGGTAAAAACTAGTTTTGAATGTAATGTAAACAGCATGTAAACGCACTGCATTAATGTCTTCACTTGTTCCAGTGGATCTCGTAGGAGTTGCGTTCGCTGAAGCTGTTTTCCGCGGACCGAACTTTCTCCTTCACCACTTTGACGACGAATCCTCCGGCCAGAGCGATTCCCGCCGCCGCTCGCCCGATCTCGCTCAGGATGCGCGCGGTCGTTCCGATGCCGTTCACTGCGGTTGAACTGGTCACAGCGCCGCCCCCTAGCCCCGCCCCCAGTGCTGACCCCACCCCCACGACCCCGCCCACTCCTGCAGCCACGCCCACCACCACAGTCCCCATCACTCCCACCTGCTGCAGAGCTTCCAGCGCGGCGTCTCCCGGCCCCGCGGCCTCGGCTCCGGCTAGGGCCCCGACCGCCCCCCCGACCCCCCCGCCCGTCACCGCTCCCAGAGCCACCGCCGTCTGTCCGCTCGCGGCCGCCACGATAGCGCCCAACGCCTGGCCTGAGGAGACTCCGACTAGCCCCGCCGACCCCGCCAGCGCTAGCGGGGCTGCGGCTCCGAGCACGGCCCCCACCGCCACACCCGTGGCCCCCGCGGCGACCAGCACCTTCACACGCTCCAGAACCTTCCCTGAGAGCGCAGCTTCGGCCCGCATGCGTCCCAGAGCCGATCGCAGCGCCTGCCGTCTGCCGCCCGCACCACTCCTCCACACTGAGGAGAGAACGAGAGTCACAACAATACACTTCATTCTTCCGACAGACACTTTCTTCTTTTTACCATTAAACTCACTAAAGTGTGATCAATATTTCAGAAAACAAGAATACCTTTCTGTCATATGTAGTATATCTGTCTCTGTATCTATCTATCTATCTATTTATCTGTCTATCTATCTATATATCTATCATTTATCTGTCTATCATTTATCTGTCTGTCTATCTATCTATCGTCTGTCTGTCTGTCTATCCATCTATCCATCTATCGTCTGTCTATCTATCTGTCTATCTATCTATCATTTATCTGTCTATCTATCTATCTATCTATCTATCTATCATTTATCTGTCTATCTATCTATCTATCTATCTATCTATCTATCTATCTATCTATCTATCTATCATTTATCTGTCTATCTATCTATCTGTCTATTTATCTATCTGTCTATCTATGTCTCATTTATCTGTCTATCTATCTATCTATCTATCATTTATCTATCTATCTATCTATCTATCTATCTATCTATCTATCTATCTATCTATCCATATATCTATCTGTCTATCTATCATCTATCTCATCCATCTATCTATCTATCTATCTATCTATCTATCTATCCATCCATCTTATCTATCTATAGTATATCTGTATGTTGAAGTAAGAATGTGTGTTGCTCACTGTTGAGTGTGCGGCGCTGCTGCTCGTCGCGTACGGCTCGCTCGGCCTGCAGGAACAGGTTACTTGAGTAACAGACTCCGCCCGCGCGCTCCAGCATCTCCCGCACCGTCTCCAGCAGGAGGCGCACCTGCGCGCGGTTCTCCGGCGCCCTGTTGTTGAAGAGGCAGTAGCGTCCCCCGCAGCGGCTCAGCAGGAGCGCTAGCGGCTCCGGAGCGGATCCGGCCCCCAGGAACTCCTCCATCCCCCCCTCCTCCAGCTCGTCTGCGCGCGTGAACAGCACCACCGTGTGGCGGAGCGCCTCCTGGCCGAACACGCGCAGCATCTCCGCCACGGCGCGCGGCTCCTCCTCCGTGAACCGGCCCAGCGGCACCACCAGCAGGAAGGCGTGCGGCCCCGGAGCCGTCAGCGTCACACACTTCGCCATCTCGGCGTGAACGTGACTCGCGTCGACCCGCGTGTCGCCGAACCCCGGCATGTCCACCACCAGAACCCTCTTCATCCCAGCGCACTCCTCTTCCTCACGCAGATCCGCGGCGCCGCACTCACACACGCGCGTCACCGAACTCGCACGCAGCGCAGACAGGAAGTGATGTCGCCCTAAGATGGTGTTTCCTGTGGCGCTCTTGCCTGAGCCTGTCCGGCCAATCAGAATGAGTCTCAGCTCCTCCCCCTCTCTCTCCTCCTCAGATCCCCACTGATCTGGAGTCAGAAACACAACACACCTTCACTTTCACGTTCTTTATTTCAATACGTCACATATCGTTGGACTATTGTAATAATTTAACTTAAAACTATTATTATTTAAACATTTTAATTTTGACTCCTTAAAAAATTGTTACCTTTATTGATGACACGTTGCACTTTCATAATATTATCATAGAATTTATTATAAACATAATTCGATAACACTGATAATAAACAAAATCAGATTGATAACGTGCGATCAATCAATACATAAATTAATTTAAAAAAACTCTCTTACAAACAATACAAATTTGTCTCACTGGGGGTTAAAATAGGGATTTTTTTTTACATAAATATAAATAATATATGACTTATTTTTACAGATATGTATCCTATATACTATAGTTTAAATTTAGTGTGTTTTTCTGTCATATAATGACATTTACATTATAGTTGCTAAATAGGCAACTCCTTGCTAAATATTTTTTGTTACCTTGAAAAATGTTGATACCTTTATAGAGAAGTTGCAGACTCATAATCTTATGACAACTGAAAATGTATATAATTGGATAGTACTGAATATAAACATCATATAAGCTTAATAACATGCCAAAACAATTAAAAACACATGTCATAAAACGTGGTTAAAAATGGGAACTTTTCTTATTTCATTTAAAATAGTATTTTTAATAAAATATTACTTTTTATATTAAGAGTTTATACTAGTGTATTATATGTTGTTTTCCGTCCAATAATCAGTAGATGTTTGGTTATTTTAAGTGACAATAGCTAATGTTCTAGGAATTAACTTTAACGGTTATATTTAACGGTTTTAACAAACTTTGTCGGTTATTATAACCATAATCTAACGTTCCTACAATCTCTGCATGTCAATGTTTCTATGGTTATTTTATTAACAGGCCTAAATTTTTTCCATAATGATGAACTCATGGAACAAATAACTATCGTTATCAGGGACACATGTAACTTAGATAAACAAACTTTAGTTGTTTAGACGTAAACAAACACGAGTTAGTGATACACAAAACAGGTATGGCGTACACATTGATATTTACACACCTGGAAAAGCGTTTCCAGACATGATGTGAGCATCAGATCAGTTTGTTGACTGACTCGCGCTGATTCTGGAGGGTTTGTTGTCCGATAGTTTTTTAGTCTATGGTTCAGACTCGCGCTGCGCATGAGCGGAAGATCAAACGTCATCAGTGAGAGTTTGAATGGAGAGGATTTGGCGCCTCCTGTCGGACACTCAGAGAAACACTCACACAGGTTCCGTGTCAGAAACAGATCAAATGCGGGTGTTTATGCGGGAGCAGGACAGTTATTAATCAAACCATCGTTCCCTAGACAGAGGATTTTGGATTAGAGGCAGAAATGTGGGAAATGCTCTTGTAAATGGGGATCTAAATTCCCTGTAGAGAAAACCAAACATATTTTCTTTACAAATAAAAAAGATAAGTAGAGATATAGATTTAAAATTATATAATAAAAAAGTTTTTTCTTGGAATGTGGTCTGACACGAAAATTTCATGTATTTTTCACATAAACAAAGTGTAAGAGAAATGTAAGAGGATTATGTGTGTATCAGGTCGTGAATAGTGGGGCTGATTGAAACTGAAAAGTTTGTTATTCAAACTTATTATTGTTATTCAACAATAATAAGAGCAAAACTAGATTATGGATGTGTGGTTTATGGATCAGATTTTCTTTCAGTTTCGATATCACGTCACGCTGCAGCACCAGTAATGGGCGTGGCTTAGGGCTATAGCTATGCTATATGACGCAGACCTACAGAAGAAAGATCAGCTCCACAACCAGTTATTAATGCTTATCTAATTTCGCTCTAATTTTCTTATTTGAGACTTAGACAAACTTAAACATCAGCTCGACTCCTGGCGAGTTTACATCTCCTGCAACGGGTTTTATGCAGATGTGTTGATTTATTGATAATATAAGTAGCCTAATATAAATATAAATTGAGTTAGTTGAATGTATTTATTGTTCTTATAGGAAGTATTTTCCTGCGCTGTGATCTTTCTGCAGTGTGATAAAATGGCGACAGGGTCTGAAAAATATCCCAAATTACACAGTCGTCACTCTTCTGCATAATGGTAACCACAAAATTCAAAAACATTAGGCTACAGAAAGTCCTCTAAGTTTCTAACATTACTGAACATTAAATACTAACTAGGGCTGGGCGATATATCGCACGATATTGTTATGCGCATCTCGTCAGTAAAGCCGGATCCTTGATTAGTAGTAAATCGCCTTCACCTGCTTTCAGATGGAGCGGCATTTACTACAAAGAGCCGTAGTTCACTGACAAGCTGGACCATATCGCATCAATATCACGGACGCATCGCCAGCGATAATTAATGTGATATGGCTCAGCTTGTCAGTTAACTACGGCTCTTTGTACACAGCAAAAACTCCAGTGTTAAATTAACACTCCCGGGAGTGTATATGAGTCCACACTCAAGAGTGTTAAAGGTAATGAGATAATTAAGTGATTAATTGAGTGATGTTTGAGCATTATTGAAGACACCTGATGTTAACAAGCAGAATCACTGAAGGAGAAAAACTCAAATTGTAAGCCACCGTTATGGCGATCAGTGTTTGCTTTAGTTGGTCTCTTGACCCTTAAATTATTAACTTTAGATTTTAATTGGCTGATGTTTCTGAGTCATAACTGTCAGATGAACAAAGAAAAAAAGTGATCTGATGGTGTTATATTATGACAATCATCATTTGAACTTTATGATTTTGGTTTATGTTGTTGGTTACAGCATAACTGTGATTCTGCCTAATTATCCAGAATTTTAGGTATTATAAAAAGGATTTCTTAAAATTTGTTTCTAAAAAAAAATCCTTATAGGCACACACAGACTTCAAGATTCAGTCTATGCATCTCAACAATGGTGACGAGCAGAATATTCAATTAGGAAAAGTAAATTACATAGAAAATTCAGATCATAATTTATTCATATCGCAATGCATGATGGGAGCGATTAATGAGTTGTGATTGGTGGCAGACACTGCAACATGCTTTATTATTGTCACAATTGTTGAGATTCACAGGCTGATTATTGATCTCTGTGTTTCTAAATACATTTATTTGAATGTGTTTTGATCAGAACAATGATTATTAAATATTTTGGATTATAAGAACCATACCTATACTCATATATGCGGTATGATCAAAAGATTGTTGCTAATAAGTTAAACCAAACTATCTCAATAATATTCATTTTCAGATCACAGCATGATTATGCCAGAACATAACCAACACTATCAGATCATACTTTTTTTGTTCATTTGACTGTTATAAATAAATAACAGCAGAAAAATCAATTTAAATTGAAAGTATAAGGGTCAAGAGCCCAACTAAAGCAAACACTGATCACCATAACGGTGGCTTACAATTTGTGATTTTCTCCTTCAGTGATTCAGCTTGTTAACATCGGGCGTCTTCAATAATGCTCAAACATCACTAAATTAATCACTTAATTATCTCATTAACTTTAACATTCTTGAGTGTTAATTTAACACTGGAGTTTGTGCTGTGCAGTAAATGCCGCTCCATCTGAAAGCAGGGGAAGGCGATTTACTACTAATCAAGGAACCGGCTTTACTGACGAGATGCGCATAACAATATCGTGCGATATATCGCCCAGCCCTAATACTAACATTAACATACAACATCTTTCCATTTACTGAAAAACACAAAATATGGTGCAGGATGATGGGGAAAATATGACATGGGCGGGAATGCCTTTTCGGTCGAACGCAAAATCTTTGAAATATAATACAGAACAAATTCATACAATCCTCACATTGCAGCTTGTAATTTTGTATTTTTTACCCGGATTGGTAGGCTGCACACAGCAAAATTCCCAGTGTTAAATGAACACTCCTGGTGTACATATAGGTCCAACTACAGGGTGTTAAAAATGAACACTGAAGCAGTGTTGAAGTTAATGACATAATTAAGTGATTAATTAAATGATGATTGGCCATTAGTGGTGACACCCAATGTTAATAAGCAGGAGGAATCATTGAAGGAAAGAGAAACAACAAGAACTACTGACTTCAAGCCTTTACACATTATTGTACTTATTATTACCAGTGTGACTTTATTTCTGTCATACATCTACAAAAGTTATTGAGAATCAACAGAAGTTTAGACGGCAATGTTTTATAGAATTTTTCATTTCAAGCCACCATTATGGTGGTCAGTGTTTGCTTTAGTTGGACTCTGGACCCTTTTCATGTTTAATTGTTAAATTTTCACTGGCTGCTTTGTGCTTCAGTGTGTTTATAAAGCACATTTGTTATTGCTCGAGAAAACTTTCTGATTCACTGATGACATTTAGAGTCTAAATCTTTGACAATATGATTGATGTTGTATTTTAGCATTTGTGATTGCCCTGAGATTCTACAGTATGAGAACCAACAGCAATATGAACAATTTTGAAAATTCTTTATGCACTGGAGATCTTGTGTTTAGACACACAAACATCAAGAATCAGCCTATAAATCACAACAATGGTGACAATAAACAAACTAGTGACACGCAGATCAACTCTGAACATCACAAAACAAGCTATTAAAGTCATAACAAAACAATAGCAAAAAAACATGCAAACAGGAAAAACAATGAACATTACAGGACAATTCAGCTGTATACTTTATTCATACTGCAATGCATGATGGGAGCCATGGATATATTTTGATTGGTGGCTCCCATCATGCACTGCAACATTAATCTTTTGTGTGATTGTCACCATTGTTGAGATTCATATGTAGATTCTTGATATCTGTGTGGGATTTTGAAACCTTCAGAGTATTAAATCACTGCTGGAATTAGCTACTGTAATAAAAATGAATAGAACCTTTGTATAATCAGTTTATAATGCTGGTTGACTAAATCAGGTCACTACAGGTTTGTTTTTTCATAATTTAAACATAACCATCATGACCTGGGCTGTGTTTCCCAAAAGCCTTTTAAGCCTAACCTGATCTAAAAAAGAATGCAACACGATCTGTACGATCAATTTAGGCTTGCGATGCTTTCAGGAAACACAGGCCATGTAATGGTTTCTCTTGCAGTAATACATGTGCTTTATAAACACAGAGTTGGAGCAGCCAGAGAAAACCTAATGATAAAAAAGCAAAGGGTCAAGAGCCCAACTAAAGCAAACACTGATCACCATAATGGTGACATGAAACGAAACATTCCATAAAGCATTACCATCTAAACTGCTGTTCAATATAAAATAATGTGTGTAGATGTATGACAGAAATACACTGGTAATAATAAGTACAATAATGTGTAATGGCTCGAAGTCAGTAATTCTTGTGTTTCTCTTTTTTCTGTTCTTGTTGTTTCTCTTTCCTTCAATGATTCTGCTTATTAACATTAGGTGTCACCACTAATAGCCAATAATCACTTAATTATCTCATTAACTTCAACACTGCTTCAGTGTTCATTTTTAACACCCTGTAGTTGGACCTATATGTACACTGGGGATTTTGCTGTGCAATTTCTGTAATTTTGGGCCATAAAATCATTCACATACACTTGACATTTTATTTACAGCCAGACTCCATATTTTCTGTCTCTTTCAGAGATATCTGCTGGTCCAGATGATCCAGTGATCCGGGTTCTTCTGATGGGCAGGAAGGGTTCTGGGAAAAGCTCTTCTGGAAACACTATACTGGGAGCAAGAAAGTTTAAAATCCACTGACAAAAGCAGCAGTAGCAGCATGAAGTGTGTGATGAAGTAACTCAGATGGGAGAGAAGCAGGTGTGTGTGATTGATTGTCCAGATCTACTGGATCCAGATCTGAAAGAAGAGAAGCTGGAGAAGATGAAGGATCAGCTGATCTCTCGATGTTCATCAGGTCTCCCCCGTTCCTCTAGAGAAACCTGTGGGAAACGAGGAGGAGATCCTGGATTATATCAAGCGTTTATTAGGTCCTGAAGTTCAGAATTACATCATGATTCTGTTCACACATGGAGATGAGCTGGATGATCTGGATCAGACCATTGATGAACATCTACAAGATCATGAGGATCTCCAGCGACTGGTGAATGTGGAGGAAACTTTCACTGTTTCAATAACAGGAGTAAATCAGGTGATCAGAGACAAGAACTACTGCAGAAGATTGAAGGAATGATGATGGAGAACGGTGGGAAATATATCATGAAACAGGTGAAGAGGAGCAGCAAGGAGATTATAATTGATTGTAAGTTGTTCTGTTGATGTGAATTATTTCAATAATTCATGATAAGTTGGGGCTGTACATGAACTGTTTATTGCTCATAGCACTGGTCCTGCAGAGGCTGGAAGTTTTGTACAGACTACGCAATATAAAACACTGTTACAACGAGCAGTGCAGATCAACACTTAAACACGTGCCATGATAAAGGACAAACCTTGATAAACAAACCTTATCCAGAAATGCTTTTAGACAAACATTTTCTTTATTTGCCAAAAACGGCAGACTGCAGGAGCATAACACCTCTTAACATAAGTCAGTTTTGTATTTATAGCCAAATATCACAATGACAATCCAAATAATATACATCCGTTTTGTTGAGCACTTCAAAATACTGCTTAATTTTCTATAAATCATTAGAAAAGTCTAAAGATTTATTGTAAAGTATTGAATTATTGTGGAAAAAAATCAGTAACTGTAATATCTCAACTTCTGTCAGGAAATCGTATGCATCCACTGGGAGACTAAAAAGTCTTTTGTAAAAAATGCTTCAAATTTCTTTAAAAAGAATTACTAATTTTTTGCCTCAAAATAAGGTGTTGTGAGCATTAGTGAGTACACATGTAATGCCTGTTTCATTCATACTCACCGCCAGAGGGCGCACTCGAGCAGAAAGTCCACAAGTGAGACTCAGAAGTTTTTCTAATTAAATTATAACAAACAGAGGAGACAATAACATACAAACAGTCTTTCAGGCAATAAAACTCATAGAAGTCATAAAACTTATGACATTCCAGGAAATCCTTTATATTAGTAGCCCTCCGCGGTCGGTTAGGAACCTGGTGTGCTCTTTTATACGCTTATTTCACGCAGCCGTTATTTTGAAATCGAAAGCGAGGCTCCGGTGGGAAGAACCGCGGAAGTGTCGCTTTTAATCATAGGAGAGTCGCGAATGCGATGGCGTATTGTTGTGTTTAATGTAGAAAATAGTTAATCAAAAAATTTACAAACATATCTTTCATACTTTAGACTATATACAGTGAAAATAATTTATAATTTTTTTTTTCAGAAAGTAAAAAAAGCAGCAGGAACGATCTATATACATATCCTATATTGGATATTAAGATCCAATCGTGTAAATCGCGGCAGCAGCTTCAGGTTGGTAGTCCAAGGCTTCCGGGGTTCTTCCCACCGGAGCCTCACTATCGATTTCAAAATAACGGCTGCGTGAAATAAGCCTATACCAATCTTTTGAAAGTCACATGTCTAGTATCTCTAAAACCGCATTTTTCCATCTTAAAAATATATCTAAATTACGTCACGTGCTCTCAATGACTAAAACATTTGCTTGACCAGTGCTCAGCAACAGCAGCACATTGCAAAATTATTTATTTACCCTTAACTCTGTTTGCAGAACACACAATCCTTGCTCTCGTCTCCCCGAACATTTCCTCCTGCATAGTCTGCTTTTATTTTTCTCCTTTTCACTGCAAATCAGCGCACAGTGAATTAGGATCGCAAGCTTCTTCCACAAACAGCATTACCAGCTTCACTTATTACTAACCACTAACCAGGGCTGGACTGGGACAAAAAAATCGGCCCAGGCATTTTGGCCCAGACTGGCCCACTACATATAATCATAAACACAACCGAACTTTGCAGGCCCTTGAATATGTATAGCAACTCCTATTAAAACGACTAATGGCATGTAATAAGTTGATAGGAGGGAGTAAGAGTTAACCGATGAAATAACTACTAAGTTGAACTATACTCCACAGTGATGAATCCTAAAGAAAGCTATAAGCTGGGATAGCAATACCGGTTTTTCCCACAGGATTTTGGTAAATCTGTGGTGAGAACACCTCTGTCCCTCTAGGGGTGTTGGGGGGTTTGCTCCCCTGTAAGAAAATGTTGTTCTTTTTAATGTTAAATTCATCAATCTGGTGCACTTTGAGAGTTCAAAATTAAGAGCTCCAACCCATATTCAGTGTGCAAATTGAACAAAGAAAAACTCAAAACTCTTTTAGCTGTGATATAGTGTCTGTCTACATTACACTACTACATAATAATAGTTAGAAATATTAATCCCATGGCAGTAATAGCCATATGTTGTAAAACAAATGCACTGAAAAATAAAAGCAACTTTCATAATTAGTTTCGTACTAATTTCTATACTTAAGAAGAGATGAGCACATGATCTTTTATTTTGACGGAAACAACATCAATCTTTTATTTTGGCGAAAAACATAGTTTACAAACTCGTCTCATTGCAATTCTAATAAAATGCATAATCGTCAAATATGCAGATGTGGAAATAATGCGTAAAGCCCCGTTCACACTACAAGCGACAAAGCGACACGATACCATTCATTTCAATGGGGAGCGGGCGATTTCCGGCGACGCGCGCGACAGCGACCGTTGGCGACCGGATGGTCTGGCGACGCGACAAAGTTGAGATCTGTTTAACTTTATCAAAGCCCATCTACGGAAAGCCTGGCCACTCCCTATTAAGTCCTATTGTACCGAATTTTGGTTGTAGTTCCACCAGAGTTCCACTGGGGGCGATCGCCTTGAGTGCAAAACGAATGGGAGTCTAGGGAGCTAGACGGCTAAATGTGCCATTGAGAAATCTCAGATTTGAATGTAGGTTTTCAAGTTCAACATGGGTTATAGGTCAAAAGTTGAATGAACGAGTACTTATGTCCTTTCGATTTCTTACAGGTTGAGTTGTTGTTGTTGCCCATTACACGCTAGCATTCTGCTAATGGACGCTGATTGATCAGTAAAGTACTGATTATGACCAGAGATACCGCCTGATGGCATCGTGGCATCCGAAGCAGGACGAGAATGTGTGTGTGTATTTTCGGCGTGTTCTTTTAAAACAACAAAACAAAAACTCTTCTAGCACGTGTATTTCCCTGTGTCAGCTGTGTTGTCGATGCCTCGGGAGAAAAGAAAGTGCAGATCGCGAAAGCACCAAAGTGACTGAAGGATTGCCGTAAAGCAGTTCTCTGGTCGTACGATGTGTATGACGTCATCGACATTTTATAAGACTTTTTAAAGCAAATAAGTGACTCTAAAAAATCTAACACCCAGTAATCTGTAATTTCTTTGCATCTCCTTTCGAAAACAACATTCAAATTACTAGACAAAAAATTATATCCTGAGAAAAGTGGATTTTGAGGGGTATATCTCCATAGACCTCCATTCATTCTGCACTCGTCCTGTGAGCGCCCTCTTATGGAGCCAGAGTGGAACTGCAACCAGTTCAGAAGCCGGAAGTTTACTGAGTGAACGTTCTCCCCATATTAGACATTCTCTGACTTTATGCAAATGAAGAGCGACTTCGGGAGCGACAACCAATAGGACTGGAGCGCGCATGATCCTTCTCCGCTCAGCCCCTGGGCCTGCAGTGCATTGACGGCCTTTTTTTTATCGCCTTTTGTTTATCGTTCATTTTCATGCTTCACTTCAGCCTTTTTTTATGTACTGAGTCTATTTGTATTTAGTATCTTCCCTCCAGAATGTTTGTTTTTAGCGGTAAGAAAACTGATTCACTGTCATTGGATGTCATTCATAAAGGCAACCAGTAGTGGGAACGCCCACTAGCGACCTCATCGCCAGCCACTGGCGACATGCAGCGACAAAGTCGCTTGTAGTGTGAACAGGGCTTAACTGGGTAACGTTAGTGGGTAAATTCTGCTAACCACAGTTCTCTGCATTCAGTTATTTCTCTCCTTATCCTCCTCACTATCCTCATCAGCCACTTGAAGAAGGGCCTTTGAAGTTTCTTTTTTTTCACTCTATTTCTCTGCACATTCCTTGCGTTTCTTCTCCATCTCTGACTATTTTGACAGATACACTGACACTGCTCGCTCACTCAGAGCTCAGAGGGGGAGGAGTTTAAAGATGTGATTGGACCAGCCCAGTGTCAATCAATAAAATAACCAATGGGCCGCTGATCTACGCGTTTCATGTGCCGGTCTGTGAGAAAAAGAAAAAAAAACCTACGCTGACTTTTTTGTCCAATGCATTACACCGGGACAAAGATCCCAGCGCCGCCAATTAAGCAAAACTAAACTAAACGCAATGGGCCGCCGATGTACGAGTTTTATGGGCCGTTAAGACAAAAACATTTTTTTTTTTAAAGTACATTTATTCATTTAGCTGACGCTTTTATCCAAAGCGACTTACAATTGCTATATTTCAGAGGTCGCACGCCTCTGGAGCAACTAGGGGTTAAGTGTCTTGCTCAGGGACACAATGGATTCGAACCCGGGTCGCTCACACCAAAGGCATGTGCCTTATCCACTGCGCCATCACCATCTCAAAAAAGTATGAGATGTATCGGCCCACAAAGCACGTCGGCCCACCGGGCAAATGCTCGGTATGCCCGATGGCCAGTCCAGCCCTGCCCGCCCCTTTTCAGCGCTGCGCTCGTTGTCTTTTGTCTTCCAGTCTGTATTTTCACAGCGATCTTGCCTATTTATGAATGAACGGCTTGTTTTAAAATCTTCCCGGTCGACTGACATTTGTTAAGACATCTGCTTTAAACATTACAATCCTCATGATAACTTTCGTTAACTTTACATTAAGTAAATCCACTTCAAAAGCTAATTACTCCTGGACAGCAATGCCATAGAAATATACAGAGCGACCGCAAAAACGGAAGTTCAAAGACAATATTGTAAAGATGGCGACGCCCTCGTTTCTCTGGCGCATAAGGTCTATAGGACTGACCTGAAGGAAGATGCTATCTACTGTAAATGCAGATACACTCACTTACTCGATCTCTCACAATACTCTACTATATAAGCTTCAATGAACAATATCAATGAGATCAAACATGTGTTTACGTTGCTAAGAGTGGTTGCTAGGGGTGTTGTGTAGTGAAACAGAACCGTTGGGTGTGTGTTATTGTGAATAAAACACAGCTATTGACCAATCAGAATCAAGGATTGAAACTGGCCGTTTTATAAAATCTTTTTAAAAATGCAGTTCATTATCTCTTTAAGAACATCTGCTAATGCCTGATATGTAAATATAGCTGATCTTAAAAGAGAAGAGCAGTTAGAGAAGGTTGTATTTAATTAAATTGCACATTGATGTGATTGATGTGTTGTAGTTTCAGCAGAAACAGCTGAAGATGAGCATCAGATTCCTGAGAGGAAAGACCAGATCAGACTGGTCCTGCTGGGAAAAACTGGATGTGGGAAAAGTGCCACTGGAAACACCATCATCGGCAGAAACCGGTTTGACTCCTCCGTCAGCTCGCACTCTCAGACGAAACAGTGTAAGGCAGAAACTACAGTGAGGATGGGTAAAGAGATCTCAGTGATCGACACTCCTGGACTTTATGATACTGAACTCAGTGAAGATGAGATTAAAACTGAAATAGTGAAATGCATAACACACGCTTCTCCTGGACCACATGCTTTTATTATCGTGATTAAAGTGGATCGATTCACTGAGGAGGAGAAAAACACAATACAGCAGCTCAAAGAAGTGTTCGGAGAACAGATGGAAAAATACTCTTTAATCCTCTTTACTCACAAAGACCAGTTAGAGGAGGAAAAGAAAACCATTGAGCAGTTTCTACAGAACGGTAATCGAGATCTTAAAGAACTTGTAGAGAGTTGTGGAAACCGGTTCTTCTGTTTCGATAATAAGTCCTCCAGTTTCCCACAGTTCACAGATCTGATCAGGAAAATAGAGAAGATGGTGGAAGATAATGGAGGGACACACTTCACTAATGACATGTTTGAGGAAACAGAGAAAGACATTCAGGAGATTCAGAAGCAGAAGTTGGATGAGAAAGTGAAGCTGTACAAACAGGAGCATGAAGACGTTCCTCAAACAGAATGGCAGAAAATATACTGGCGTTTAGTAGAGGAGTCGCGACATGAAGCTAAGCTGTCTTTAACTGATTACATTTTGGAGAGATGCATGACAGCTTCTACATATGATAAGATAACAGTGACCCCTGAAGAGGAAGAGAGTGCCATAAAGGAGGCTGAGAGTAAAGGAATCAGTCGTATAAAGGCAGCAATACTTGCAATCAGAGCTACACGGAAACTAAGGAGACAGAAACTAGCAGAACAGAATCCAACAGAACAGAAACTAGCAGAACAGAAACCAACAGAACAGAAACTAGCAGAACAGAAACCAACAGAACAGAGTATGTGTGTGATTCAGTGAGAGAGTCAGTAATGCTCAGATAAATGAGCGCTTGACATCTAGACATGCTTCTTCAGCTGAACTCAATACTTTTAGTCTAACTAATGACTTTTGTTCTTGTTGATATAAAGAGAAACTATCTGTGAAATAGTCAAACGTTAATGTTTTTTGTAATGGCAGATACTGTACATGTACAAGGAACCTAGCAGTCCTGTGAGAGTACTGTAAAAGAAGGGTGACAATAAATATGTTATAGTTTTCCAGGATATCTAAGTCCAGTAAAGGAGGGAGAGCGTTTCCACATTTGACTCCTAAACTCTGGAATAGCCTTCCCGGTAATGTCCGGGTCTCAGACTCACTCTCCCAGTTTAAATCTAGATTAAAGACGTGTCTCTTTATCCTAGCATTCATATAATGCATCTCTTAACCTAATACTGTTATATCAGATCAAATGCACATGATTATCCTTGATTAATGTCATGAACAGCAGCTAGACATGTTTAAACTAATGCATGTTAGCTAACTGCATGATTTGTGTTATCTTGATCTGTATATTTCTGTAATATGGACATTAGTTGGACACAGTCACCTCTGATAACAGAATCAGGATCATAAAGTGTCAGAAACAGATCAAACGCTGGTGTTTATGGAGGAGGAGGACAGTTATTCATATATCCATCGTTCCTGAGAGAGATTACAGCAGAAGATCTAACATGCTCTTCTACACTTTAAATAAAGTGAGCTAAAGCAACAGTGTTCTTGAATTGTGTTGTTTCATTGTGATCTGCATTACATTTTATTACATTCAATCCACTATATTTTGCAAAAGTTTACTTGAACACTTTCTGTGTCAGGGTTAGATTATTTCCCAGCATGCACTGCATAGTGCTGGTTTAGGACAGTAAATGTTGAAATTAAGAGTTATATATTATGCATTTCTGGGAAAAGGGAGAGATGTTGAGTTGTGTTTGACACGTTTGAGCGTTTCTGTAGTTTCTGAATCAAAACCTGAGTAGAATATTTGAACACAAGTGTCCTTGTACAAGCTCCTTTAATGAGCACAAAAACAAACCAAACTAGTGAATAAACGACATTCAAAACATGAACAGCAGCTTCATTTACATTTATTCAATCAAATATCAATAAATTGATCACAGAGCCCGTGATATTCATACAACAGGAAGGCAGATTTGTTAAACCAGCTGAAGCAGAGAAAATACCTCGGTTTTAAGTCACGGCTCACAGTGGGAAAAATAATCAAAACAATATAAATATATACTTTTTTAACTAAACGGTGGTTTACTGAACAAACGATGTCTCTGTCTTTAAAGGCACAGCGTGTAACTTTTGGCCACTAGGGGCGCTCGCGTGTCCCTCTCGCGTTTTCTCTTTTTTGCCTCCTCAGAAGCAGTTTTAACTTTTCCCTTGCCTCAGCCATGGCTTTCATGCTATGATACTCTCTCATTTATCTTATTGTGCTACTATATGGGGCCAAGCCTCCCAGACAACAGTCAAACCCATCATATCATTATACAAACAAGCACTGAAAATTATGCATCAGAAACCAATTCTGTGGCATCGCTGTTTAATTGTACAGACATACAAGCTTTTAGATTTTGATAGTTTTATTAAGTTTTCTTTTCTTAAGCTGATTTTTAAATGCACAAATAATCTAGCTCCAGCCGTACTCTGTCCTTTTGTGACAAAAATAAACACAAGGAGAGTTGCCACTAGGAGAGCAGCGGGGGGGCAACTGTATAGCAGAGGGGCGCAAAACCACTTTTGGCCAGTCAAGTTTTTCAGTGATAGGGACCCATTTTTGGAATGATTTACCAACAGAAATAAAAACAGAAACTGACCTGAAAACATTTAATAGAAAGGTGAAACACTGGCTGAAAGAAAATCAAATATGTGGACATTGAGTCATTTTTGTCTGTGCTGGATGTGATGTGTTGTTTTGTGTAATGTGGTCGGGATTGTGTAAAATGTCAATGTTAGTGTTTATAATGTATTTGACGCATGATTTTGTAATCTACGCTCAGTGTTGGGGGTAACTTATTACAAGTAACTTGAGTTACGTAATCAGATTACTTTTTCAAGTAACTAGTAAAGTAACGCATTACTTTTTCAATTTACAACAAAATATCTGAGTTACTTTTTCAAAATAAGTAACGCTAGTTACTTTTTCACATTTATTGACTGACAGCTCTCCTGTCCCCATGTTGAGAGAAATAAAGTGATGTGTTGTGTGCATTTGCATTGAACATGCATTTACTCATCTCACTTGCACAAAAACATTCAGTATTCCTCAAAATGAATAAAAACAGTCAAATGCAATCTCAGAATTTTGTGCAAAAGTTTTATAATTAACTATGTTAAATTACACAAATATACTTTATGTATTTAATCTCACTTTATTAACCAATGTCTTTGCTGCTGACCTACAATGATCTAATTCAACCATACTAATAAGCAAAAATGACTTTAGATTAGGTTTAGAAATAAGAGTGTTGAACTTCCTTCTCCTGTATCCTATTGTTATTTAATCAAGAACAGCAGCAGCTGAAAGGTTTGTTTGAGCGGCGCCCTCTACTGTACAGTAGTAAATATGCATTTCCTTCAGCCTTAGGCTTATTCATTTAACTTTTGATGTGAAAGGGCCTTAACAATTGGCAAAAATAGATTGTTTTAGCTGTTATTAAAAAACAAACAAACAAGCCCATGCAGGTGAGAAAAAGTCACGCAAAAGTAATGTAACGCATTACTTTCCATAAAAAGTAACTAAGTAACGTACTTAGTTACTTTTTTGGGGAGTAACGCAATATTGTAATGCATTACTTTTAAAAGTAACTTTCCCCAACACTGTCTACGCTATGTTTTGGTATATGTTTTTAGAAAGGCCTGACCAGGGACTGGGGTTGCAAATTAGCCTATTGGCTAGAAACCTTTTATGCAACACATTTACACATTTTGTTATGGCTTTGCCTATGATAATTATGTATGTAATAATGTTCGCTGCATTGTCCCTGACAAATAAACTAATAAATAAAAATAAAAATATACCAACAGCATCCATTAAGAGCCCCTTTAAGAGCGTTTCTCTGATGTGGGCGGGTCGAGGGGTCACGCGATCAGATTTCCGTGCGCTTTATTAGATATAGCTTTATAAGCCCATTAGATGTTCTGTAGGAAAAGTCTGGAGAAACATCTACACCACGGGGAAATGCGCGCGCCATTTCTTACAATGCAGCGTTTCATTTCATTTCATTTCAAATATAAAAGATTGATCATAATAGTAGTTTAATTTTGATTGAAAAAGCGACTGATTCTATGAATTTGACTTCACACATGAGAAGTCGTGACATATCTGACATGTGATGAGCAAAACACTTCTGTACACACACATTAACACACTTTACACAGGCTATCGCGGACAGAAGTTTGCTCTGCTCATGTAATCCAGTGATCTAAAAACATAATAAAAGGACATTTACAACTAACTTGTATTATTAAAATTTAAAATACACATGCCTTGTTTAAAACAAAGTGAGAATAAAAGCGTGGTGTACAGCGATTTTTTTTGACAAGTAGGCTACCGTATTTTCCGGACTATAAGTCGCACTTTTTTTCATACATTGGCTGGTCCTGCGACTTATAGTCAGGTGCGACTTATATATCAAAATTACCAAGATTTACTCGTCACAGGATCGCTGACGGCCCCAGATTATTATTTGCGAGTTTTTGATGTATTTGTGGTATGACGTGAATGCATCATTTGCCGAAATTGGGGGTGACATTACCGTCTAAAGCCACAAGAGAGCGCTCTATACGCTCTAGACTACAGCTCCACACTACACTTCAGTGATGTGGAATAAGATCGCGGGAGCTTGGTGAAATTGCTTTACCGATAACTGTTGGACTCGCTGTCTTGTTATGTTATTTTATTTTATTTTATCCTATTCAGCCTCTCAGGTATGTTCTTTATGCTATTGTGTAGCTAACTGTTGATGTGTTACGTTAACAACATACCGGACACATATTCAGCCTGTTGTTCTTTGTGCTATTGTGTGTAGCTGAATAACTTAAATGCCTTCTGTTTTAATGAATTAAAGTCTGTTTAAATAACTTTTTCTTGGTCTTGGATTTTGTTAAATAAATTTCTAAATAAATGCGACTTATAGTCCAGTGCGACTTATATATGTTTTTTTCCTCGTCATGACGCATTTTTGGGCTGATGCGACTTATACTCCGGAGCGACTTATAGTCCGGAAAATACGGTAAGTCTTTGGAAAAGAATCAAGGTTTTATAGACATTAAATTGTTTATCACACGCATACTTCATCATGGCCGATTAAGATAATCATTCAATTATAAGGACATCAACATGTTTTAATTTTGGAAATATTTACATTTTTTAATTTTTTATTCATTTAGCTGACACTTTTATCCAGAGCAACTTACAATTGCTATATATTTCAGAGGTCGCACGCCTCTGGAGCAACTAGGGGTTAAGTGTCTTGCTCAGGGACACATTGGTGTCTCACAGTGGATTCGAACCCGGGTCTCTCACAACAAAGACATGTGTCTTATCCACTGCGCCACAAGAGCTCCAGTGCACAAAGATTGTTCAAAATGTTTCATATTGCTGTTGGATCTCAAACTGTAGAATCTCAGGGCTACAATCACCAAAACTAAAACGCAAGATAAATCATATAGTAAAAGATTTAGACTCTGAATGACATCAGTGAATCAGGTCACTACGTGATGAAAAAGTCATCATCACACCATATTGTTAGCAGGTTTTCTCATGCAATAACAAATGTGGCTTATTAACACAATGCTGGAGCAACCTGAGAAAAAACTAACAATAAAAAATGAAAAGGTTCAAGACCCCAACTAAAACAAACACTGACCACCATAATGGTGGCTTGAAATGAAAAATTCCATAAAACATTGCCGTCTAAACTTCTGTTGATTCTCAATAACTTCTGTAGATGTATGACAGAAATAAAGTCACACTGGTAATAATAAGTACAATAATGTGTAAAGGCTCGAAGTCAGTAGTTCTTGTGTTTCTCTTTTTTTCCATTCTTGTTGTTTCTCTTTCCTTCAATGATTCTGCTTATTAACATCAGGTGTCACCACTAATGGCCAATCATCACTTAATTATGTCATTAACTTCAACACTGCTTCAGTGTTCATTTTTAACACCCTGTAGTTGGACTTATAAGTACACCAGGAGTGTTAATTTAACACTGGGGATTTTGCTGTGTAGTTTCTCCTTTCTTTTTGCAATTGATATATATTTCTTTGTTCAATTATCTTGTCGCTGAGTTATGTAATTAGGCTAATATTTGTTTATTTCTACTTTGGAAGCCGTATAGGAGGTTGCCATTCTTTTTTTATTTTTATGAATCGTTTTCTCTTGTTTATTGGTCAGTTTGGGAGTAAGGCAAGGCTTTTGTATTTTATTTGGGATTTTTCTTTTGTTAGGTAAGTTCCATTTAATTCCTTTTTAGATTCACTTTTGTTTGTTATTTGGTTATTGTTTTTTGGCCTGAACCGCTCCTGAAGATTTACTCCTGTTTATTCATTTCTGTGTGAATAAAATGAGTATTTTTGTCACTATATCTCGCTCTGTAGTATTTGTGTGTGAGCTGGGACAGGAGAAGGGATATAGCCTATCAATCTAATTTTTTATTTTTATTTTTTTTGTCATCGACATCCCTAACCCTAGATGGGGAGGTCGTGACACTATAAAATAAAAATAAAAAAAATCTTTGGAAGATATCACTGAACATTTATTTAGTAACCATAGCAAAAGTACATTCATAAGCCTTTATTTTCATTTTTCATCTCTGTTTTTTGTGTTAATTTAAAACTAGACAAATCTGATATTATTTTAATAAATATCTGTTATTTAACAGATTTGGTTGTTTAATGCTGATCTAACAGCAGAAACACTAGGCTTGTTTGAGATGAGCAAAATCTGCGCAGAACTGATCACTGGTGATCACCGCGAGATCTGACATGCATCTGACTCCTAGATCAATGATGGATATCTGGGGATTTACAGGATTCACGCTGGTGCACAGTGTTGCTAATAAACTGGATGTAATTTAAGTTCCTTTGCTTTTACGGCACACACCTCCCGAGGCATATGCCTTAAGTGCAATACTCCCACTGTTTAGCACAACTCAGGTGATACTTTTATGTAGATTTTTTTTATTTATAATATTCAAAACACTGTAAATATGTTCATAATCTGTAAATCTGAAAATGTCTATTCTGACTAAACCCAACTGTGATACTTTTATTCTCATATATTTTTATTTTTATTTTTTATTCTTATAATTTGTAGTATTATGTTTCTTTTTGTATTTGTATTTGTATATGTCCACTGGAAGCCTCAGTACCAAAACAAATTCCTTGGCATATGAAAATAAATATAATGAATAAGACAGACGCCCAAAGTACTTGTTATTTAATTCCAAATAAGTGTTTATCAATCATTTTTTTCTTTAATACAGACATGCTATGTGTGTGTGTGTGTGTGTGTGTGTGTGTGTGTGTGTGTGTGTGTGTGTGTGTGTGTGTGTGTGTGTGTGTGTGTGTGTGTGTGTGTGTGTGTGTGTGTGTGTGTGTGTGTGTTTGTGTGTGTTTAATAATAAAATAATTACATAATAATGAGATCGCACTGTCCGAGAGTTTGGGAATATATTATTGACACATAACATATACACATAAAACCATAGACAAACCCTGATATCCGAGTTTTAAAATCAAACACTTTAAAAGAGAACAATACATCACGCCCAGCGGGCACCTTGACATCAATTTAACATCAATATGACATCAAACATTATGTCAAAATGACGTCGCAAAATAGGTCAAAAATGAAAATCATATTGACGTCAAAGTGTCAATTTCAATTTGATGTCAAGATTTTGACCTCTGCTGATGTGATTATTGAAGACACCTGATGTTGACAAGCAGAATCACCAAAGGAGAAAATAAAAATTTTAAGCCACCATTTTGGTGGTCAGTGTTTGCTTTAGTTGGGCTCTTGACCCCTAAACTATTAATATTTTAATTTTGTTTGGCTGATGTGAATGTCACTGCCAGATGAACATTGAGAAAAGGTGATCAGGCAGTGTTGGCTGTGTTTCGACATAATCATCACTTGACCTAAATCACTTGAGTCAAATAGAGTGTCTTTGCTATGATCTGATTTATTTTAGTTATTTCCTTTTCCTAATTGAATAATCTGTTTGTCACCATTGTTGAGATTCATACACTGATTCTAGATGTCTGTGTGTGCCTAAAATGCATATTTGTTTTATCAGAACAACTTTTAGGAGATGGTTGAGGAGATTCCCCCCTTCTATGTGAAGCGCTTTGAGTGTCCAGAAAAGCGCTATATAAATGTGATGAATTATTATGATCGGTTCTGCACAGATTTTGCTCATCTCAAACAAGCCTGAAATGTGAATCTGCGGTATTTCTCATATTTACACAACCATCACACACTTTATACAGTTTGATTAATCGACAGACTCATTTCTGTATTGTTTTCATCGATCACAGCGATACTTGTGCGTCTTTTCTACTGAAATACACATTTAGTGCAGCAGCAGCGAGCATGAGGAGAATATGTGGAGTTCATTCAGACCTGAGCGATTTTGTGTTTGTTTGTGTGATTGTTTCGATGTTTGGAGTGAAAACTGAGATCTGTGAGGGAAATTGATGGGAATCGATCCCAAGTGTTGCTGTTGCCATTTTTATGTTTACACTTACTTATTAAAATCGATATCTATTCTAACACTTTATTGCTTCTGTATGAGTAATGAACGCGGGAAATTTCAAATCTATACATACAGCGTTACATTTTCTCAATTTTTTATGTTTTATGATCATTGTCAGTTTACAAATCAAATCGTATTATTGCAATTAATATTTATTATAAAGTCGAACTATATTTAGATTTAAATATTATGTTGTTGTAGTTATTTGCCTGTAGAGGTTCATAAAGATATTTCACTTATGATGTAAAATAAGTCTCTGATATCCCCAGAGTAAGCTATGTAAAGTTTTAGATTGAGGTTGATAAAGATAGGTGTCAATTTATTTTGTTCTATTATTGATGATTTATCCATGTTATATGTGCAAAATAATTGTATTGTTTTTCAATATAGCCAAGCCGTTTTACAGGCTTTTATCATCTATCTGACTCAAATAATGTGTTTCTAACAGCAAACACTCAGAATAAAGTGAGATGATCTGCTGATGATCCTGAATGTCTTGTTGAATGAGTGTTAATAGTCTGAGGATCATCAATATTAAAGGTACACTGTGGAGGAATTCCGTTTTTGTCAAACAGCGACCCCTAGAGTCGCTGTGGAGTACTTGTATTTAACGTTACTGTCGTAAATACCACTCACCAGAGATGTCTCTGCACTCGCGGCCTGATCCCCTCCCCCTGTATACCGGTACCTGTTCAGTAGGATGGAAGCTGTAACCAGTGGAAATAAGACGTGGCCCCTTTAAGAGCTGCGCGCGCTCTGTTGAACTGTCGGCAGTCTGTATTGTATGCGCGCCTCGAACACCCCATGTATGCGGGTTATTTCTGTTTGATTCTCATTCTTATCCTATTTTTGTTTATCAAGTAACGCTGTGGACGGCAGAACGTGTGACAGACAGTTACACAAGTTCGATTGGGGAATAAAGTGCAAGTTGTGAGATGCCAATTGCCTCTGTGAGTCTGTCTGGCCTCTGTAATAACTTCATCAGTGAGCTATCCCTCATTTTCCTCCTGACACAACGCGTTACAAAGCGTCGGACATCGAACAGGCACAGATAGCCTCCGAAGATGTAGACAGAAGAACATTTGTAGTATCTATTAATAATACCTTGTCTGAACATTATGAGGTACTGTGTGGAGTCCCTCAGGGATCAATTCTAGGACCACTACTTTTTAATCTATACATGTTAGCTCTTGGTTGTATCATCAGGAGACATAATATCTCTTTTCACAGTTATGCTGATGATACACAGCTATATGTAGCCGTATCGCCGGATAACACTGGGAAAATTGATTCACTTGCAAATTGCATCCAAGACATAAATGACTGGATGTCGCAAAATTTCTTACAACTGAACAAAGATAAAACAGAAGTTTTAATAATTGGATCAAAAGCACAGAGAGAAAAATTAACCCCTAAACTAAATATCCTGGGATTAAATCCAAGCAAAATTGCAAAAAATCTAGGTGTTGTCTTTGACTCTGATTTTAAATTTAAAGCGCATGTGTGTAATATTACTAAAATAGCATTTTATCATTTAAAGAATATTGCTAAAATAAGACCATTCCTTTCTATGCGCAATACAGAAAAAATAATGCATACATTTATAACTAGCAGGCTTGACTATTGTAATGCTCTCCTCTCTGGTCTACCAAAGACTACAATTAATCGACTTGTAGCGACAATGAGAATGAACCAAACACAATTGAAGCTTTTAGGTGACTGTTCATACATAATCCCACAAAGAGTCTTCACATTCCAGAATCAAATCACCAGACCCAGAGCCATAGGCTCCAGAGAATCTGCAACCGGAAGGACCTTTTATTGTTTAACTAAAGGAAGAACGTTGTCAATGTTTTATAATTTGGCAAAACAGATCTGTTCAGAAATGGTGAAACAAGAGGCCCTAACAAGAGGTCACCTGACCCCTGCGACTAACAGACTACGTCTTTCTTAAGGAACAAGGTCCCATGACAGAGATGTAAAACAGACTTCCCCCTTCTTGAAGATCTTTGAATGACCTCATTGTTGAGACCTCTTAAAAACCACAGAGACGAGAGACTTTTCATATAAAAATGCATACAATCATCACAAAACAATTCTTGACGAACTTATATTCAAACATCGTTCAACTACATAATTCTATATTGTGTCTATGACCCCTGTATGTGTCTATTATGCTTAATCACATATAAGTCATCTAATTGTTGTAACTATTACCTGTGTGAATGAAAGTGTATCATGTTTCCTATCATTATGCTCATATATTATTAATTCAGAAGGTGGCTTGATTGAAATCTGTGTAAAAATGTTTATGTTCTTAAAATGGAAATTATGTCTAAACTGAATCCTCTGTTCGAGCTGATGAGTAAGCAGACCACAGATAACACATGATTCACGATGAGAGAAAGGGGGGGGGGGGATAGACAAGACCCCCTTCTCAAATAACCATATAGTCTCTTATTGTCCGAATTCCAGATTCCTCCAGGAGGCGGGACAAAACACTTGAGTTTAAAACCTTAGACCCGAACAGGACTTTTGGGGAATAATGCGCTAGAAGAATAGAACAGAAGTCGGGCGGGCTCTCTCTCGGAAAAGGTCTCGGCAGAACAACAAGTCGGGTGGAGCAGACGATGGTTATAGTAACCATGTAGACGCGTACAGACAAAGAACCCAAATTAAGATCAGCAGAACATGGGTTAAAACAGATTTATTCAAGCCATCTAACTCGTTTCACCTTCCTTTCTTTTCCTTTGTTTTATTTTCTCGTTAAAAGTCTCGGTTCTAAGTTAAGTTTTGCTGCAAAGTTTCGTTTTAACGTTTCAACTGCATAACCAGCTTCCAACTTCAAAGACTTTCATTCATCCGCGCCAACACACCACGTGACTGGCTGTCCAAGATCTATCCAGGCACACGAGGAGACCAGCCAACGAACTAGCTCGGGAAACCCCCTTTTACGAGGAAAGGGAATCCCAAGAGAAAAAAAGGAACGCAAACAAGCAAGTACTGCCTCCAGACTCTTAAACTGAACTGGTGTATTTTGATACAGATTTAGTAACCTAAGAAACAAAAGGGTGAAATTAATTATTGATGGTTCGTTCAGGTTGTGTCTTATAAGTGCATATAGAAACTTGGGATCTCACCATCTGACTCCTAAAACCCATTCTTCCTCACTCTCTTTCTTTCTTCAACTTCTATGAATGTGTGTGCATGTGTGTGTGTTAGTTTTACTACCATTACTATTATTACTATTAGTTTTATGTATTAGTCTTATAATCAATAAAGTATTGTTTGTATTTGAAAAGAGAAGCATTACTTGTGTTGTGTGCTTACAGATTTATTGTCTTGAACTGCGATCTAAAGCTACCTATGCTTTTACCCTTGATTATTTCTTAATTTAGCTGTTAGCTGGGAATTAGTCTTTCTTGGCCAGGAAGATATTATATTTCCTGGAATTAATAATTGTTTATGCTTTCCGTTCATTGGATAAACTGATAAAATGATCATACTATTGATTCTGCTACAGTAAATTCTGAAAATAATTAAATTATTAATTATTGATCATAATCCGTTATGAATAATGATTAGTTATATTTATACGGGCGTATAAACGCTACAGACTACAATTAATACAAAACTCTGCTGCTCGAGTATTGACAAAGACCAAGAAGAGAGAACATATTAAACCTATACTAAAATCATTACATTGCTACCTGTTAGTTTTCGTGTTGATTTTAAAAACCTTTTATTAGTTTATAAGGCACTACATGGACTTGCTCCAGACTATCTTTTAAAAATGCTTACAGTATATGAACCTGTAAGGATTCTCATATCATCGGATTCTTTACTTTTAACAGTACCACACAGTTAAAAGATTTGGTGATGCTGCTTTTAGTCGCTACGCTCCTCGTCTCTGGAATAACCTCCCAGAAGAAGTAAGACGTGCTGAAAATATAAATAGTTTTAAGTCTAAATTAAAAACATATCTCTTTAGTCTGGCCTTCCTATAATATTACATAATGTTTGTAATTTAATGTTGTTTTATTATTTTAATAAATCTTTATACATTATTATTTTATTTTTGTATTTTACCTGTATTTGTATTTTCTTTAAATTTTTGTGCCTGTACAGCACTTTGAACTGCATTGATTTGTTTGGAAAAGTGCTATATAAATAAAATTTGCTTGCTTGCTTGCTAGACAGATGATGCTACTAGTCCATCAACAAGAACGCCAGGTCAGCATCGCTTTTGAATCCATTGCTGATTTTTAGCTCTCGCCGACGAGTGAAAGCCTGACCGAGTGAGACTCTTGTCCGGTTCCTTACGCGGTCAGTTTCTCGTTTTCTTTTCCTTGACTCTTCCGACCGCGTTTTCTTTGTCGACTCTGCCAAGATTCAATTCTGAAATGCGTGCTTTGTTGATGTATGTGACGTCGTGCCGTAAAGCAAGTCGTGATTCTCGCGAGATTTGTCGGGGGCGCTCCTCTCAAACTTACATAGCTAGTTTTTCCAGCGGTGTCCCCCCCAAGCTTTACTACCAGGATGATTCGCCCTACTATGAGTTTGTTTACCACCGAAATGACTTTGAAGCTGTTATATAAAGGTACAATTCCTCCACAGTGTGCCTTTAACATATCTGCTGAAAACACTCTTTATTTCCAGAGGTGTCAAATCCAGGGTCAGAAAGTAAAAGTCCTGCCATATTTTTATTTCACCCATGAACTCACACAGCAAAAACTCCTGTGTTAAATGAACTCTCATGGGAGTTTATTTGACTCCAGACTCAAGCGTGTTAAAGTTAATGATACAATTAAGTGATTGATTGAGTGATGACTGAGTATTATTGAAGACACCTGATGATAACAAGCAGAATCACTGAAGGAGAAAGGCACATTTTTAAGTCTCCATTATGGTGGTCAGTGTTTACTTTAGTTGAGCTCTTGACCCTTAAACTGATAATGTTCGTTTTTTTGTTTGACTGTTGTAACTGAGTAATAACTGTCAGATGAACAACAAGAAAAGCTGGTCAGGTGGTGTTGGTTGTGTTTAGATGAAATCACATGTTGACATTGACCTGAATCACAGAACTCATTAAGAAAAATTTACCTTATTGATTACAACAGAATATGATTATACAGTATACTATTTTCTGCATTATCAATATAACCCAAAACATATCTTAAAAGTTGTTCTGATCCAAAAACGTTAAATGAACTTTGGACACACAGACATCAAGAATCAGCCTGTGATTCTCAACAATGGTGACAATTATAAAGCATGTTGCAGTGCATTCTGGGTGCAACCAATCAAAACTCATCCATGGCTCCCATCATGCATTGCGGTATGAATAAATTATGATCTGAATTTTTTTTAGTAATTTCCTTTTCCTAATTGAATATTCTGTTTGTCACCATGGTTGAGACTCATACACTAAATATTGATCTATGTGTGTGCCTAAAATAAAGAGTTGCTTTTTTTATCAGAACAACTTAAAATAAATAATTTAGATTATACAGATAAACTTGGATTATTTTCTTTAGAAACTTTGTGATCCTGTAATGACCAACATGCTTTTAAGATAAGAGAAGGCTCTAAACAAGGTTATTATAGTTTTGCATTTTTCATTAGTTTTTATTTTTATTTCGTTTTGAATTTTTGTTTTCAAATTCAGTTTAGTTTTAATTAGTTTTTAAAGTGGGTTTGCTAGTTTAGTTTAGTTTTTATTTTTTGAAAATGCTTAGTTTTAGTTTAGTTTTTATTAGTTTTAATGTTAGTTTTAGTCTTTTTTTGGATTTTGGGTTATTTGTCAGGGGCAAGATTCAAAAAGGTCAGAAAAAGAATTGTGTAATAATAACTCAACGAAAACATCATACAATTTTAGAAATATCTATTCAACAATAAAACCAGTACATAAAATGTACATATGGGCACAAATATGTAAACAGTCTGCACAAAACTCCGCAGTAAAGTGCAAAATGTGTAAGTGACGTGTGCCAGGAAAAAAAACTAAATAGCAAATAGACTAAAGACGACATAAACTGCATTTCTAAATAAGTAAGAAATATTGTGTATTGCCTATCTTGCTAGGTAAGTCTTGCTAGTCTTTGTCCTATTTAAAGTAGGCTAATACTGAACGTGAAACAAAATCTGGAACAAAAAGTGGATTAACAGTTTTCTAGCAATATTAATTATTAAAATTAAGCACAAAAAAAGAGTTCATACCCAAACAGAGTATTGAAAACCTCCTTGCAAGGTAAGTATTGCTAGTCTTTGTCCGATTTAAAGTAATACTGAATATGAAAATAAAAATTAAAAAAATCTGGAACAAAAAAGTAGATTAAAAATGTATTAAAACAAAAATAATACTCAAGAGTATTAAAAAACTCAAAATACATGGAGAAAATCATTGAGCAAATACAGGCTATTTCTCATTAAAGAGCAGTGAATTCTTTTCTCTTTTTATTTTGTTGTTTGATTGATATTAAGTGCACAGACGGCATTAGGTTTATTACGCACTGTCACTTTAAGACCGAGTGCAGATCCAATTGCACTGATGCACATCCGATATTCTCACAACTGTATGTTCTGTAAAGACATAACTGACTGTGTTTGCATGAATACTCTCCAAAACGGACATTTATACATAATGCTGTGTATTTGTCCATTCAGACGCGAAAGAGAGCTCAATTCAGTCCTCGCGCGCTGTATAGCTGTCTATCATTTGTCATATAGTAATAACAACTTGTTTTTATTTTATTTTTTATAAGTTATGAGCTATAAATAATTAAAGTGTGATATTTAAATTACGCAATTGAAAGTGCGCAGCTCTGAATGCACGAGCTCTGCCTATAGCACACACAAACTTTACCGCTTGTTTCGCTATTTGTTGCGCTTATCAAGTTAATGGTTACATTTCGGAGATATCAAGTAGCTATATAAAGCTACATTAAACATTCCACACACATCGCAATGACGACGATAAATGTTATTTTTTATTAATTGACTACGGATTATCCAAAGCGTCCGACTCCGCGGTATTAAACATATAGGCTACATATAAGGCACACTGTCTAACATTCGCACAACCTTTGAACTAAAAATAAAATAAGTGCATTCATCTTTTGCATGACGCGGGCCATAAAATTAATGTCGGACCGGCTACTCATCTGTATTGAATAATGACATAACATTAATTAATATTTGAATCACAGCTTATATATTTGACATCGACAACCCAAGTGCATTTTACCTCAAATTTGCGACTAGTTAACTTTCTAAAGAAGGCGCAATCGCTTCTCGGGTCGACATTAACACACAGACAATAATGTATTCAGAATTAAAAATATTTTTGCACCACTTTTTAATGTGTGATTGTGTAAAGGTGTTCACGAGATACCAACCTTTCGCGAACTTGCTTTCAACGTCGAACCCTCGTTTTCATGGAAACGCGGTGTGCACGGAGGGGAGGGGCTGTGTGTGTGTGTGTGTGTGTGTGTGTGCGTGTGTGCGCGCGTGCATGTGACAGAGAGACGGAGGGAGAGCAGGGAAAGGAAATGCAGCTGAACGAATACACTGCGTGTTTTAAATAGCGTTAAAAATGAAAGACATTGACAAAGACGAAAACTAAGGACATTTACTCTATTATTTTATTTTATTTTAGTTAGTTTTGCCAAACACACATTACAGTTTTAGTTAGTTATCGTTTTTTTGTAATGCCTCGTTTTTATTTTTATTTTAGTTAACGACAATGTTTTTTCCCACCTAGTTTTCGTTTTTTCGTTCGTTTTCGTTAACGATTATAACCTTGGCTCTAAATGAGTTCAGTGACTGATCAAATGATGATTATGTGTAAACATAACATCATCTGATCACCTTTTCTCTTTGCTCATCTGGCTGTCATAACTCAATTACAACAGTCAAACAAAAGATTGATTAAATATTTAAAGGTCACCTGCCCAACTAAAACAAACACTGATCTCCCTAATGGTGACTAAAAATGGAGATTTTCTCCATCAGTGATTCTGCTTGTTATCATCAGGTGTCTTCAATAATGCTCAATCATCACTCAATTAATCATTTAATTAGCTCATTAACTTTAACACATTTGATTGTTAATTGCTGTGTGAGTTCATGGGTGGAATAAAAAAATGGCAGGAATTTTACTTTCTGACCCTGGATTTGACACCTCTGTTTATTTCATGACAATAGTTTCTGTTTTCACCTCATTTATTAAGCTGATGTCTTCAGATCTCCTGTAAATTGACGCTTAAAGCTCATTTCATTGGGGATTTGTCGGCTACTATGTACGTTTATTTCTGTCTTTATGCCTTTAACTGTTTTTCTTACCATTACATTTGGAAGAATTTAAATTATTCATAGTATTTTCTTTATTTCTAGATGCCTGTATTTTAATGAAGAAGCAGATTAATTTTAGTATTAGCATTAAAAATAATTCATGAATTGGCATCAGTTACTGTATGAGGAATAGATAGACAGACATAAATACTTAGAAGTGTATAAAAACAAACTCAGTAATTTATATATTTTTGATTTTGGGCGGATCAGCTCCTCCCACACTGCAAGCACATCATCAGTGAAGCTCCTCCCACTGCAAGCACATCGTCAGTGAAGCTCCTCCCACTGCAAGCACATCGTCAGTGAAGCTCCTCCCACTGCAATCACATCATCAGTGAAGCTCCTCCCACTGTAATTCTCCAATAAATGCTGTAAATTCCCATCAGCTACAAGTGAAGACGAGCATCAGAGCATCAGGAAGAGCTGAAATCTGCAAAGACTGAGTTTATTAAAGAGGACAGTGAGAACACGAGTGATCCAGAACCTGCAGAATGAAACACACTGAAGATCCTGAAGAACAAAGAGGTTAGTGTTTATTCTTCATTCATTCATGATGTAAGGACTGGGCGAGGGGTGAATCTGAATAACTAAATACATCCTAGCTAAAATCCCAAAGCCTTCAGGCCCAAAATGCCTGGATGTAAATTAACATACACACACACACACACACACACACACACACACACACACACACACACACACACACACACACACACACACACACACACACACACACACACACACACACACACACACACACACACACACACACACACACACACACACATCCCCCACAAGTGAAGCCCGCTCAGGACAGAGCGTGGTGTCCAGTTACGAGACATTTTTATGACTGACTAGAATGTCTCAAAGAAGGTGATTCTAAAGAGAAAGAAACTTCTCTTTTTAGACATTTAACCAGATATATTCGATGTGTTTTTATGTGTGTCCATTTGCCCATGTCACATTGGAATGACTATGATTTTATCGTAGCTTAAAGTGAATTATAAATACCTTCATTATGCATTTTAAATATAACTGTCTATTCCCATAACTTGTACACATAGTTCTGGGCACCTCTAGAATGCTTTCGGTGTGATCAATCAGAATACGTATAGTAATATCCAGTAAAATATAGTTTACTGTGTTTTCTATCTTTGGAGTGAAAAGAGACCAAAACTAACATCACTGGTGTTCTTAGATAACAGCGTTTACGACCCAAAGGAATGTTCACAGAACTGTGGCTCTCTCTGAATTCTAACCAAGGAGGAGAAATGAATCCTGTATTCATATATATATATATATATATGCTATTATATATCCACTTGAGAATTGTATGAACAATGTATCTAAGTTCCCTATTTCATGAGTTGCCTTTTTGTGGTTTGGTCTATGTTTCTCGACAACTCTAATGCGATAATGTTTTAAACTTTGCCAACTAGTGTTTAACCAAATTCATTTGTGGCAAGTTTGGTCTCAATAAACTCCAATCTTCATTCCCCATTTGTTAATTGACATTACATTTTGCTAAACTTTGTGACACATTAGTATTATAAGAATTGTGAAGATTCTTCTCTTAAACACCCAATGAAACTAGAGATTTAAATGCCTGGTTATAACACAAAGGGTCATAAAATCTCCCTCCAAAGGGACAGCTCTTGATTGGACCCTCTTCCAAAAGAAGGCGGAAACGTCAGGTATGGAGGACTGAATACCAGTTTATCCTCCTCTTACTTCTCTTGTCCTCGTGTCATAATGTAACGTCTCGCCTCCGGGCGAGCTCTTCGCCTCTCTTTTATTTGTTTCTAGTCTAGTTTGTGTTTTTCAGTCTTAGATAAGTCTCCGTGTTTAATTCCAATCGACGTGTGAAAAGAACACCGCGTGACATATCTCTTCAGCAAATCCATCTACAAGGGACCTTTAAACGAGCGCGCGCTCGCTTTGAAGGAGAAACACGCGCACGTGACCACGTGACGAGAGACGCACACACGCGTCTTCACCAGCCATGCGAAGATGTGACGTTAACTCCGCGTGATTTCCCCGTAGAGATCTTTATTTCTTTTCTTTGTTAGTCAAAGTTTTGTTTTCCGTAGTCGACTCTGTTCACTTCCACAAAGTGAAACGAACTTAGCCGAACTATTTTCCTTCGGTAATGTTACCCCAAAGACTTGAACCTCCGTTCAACACGCGCTTGGCGTGAACAGCACCCAGTGACGCTTCCTAAAGGACTCCGCTCACGCACGCGCAGGAATGCCGCGACACAGAGACACCCAGAAACTTAAGTATATCTCTTTATAGAGATTCTAAGAAGCATTAAGATGATGTTTTCGTGTTGTCACAGGCAGGGGACTGTCAGGGTGAATGTTGCCAATGCTCTCTCTCTCTCTCTCTCTCTCTCCCTTCCCCTCTCACACGTGTTTCCATTGTCCACACTCTATGCATTTCTCGTTCATCGATGCCTTATCATGTTTTGTTTGTTTATTATGTTTGTAAATACATATATCCCATGTAACCGTAGTAAATACATAAGTAGTTCTGCCGTATTAAATTCATTATATTCATGTTGATTGTTTACTGGCTCTTTGCTCATTTTCAAGTCCCTTAAGAGAAAGACCTTTAGCTACAAGCTTACAAATTAAAGATACTTTAAAGAGTATTTGTTTATAGGGCAGGAAACCCAATTCTTGTGGCCACAGAATTGCTTTTCCTGAAATCCTATAAAGTTGGATGATATTGTGGATCCCCACAAATATTATTCGGACAATTGAGCTAATTAATTTTGCCTGTTTCGCAGGACGTGGTCCGTGTAATTAATTACAATCAACTTGTGGTTAATTGCAAGGATACGCATGCATGCAGGTAAAATGACATATCATCCCTTAACAGGAGATGTATTAACATGTAAGACTGATCTAATCCAAACATGTATGAATAATTATTAATTACCAATTATTAATTATGATATGCAAATCCCCCACGGATTAGATCCACCCCTGAGTCTTTACATTGATGCTGGAGAACATTCATGTTAGAAACCTTCAAGCACTTCATCACAATTAGATAAACAGTTAAACTATGAAATGGTACAGAATGTTCTGGTGTTTTTCAACAAAATGGTCAGTAAAGGGAGATTTGAGACATTTTTATATTGATTGTCAACATCAGATCAAACTAAATACTAGTTTAACTGTTTTATTTTACATTTATTTTATATCTGGTTCCCAATTTGCAACAACGTTTCCAGAATTTGTCATTTTCAACATAGCTTACGAAATTATAAGTTCCCTTTCGTAGTCACTCCGAGTTACGTCGGATGACGACGAATGGGGGTTTCGCCTAGAAAGCCAATCATCTTCGTGTATTATAAAACGAGCCAATGGCGATGAAATGCCATGGGTCTGCGGAATTTGCATAGCGTAACTCCGCCCCACCTCGTGGGTAAAAAAGGAGGACGCTCGGCAACATGCAGATATGTTTTCGCTTCGGAGCCAAGAGCTTCTCGTTTCCTGTCTTCCTTTGATGGGCACAATCGCTGCTTTGCGTGTTTGGGCTTAGAACACGCTAAAGCAGCGCTTGTGGATGACTCATGTTCCTTCTGTTGGAACATGACCATCGCAACACTGAGGTCTAGACTCAATGATCTCATTCGAGAGAGAGTCCCCTCATCCACACCCCGATCTACATCCTCCACGAGAGGCTGTACTTCGGCTGGTGGACAGGGTGACTTGAGGGTGACGGTGTGGGACAATCCGACGATGCGTCCTCGGACCACGCCCCCCTCTACAGTGTTAAAACCCGCGAGTGCTGTGGTCATTCTACCAGGTTCATCCTTCGATGCCCCGCGTGTTTCATTCGGCGCTCCAGAGGAAGACTCGATGTCGATTCCGGCATCACAAGGCGGGCAAGAGTCATCGGGAAGTGACGATGCGGCTGCGTTGCCTCCTTCTGGAGCTCCAGCGTTGCCCGTATCAGATCCCGAGATGACGGCCATGCTCTCCCGGGCCGCCCGCGAGCATCGGGCTTGAGTGGAACCCTCCGCCCTACCCTGAGCGCTCGCGGTTGGATGATTGGTTTTTGGGTGCCCCAATGCCATTCTTCCCGGAGGTGCATGAGGAGTTGACGAAATCATGGAAGGCTCCCTTGACCTCCCGTGTACGTTCGTCAGCTTTCTCCGCCTTTCCTCCCCTCGATGGGGCGGCCGCCCATGGGTACACTGGGATTCCACCGGTTGAACGCTCTGTTGCCATGCAACTATGTCCTCAGAGTGCTTCATCTCGTGGTAATCCTAAGCACCCGTCCAAGGCATGTAGATTTTCGTCCACCCTAGTGGCGAGGTCTCACAGAGCTGCAGGACAGGCGGCTGCCGCTCTGCATGCGATGAGCACCTTGCAGGTCTACCAGGCCCAGCTGCTCAGAGATATGCACGAGGCGGGGACTGACCCAGGGCTCTTCAATGAGCTGCGTGCCGCCACTGACCTCGCTCTCCGAGCGACGAAAGTGGCCTCACGCTCCCTGGGTCAGGTGATGGCCACCTCTGTGGTCCAGGAGCGTCACCTGTGGCTGAACCTGGCTGATATGCGGGACGCCGAGCGAACCCATCTGCTCGACGCCCCCATATCCCAGGCCGGCCTCTTCGGCGGAGCGGTTGAGGACTTTGCCCAGCAGTTCTCAACCGCACAGAAGCAGTCTGAGGCGATTAAACATATTTTGCCCCGACGGCCTGCTGCTGCCTCCACCCAGCCGTCGGTACAGACACCTCAGACTGCTTGCCGCCGAGGGCGCCCTCCTGTGGCTCCCTCCCCTCCCGCACGGCCCCAGCAGCAGCCTTCACCCGGGCCGCGTCGTGGAGGAGGCCGCAGGAAGGCGCCACAGCCCTCTCCAGTCCCGCGCCCCGCTAAACGCCAGGCTAAGCGGCGCTCCTGAGACGGGCTGCTCAGTGATGGTGTCGGTTGCAGGCCCCCTCCTTCCCCCGGCGGAGGGCCGGGGGAGAATCTTTTGTTCTCCCGCTGCCCACCCACGGGTGGGCAGTACCCTATTATGGTCAAAGAAAGAACCAATACACCCATCACTGAGCACACAGAGCCGGTTGACAGTGCGCGACGCCCCCGGGCCTCGCCGCTCTCATCCCCCTCTGTCACAGAGTTCTCGGACCGCAGTGTGTGCCGCCTCCGGGCCTCGCCACTCCCGTCCCCCTCTGTCCTGGAGGGTGCGGACAACAGTGTGTGCCGTCTCCGGACCTCACCACTCTCATCCCCCTCTATCGCCAGACCCCTGGCAGAGCAGACCCCCGTGGAACGCTGGTCCTTCCCTGGTCTCCTCTGTCAGGACGCGGAGCATGACCACGCCCCCGCACCGGGCCGCTTTGCCACCCTCGCCTGGGCCGGTCACTCCGCTTCGCTGCCCCTCCGGGGGGACGCCTGTGGTTCGTATGACCCCGCTGGTTCAGTATCTGACAGCTTGGTTGGAGCTTGCCAGCCTTTCTCGCTGGGTCGCCCGAACTATCAGGCTCGGCTATGCGATTCAGTTCGCACAGTCTCCTCCCCGCTTCAGGGGAGTTCGCTTCACTATGGTCGGTGGCAATGCCCCTATCATGAGAGCGGAGGTTGCCACCCTGCTGGCGAAGGGTGCAATCGAGACTGTCCCTCCAGCCGAGATGAAGTCAGGGTTTTACAGCCCGTACTTCATTGTCCCCAAGAAGTCTGGTGGGTTACGGCCGATCCTGGATCTACGCGCCTTGAACCGCTCCCTTCACAGGCTGCCGTTCAAGATGCTCACGGCCAAACGCATCTTCGAATGTGTGCGGCCACGGGATTGGTTTGCAGCGATGGACCTGAAGGACGCCTACTTTCATGTCTCCATCTTACCTCGACACATACCGTTCCTATGGTTTGCTTTCGAGGGGCAGGCATACCAGTACGCGGTTCTCCCCTTCGGGTTAGCCCTGTCTCCTCGCGTCTTCACGAAGGTCGTCGAGGCTGCCCTTGTTCCCCTCCGGGAACACAGGGTTCGCATCCTGAACTATCTTGACGACTGGCTGATCCTAGCTCACTCTCGAGACCAGGTTTGCGAACACAGGGATCTTGTGCTCCGGCACCTAGCTCGTCTGGGCCTTCGGGTCAACTGGGAGAAGAGCAAACTCTGCCCCGTGCAGAGGATCTCTTTTCTCGGTATGGAGATCGACTCGGTCGCCATGTCCGCGCAGCTTACGAGCGAGCGCGCACACTCGCTGCTGACTTGTCTTCGACAGTTCGATGGCAAGAGTGCGGTCCCACTGAAATTGTTTCAGAGGCTCCTGGGGCATATGGCATCTACAGCCGCGGCAGCGCCGCTCGGATTGCTTCATATGAGACCGCTTCAGCTGTGGCTTCGCGATCGAGTCCCGAGGTGGGCATGGCATCATGGCACGTTTCCGAGTTCCAGTGACTCCGACCTGCCGTCAGTCCTTCACTCCGTGGAGGAACCTCAGCTTTCTACGGGCCATAGTTCCCCTAGAACGAGTTTCCAGGCATGTTGTTGTCTCCACGGATGCCTCTTCCACGGGTTGGGGCGCCATGTGCAACGGACATGCTGCCGCGGGCTCCTGGACAGGACCCCAGCGACTTTTGCATGTCAATTGCCTCGAGTTGCTGGCAGTACGCCTTGCCCTGCACCGTTTCCTCACGTTGCTCAGGGGTCAACACGTACTAGTCCGTTCAGACAATACCGCGACTGTAGCGTACATCAACTGTCAGGGTGGTCTACGCTCCCGCCGTATGTCGCAACTTGCACGCCACCTCCTCTTATGGAGTCAGAAGCACCTGAGATCCCTTCGTGCTATCTACATTCCGGGGGGTCGGAACTTTGCAGCCGACGAGCTGTCACGGTTTCGGCCCATCTCCGGCGAATGGCGACTCCATCCCCAGACGGTTCAGCTGATTTGGGACCAGTTCGGGGATGCACAGGTAGATCTGTTTGCCTCTCACGACTCGACCCATTGCGCCCTGTTCTATTCCCTGACCGAGGGCTCCCTCGGCACGGATGCACTGGCGCACAGCTGGCCGCGGGGCCTACGCAAATATGCGTTTCCCCCAGTGAGCCTTCTCGCACAGACCTTGTGCAAGATCAAGGAGGACGAGGAGCAACTCATTCTGGTTTCGCCGTATTGGCCCACCCGGACCTGGTTCTCCGAACTGGTACTCCTCGCGACAGCACCTCCTTGGCCAATTCCTCTGAGGAAGGATCTCCTTTCTCAGAGACGGGGCACCCTTTGGCACCCTCGACCCGATCTCTGGAGGCTCCACGTGTGGCTCCTGGACGGGACGAGGCAGGTTTGAGTACCCTGCCACCAGCGGTGGCGGCTACCATCACTTCTGCTAGAGCATCGTCCACGAGACATGTCTATGCGTTGAAGTGGAACCTCTTCGTCAACTGGTGCTCTTCTCGTCGAGAAGACCCCAGAAGATGCTCGATCTCTGTCGTGCTTTCCTTCCTGCAAGATGGGTTGGAGCGAAGGCTGTCTCCCTCCACCCTGAAGGTGTATGTGGCCGCTATCGCCGCATATCACGAAGCAGTTCAAGGTAAGTCTCTGGGGAAGCACGACTTGATCGTCAGGTTCCTGAGAGGAGCGAGGAGACTGAATCCTCCTCGCCCTCCTCTCGTTCCCTCTTGGGACCTCTCAGTGGTCTTAAATGCCCTGCAGAGGGCTCCCTTTGAGCCTCTGCATTCAGCTGAGCTTAAGTTCCTGTCTATGAAGACAGCGCTCCTGGTTGCTTTGGCCTCTATCAAGAGGGTAGGGGACCTGCACGCATTCTCCGTTGACGAAGCGTGCCTGGAATTCGGGCCCGGTCACTCTCACGTGATCCTGAGACCCCGGCCTGGATATGTGCCCAAGGTTCCCACCATTCCCTTCCGGGACCAGGTGGTGAACCTGCAAGCGCTGCCCCGGGAGGAGGCAGACCCAGCCTTGGCACTGCTCTGTCCAGTAAGCGCTCTCCGTGCTTACGTAGACAGAACGCAGTGTTTCAGGACCTCAGACCAACTCTTTGTCTGTTATGGTGGGAGACTGAAGGGAAAGGCTCTCTCAAAGCAGAGGTTGTCTCACTGGATAGTGGACGCCATTGCTTTGGCTAACCAACAGCAAGGCCGACAGTGCCCCCTTGGTGTGACAGCCCACTCCACCCGGAGTGTGGCTTCCTCTTGGGCTCTAGCGCATGGCGCCTCGCTGGCAGACATTTGTAGAGCTGCAGGCAGGGCGACACCCAACACATTCGCCAGATTCTATAATCTCCGAGTGGAGCCTGTGTCCTCTCGTGTACTCGCTTCAGTTAGCTAGTACTGGACCCGCTCAGGTGTCTTCGCTTGCTCGCCATTCCACTCCACGGACTGGATACGTGCGATTATTCCTCAGGTGAGCCTTCCTCTCTGAAGCCCTGAGTTCCTCCAGCACTGTTGACGCTGGCGCCAGTGTCTATTGCCTGGGCGTCGGCTAGGTGCCTCCGTGTGCATGGTTCCTCCCTGAGTAACCCCCACATGTGTATTTCCACTGTAAGCCTCCTTGAGCATGTCTCTTTCCCTTGGCAAGCCACCTTGCCCTCCTGGAGTTGAAAGTTGCCACCCCTCGGCCTGGTCACTCCAGTGTTCCTCCATATGTAGCCCTCCGGCCATATGTGTTTCTTAAGTCCTCCCTACGGGTAGGCATGCTGCGGCATATCTCCTCTGAGATATGCTTCCCAGTGTACCTTGGTATTCCTGTGTTGAGTAGGACTCCTTCGTCCGTGCCAGTATCACGACAGGGGGATCAGACTTTCGCAGGGCACTGGAAGACAGCTGTGAAGGTGGCATGATTTCACGGGGACACCCATTCGTCGTCATCCGACGTAACTCGGAGTGACTACGAAAGGGAACGTCTCGGTTACATATGTAACCCTCGTTCCCTGAGTAGGGAACTGAGACGTTACGTCTCCCTGCCACTTCCGCTGTACCGCTGGGTAGACGCCTGAGTTCAGTCTCGGCTCCTCAGCGAAGACATATCTGCATGTTGCCGAGCGTCCTCCTTTTATACCCACGAGGTGGGGCGGACTTACGCTATGCAAATTCCGCAGACCCATGGCATTTCATCACCATTGGCTCGTTTTATAATACACGAAGATGATTGGCTTTCTAGGCGAAACCCCCATTCGTCGTCATCCGACGTAACGTCTCCGTTCCCTACTCAGGGAACGAGGGTTACATATGTAACCAAGACGTTTTTAGGAATAATCAGTAAACACCAAGTTACTGATAAAGTTGTATTTGTTAAATATCATACAAGTTATTCACAGTTATAGATATTCGTATTACAGTAACTTTGGTAACAGGGTTGATGAATAAATGGATTAAAGGGGTGGTTTACTGCTTTTTTTCTTTGCATGATTGCGTTTATGGGGTGCAATATAACATGTCTTCATGGTTTTTTTTTTTAAAGCCTTATTTTTCATAAATTTCACCTTTGATGTAAGCCGCTTTCTCCTCTGTCATTTGAACGACCGGTTGACTTCCTGATTCTATGAAACCACTCCCTCTGAAACAGGCAATGGGTTCAGATTGGTTAGTTGGGCCGGTGTGTTGTAATTGGCTAAACTGCGTAGTGCACGTAGTCCGGAAACTTCACGCCCATTACCTTTACGGGCGAAAGCTGCATGTGCTCCAGTTTAATGTAAATAATGGTGTCAATACTGCGTATCAGCTTGAGCCAGAATCAGACCCAGGAAGCCGCAATGAAGAGAGTCAAGCAGAACCTTCACAAACAAGGCTCTTACAAAACGTTTCTGAATGTTACATTTTTTTATTATTATAATTCTATTCTATTCTTTTCTATTCTAGGCTACTATTATTATATAAGAATTTCGATACGGTGTTACTTGAAAATGCTACTGCTGCTTGTTAGCTTTTGAGTTACGGTTTTCTCTTTTTTTTACGGTTTTCAGTTATTTAATATAACTGAATAAATGACAGAGTAATACCGTTTTTTAAAGTTATTGTTTTATCGATATAATGAACAACCGTTTATCTATTCACAAAACTTAGTTTACTCAGTGTATCGTTTTCATTAGGTGTACACGTTTGTCTTGTACACACAAAATACCATCGAACTACCGTTAACTGGCTACTATAAACAAACAGCGTTGGCATTGGTTTACGTTGTTGATCAAATCGAAAAATTGTGTCATAAAGTATACATGGAAAATACATTTACAAAATTAGTACATAATTACAAATTCAGGTCCAAAATGTTTGTACGCGTTTGTCATAAACACACGAAATAGCATAACTAAGTGGCTACTAAAGCCAGCGCTGGCATTTGTTTATGTCCTTGATAAAACTAAAACATTACGTCTGAAATTATACATGCAAATACATTTAAAATGATTAAGTCTTACTTACAGGTTGTGGCCCAACAACTGCTGCCTCTGGTTTTAAAGTTGGAACTGCTTCATGCTTTAGTAACAGTTTCTTGTTGAATCCGGTATTGAATTCGTGGAGATTCTGGAAGCTGTCTTCCGTAAAATGCGCAGCACAGAGAGCTAAATTACGATTGTAATTTTCGGGAACATAATCAAGCATAAATTGTAGCCATTGTTGACGAACTACAGCGTCCGTAGGAAGCCCGAACACAGAAGACCTGACAGCTGGGTGAAAATAACACACTTTTGACGGCATGGCTCTCCACTATAACTCTTCCTCTTCCACAAAGACGCAGAAATATGGCCACGCCCCCTTTTTTGAATATTGCGGAGGGAGGGTTGATTATGGGTTAGTTACGTATAAAACCCGGGAGTATCTCGTTGTAGTCCCATTCGAGTCGTTTTTGTAGGCATTAAACTTCCTGATTTTTAAAAGACGATATCTCTGCTTACGTTGAACTTTCAGCGCAGCAACTTTGCAGATACTGTTCATACACCAACAGCAACATTACACACTATTTAAAATGAAAAAAGTGAAATCGCAATCAATCACCCCTTTAAGATTATTTTTTTGTCTTCCCATCATGTGGTAGAAAGAGCCCAGATGATGTCACTTCCTGGGTGTCACAGTTTTAAGAAATGCTCTGTTTTTAAAAGGGAGGAAAATCATTTCAGAAGTAACAGGGTTGAGTGAAACATATAGGACACAGATAATGCTGATAAAATGTGTCAATTTAACGCTAGTTAAAGCCGCTCTAGACATTGAACGTGAAATTTCTACAGACACTGCAACGGTCGTGAAATGACGTCACATTCTGCGGAAGCTTTTTTACAAACATAAATTCAACATATAACTAATAACTAAAAATAAACAATCCAGTCCACTAATAACTAAAAATAAACAATCCAGTCCACTTAAATGCCTAACGCTTGTGTTATTTCTCACAGGGTTATTCACTTGAGCTTGTGTTTCTGGTGTCTCACTTTCACATGCGCATGAATGGAAGTCAGTGCAAGGAAAAGTCTAGTGTGAACGGGCATTAATAATTAAAAGTTTTTAGTAAAAAAAATATCAATCTCAAAGTTGGTGTCAAAATATGTCAGTATTGTATATTTGAGTGTTAATGTCATGTTAGATAATTGTGTCATAGTTCTTGCTAAACATGGGATTCGTGCCTATAATATTTTAAAAATAATAATTGGAAATCTACATTTTCCTCATTCATGGAAATTTTAAAGAATTTATAAAAAGGAATCAAATTATCATAATATTTTATAGCTGTTTTATACTTTCTACTGTTACATCAGGGCTCACTTTCATGTCCTTTCACTTTATATTTCTCTTTTAATTATGTTGATGTACTGAAATATTCATTTAATAATTTTTTCTTCCGTGTCAGACCTGATGGAAGAGAGCGAGGAGAGAGAAGAACTGAGTGAAGTGGAGGAGGAACATCATGTCCAACCTGGAGAAAAACCTTTGAGTCGCTCAAAGACTAAACAGACATTTTTAAAGAAAAGAAGAGCCAAGAAATCTTTCACCTGCACTCAGTGTGGAAACAGTTTCACAAGCAAACAACGTCTTGAGATTCACATTAGGATCCACACCGGAGAGAAGCCGTTCTCATGTGATCAGTGTGGAAAGAGATTCTCAAGCAAAGGTAATCTTAATGTTCACATGATGATCCACACCGGAGTGAAGCCGTTCACATGTGATCAATGCGACAAAACTTTTTTTAGTGCATCAGCCCTGAAGAGACACCTGACAGTTCATACGAAGGAGAAACCATATTCATGTTCTGTGTGTGGAAAGAGTTTTTCACAGCGGCAACATTTACATACACATCAGAAAACTCACACTGGTGTAAAAGAGTACATGTGCTTTGAGTGTGAGAAGACTTTTGTTACAGGGAGGGATTTAAAACAGCACCAGAGAATTCACACTGGAGAAAAACCTTACAAGTGTTCACACTGTGACAAGAGATTCAGTCGATCATCATCTGTGAAAAGACATGAGAGGATCCACAGCAGAGAAAAAACACGTGTGATCAGTGCGGGAAGAGTTTCTCTTTTAAAACTCACCTGAAGCAACACATGAGGATCCACACAGTGGAGAAACCACTTAAACAGTAAGTTTATTTTATTTGCATGTGCTGAGCAACAAAGTCTCTTCTGTGTAAGTTAGACACACATCACTCTATAGCCAAATCTCCTAGATAAGTGATATAAACTGTACCCATAACCATAAAAGGAAGTATCATCAGGCCAGGTAAGTTGTAACCAGTAACGTTTACTCAATACTTTGCAAATAACAGATGAAACACAATTACATTACATGCATGAAAAATAAAAAATGGGCCCTTTAAAGTAAATTAGTCTTTGGTTTTTTCCTTTTTGTGGTCGTTAAAGTCTGTGTTTGTGATCACTTTCTGTATTAGTCAATCCACTTGTCAATAGTTCTCTGTTAAAGGGGAACTCGGCAACTCTAGCTATTTCTTCGCTGATTTTCACTTTTGTTGTCGCATGTTTTGTCAGCAAGCTCCCCTTACAGCTGTGAGGCGTATATTTCACAACAATGTCGTAAAAAAACGCACTTGCGGCCCCTCCTCCCCCTTTCTACCGCTGCTCATGTGCATTTGTTATTATCGGAGCCGGCCAACTTTATCGAGTGGAGTGTGTCTACCGAGGTGGGTAATACATCACACACACTGTAAAAAATTTAACGTAAAATCAACAGTAACTTACTGGCAACAAATATCCAGCAAGCTTCAGTATTTTATTCCACGGTAAAATTACTGTAAATCTGACTACAGGAGTTCACAGCATACTGTATAATAACTTACAGTATATTTATACTGTAAAATTAATTACAGTTCTTGTTTTTGCACTGTATTTTAAAATACTGTGAAGTTACTATGCAGTATAATTGATTACGGTAGTTTTTATATTCACATATATACCCAATATATCATAACTAACTACAATCTGTTACACGCTTAAAAACAGAATGAAATATAAAGGCTTTAATGCAAAAAACATTTCACACAGTTATATTACTGATTATTAGATGTCACATTAATTATGACAACACTCAGAAGTCAGTTTAAAAACTTTTATTAAAATTGAATTAATTAAACTGTAAAAACACTCCAGACTTGGAAGGGCCGATGCAGATCCCAGATTTTTGCTGCCTATAGAAAACAAAACACAAAAATTGAGTTGCACTACAGCTTGACAAACATCAATGTGATTAACAGGTTTCATTTAATTTACACAGAGCCGGTCCGAGCCTTTTGGGGGCCCTAAGCAGAATTTGATTTATTATTGATTTTAGCGCGGCTCTTCGTTACTGTGTTTACCCTGGTAAAAACGCGTGTGTGTTTAGTGTCGTGACTGAGTTTCGCTGGCTAAATAGTTGGGCGTGGCCAAAGCCAGTTAAAGTACTTATTCTAGGCATTTGCTAATAGTTGTTAGAAGAAGCATTAGAACAACAGGAGAGAACATCAGTCTGTGAGTGTTTACTTTCTCATTTGATTTTAGCGCGGCTCTTCGTTACTGTGTTTACCCTGGTAAAAACGCGTGTGTGTTTGTGTTTAGTGTCGTGACTGAGTTTCGCTGGCTTAATAGTTGGGCGTGGCCTGCTGTATTCATTAACGGGGTATTAGGCGTGTATATAACTGGTTAGTGCACCGCGACAGCGGTCGCGGCTGCCCTCGTGTGAAGCCCTCATCGTGTGAAGACCAATGAGTGTAAAGACCAGCGACTCTACCTGTGCACCTCCACCGAGCAAGGACAACGACAAGGCACTTGAGTATTAAATTCTTCTTGTTTATCTGCAGTTGTTTCCTTTCACTTCTACAACTTTTCGTTGGATCTTTCTGTTTGTGAGCTCCTTTACACTATGTGTTTTCAAATCCCTACTATTACTAACATACGTAAATCAAATGTCACACGTCGGAGGCGGTACAATCCTAACAATCTCCGTACCCTTCCGGTGTCTTCTAATACTTTATTCTCTTTTCCTATTGGTCTCTGGAACTGCCAGTCCGCTGTTAACAAAGCTGATTTCATTACATCTTTTTCAAGTCATTCAGGTCTCAGTCTATTGGCCCTGACTGAGACCTGGATCAGACCAGAGGACACTGTCACACCTGCTGCCCTCTCCACTAACTACACTTTCTCACACACCCCCCGTCTGACCGGAAGGGGTGGTGGTACTGGTCTGCTCATCTCAAATGACTGGAAACTTGATCCTTTACCACCTCTATTTGACAACAGCTCATTTGAATCACATTCAATTACCATCACTAGTCCTATTAAAATCCATTTTGTAGTTGTATATCGTCCCCCAGGTCAACTTGGCAGTTTCTTAGAGGAGCTTGATGTGCTACTCTCATCTTTCCCTGAAGATGGTACTCCTCTTGTAATTCTTGGAGATTTCAACATCCACCTAGAAAAACCTCAGGCTGCCGATTTCCACACCCTGCTTGCATCATTTGACCTCAAACGCGTATCTACTGTGGCTACTCACAAATCAGGTAACCAATTGGACCTTATCTGCACACGCTACTGCTCTACGGACAATACACTGGTCACTCCACTGCACACCTCAGATCACTTCCTCCTCACTCCCAACCTCAACCTGCCTCAGAACACAACACACACTCCTCCACAGGTCACCTTTCGGCAGAACCTACGCTCACTTTCACCCTCTCACCTATCCTCTTTGTTCTCATCCACACTTCCTCCACCTGATCAGCTCTCAACACTAGATACTAACAGTGCAACTGATACTCTTTTCTCCACTTTAACATCCTGCTTGGACAACTTCTGTCCCCTTTCCTCCAGGCCAGCCCGCGCCACACCCTCTGCCCCCTGGTTATCTGATATTCTCCGCGAACATCGTACTAAACTCAGGGGTGCAGAGAGAAAGTGGCGCAAATCGAAAGATCCAACAGACCTGGGTCTTTATCAGTCCCTCCTCTCTTCCTTCTCTGCTAATATCTCTACTGCTAAAATGGCTTACTATCAAAACAAAATTTTCAATTCTTCTGACTCTCGCATGCTTTTCAAAACCTTCTCCTCTCTTCTTAACCCTCCTCCTCCTCCTCCTTCATCAACCCTAACAGCTGACGATTTTGCCACATTCTTCATAGAAAAAACAACCACCATCAGCGGCCAATTTACCAATCCACAAACTGACACACACATTTTACCAACAAACGCACACATTCTACCCTCCTTCTCTCTACTTTCAGAGGCGGAAGTCTCTAAACTCCTCCTTTCCAATCGCCCTACTACCTGTCCGCTTGATCCAATCCCCACTAATCTACTTTAAGCCATTTCTTCCTCAGTTGTACCCACACTCACGCACATCATAAACACCTCTCTTCACACTGGTACTTTTCCCACAGCTTTTAAGCAGGCTCGAGTAACCCCACTGCTTAAGAAACCCAATCTAAATCCAGCATACCTAACAAGTTACAGACCGGTATCTCTTCTTCCATTTGTCGCGAAAACACTTGAACGAGTTGTTTTCAACCAGATCTCCTCCTTTCTTACACAGAAGAACCTCTTGGACAACAATCAGTCTGGTTTCAAGAGCGGACACTCAACTGAGACTGCCCTGCTCTCAGTAATTGAAGCCCTGAGACTGGCAAGAGCAGCTTCCAAATCCTCAGTCCTCATCCTGCTGCATCTGTCTGCTGCTTTTGACACAGTTAACCACCAGATCCTCCTGTCAATCCTAAAGATGAAGGGCATCTCGGGAACTGCACTCCAATGGTTCGAGTCTTACCTCTCAGGTAGGTCCTTTAGGGTGTCATGGAGAGGTGTGGCATCTAAGACCCAACATCTAGCTACTGGGGTACCTCAGGGCTCAGTGCTTGGACCACTCCTCTTCTCCATCTACATGACATCACTAGAATCTGTGATTCAGAAACATGGCTTTTCCTATCATTGCTATGCTGATGACACACAACTCTACCTCTCATTCCAGCCTGACGATCCAACGGTAGCTGCTCGTATCTCAGCCTGCCTAACAGACATTTCTGGCTGGATGAAGGACCACCACCTGCAACTAAACCTTCCGAAGACAGAGCTACTTGTGGTCCCGGCCAACCCAACACTTCATCACAACTTCTCCATTCAGCTAGGCTCGTCATCCATAACGCCATCAAGGTCAGCTAGGAACCTTGGGGTTGTAATTGATGATCAGTTGAAATTCACAGACCACATTGCTAGAACTGCCCGGTCCTGCAGATTTGCCTTGCACAACATTAGGAGGATCAGGCCCTTCCTTACAGAGCATGCTACACAACTCCTTGTCCAAGCACTTGTTTTATCCAGACTGGACTATTGTAATGCTCTCCTGGCTGGTCTTCCAGCTTGCTCTGTCAAACCTCTACAATTGATCCAGAATGCTGCAGCTAGAGTAGTCTTTAATGAGCCAAAGAGAGCACACGTCACTCCTCTCCTCACTAAATTGCACTGGTTGCCAGTTGGCGCTCGCATTAAATTCAAGGCACTGACGTTTGCCTACAGAACAACCACTGGCACTGCTCCCTCTTACCTAAACTCATTACTTCAGACTTACGTGCCATCCAGAAACTTGCGCTCTGCTAGCGAATGTCGTCTTGTGGTACCATCTCAAAGAGGCACAAAATCTCTTTCTCGGACCTTTACCATGACTGTTCCCTGTTGGTGGAATGATCTGCCTAACTCAACCAGAGCTTCTGAGTCAGTAGCCACTTTCAAGAAACTGCTGAAGACGTATCTTTTTCGGCAGCACTTGATTCAGTAGTACTAACATTTTCTCTTCACTTTCTCTTCTCTTCTATTCTATAAAAAAAAAATGCACTAAAGTTAAACTGAGAGGGGTTATAGCACTTGCGTATTGTTGTCCTACTGTTAGTTTAACTGCTTCTATTGTTCTCATTTGTAAGTCGCTTTGGATAAAAGCGTCTGCTAAATGAATAAATGTAAATGTTTTGAGAGTTTACTTATGTAATTGTTGCATTAGGCTATGAATTAATACATATCTATTGATAAGAACTATTTTATGTCTATTCATTTAAAGTAGCATGAACCACTTGAGTAACTCGAGTATTGTTTTGATAAGAAATCGACTAGCAGAAATCAGTAGTCGTGCAACCCCTAGTCTTTATGGACCTTGTTATGTGCACCGGTGCGCAGTCATGTTGGAACAGTAAGGGGCCATCCCCCAATAACCTGTTCCCACAAAGTTAAGAGCATGCAATTGTCCAAATTGTCTTGGTATGCTGAAACATTAAGAGTTCCTTTTACTGGAACTAAGGGGCCAAGCCCAACCCCTGAAAAACAACCCCTCAACATTATCCCCCCTCCACCAAACTTTACACTTGGCACAATGCAGTCAGACAGAGAAGCGTGATTCGTCACTCCAGAGAACGCATCTCCACTGCTTTTAGAGTCCAGTGGCGGCTGCTTCACTGCATCCTACGCTTTACATTGCACTTGGTGATGTAAGGCTTGGATGCAGCTTCTCGGCCATGGAAACCTATTCCATGAAGCTCTACATACTGTTCTTGAGCTAATCTGAAGGCCACACGAAGTTTGAAGGTCTGTAGATATTGACTGCAGAAAGTTGGCGACTTTTACGTACTGTGAGCCTCAGCATGCGCTGACCCGCTCTGTGAGTTTATGTGGCCTACCACTTCGTGGCTGAGTTGCTGTTGTTCCCAATTGCTTACACTTTGTTATAATATCACTAACAGTTAATCTTGGAATATTTATTTATATACTTATATATATACTTATTGCAAAGGTGGCTGGTGTGGTTACACGTGGTCTGCGGTTGTGAGGCCTGTTGGATGTACTGCCAATTTCTCTGAAACGCCTTTGGAGACGGCTTATGGTAGAGAAATGAACATTCAATTCACGGGCAGGTGGACATTCTTGCAGTCAGCATGCCAATCACACGCTCCCTCAAAACTTGCGACATCTGTCTCATTGTGCTGTGTGATAAAACTGCACATTTTACAGTGGCCTTTTATTTTGGCCTGTGCAATAATCATGCTGGCTAATCAGCATCTTGATATGCCACACCTGTGAGGTGGATGGATTATCTCGGCAAAGGAGAAGTGCTCACTAATACAGATGTAGACAGATTTGTGAAGAATATTTGAGAGAAATAGGCCTTTTGTGTACATACAAAAAGTCTTAGATCTTTGAGTTCAGCTCATGAAAAATGGCGACAAAAACAAAAGTGTTGGGTTTATAATTTGTTCAGTGTAGTTTTAGTTATTCATGTTGCTTTTGTGCAACATATGAATAACAATTTATTTGTTTTTAGATGTTTTATTTGAGATATTTCTATTTTGCGGTAGTCCCGCAATTCGCTTTATTCTTCTGCAACCCGCACCCACGTTACCTTACCGCCCGCGTCCGCACTCGGCCACCAAATCTGGTCTCGCGCTGCACTGTTGCGTTGAATCCTGCGGGAGTGCAGGTCTGTTTCTAGTTCCTTCTGTTTCTTTGGTCATTAATATGTATAGCGGAATGGTTGCCATGCAACAAAACAGATGCAGCAACACACTCAGTGGTGCAGCGATACTTGTGTAATAAAGGCAGCTGTACGTTTACGGGAATTTTACAACAACTTCGAACATGGCTCAACCAATCAGAATCAAGGACCAGAACAAACCGTTTTATAATAAAAGACAAAACTACAATTTTGATTTCATGGCAACTTAGCAGTATTTTTATCAGTTCTATACATCACGCCTCAATGTTTTTTTTTTTTATTTAAAAAGAAACAAATTTACAATTATTATATTATATTAATTATTAATTCATTTAATTAATATTGCTTTATATTCTGAAATGTCTTAATATCTATAGTAAAAGAAACAGCAATGTTTGAACAAAACAAATATAAAATTTCTATTTGTAAATACATAAGATAAGATACAATAAGAACAAAGTACAAACAAATGGTAAAAAAAAAATCAATACATATACAATAAAACAAGGATACAAATGAAAAACAGTTTAATTTCAGGAAGGTCTATTAACATTACTGTTCAGGTATTATGGCCTTCAAAAGATTAAAAAAACTATTAAAGTAATCAAATGTAAAATAACATTGCACGCTTTTCACTATGATAGATTACTGCTTAAAGGTGCAATGTGTAAAAAAATTGAGTATCTATTAACAGAAATGCAATATGACATCCATAACTATGTTTTCAGTGGTGTATAAAGAACTTACTTAATAAACCGTAATGTTTTTATTACCTTAGAATGAGACATTTATATCTACATAACCTTCTATGAAGGTCGACATATTGTGACATCATGTTTCTACCGTAGCCGAACGCGAACACACAGCGCTACAGAGCGCGTTTCGTCACTACCTTGAAAGAGAAGCCGCAGAAAGCTAGAAGCTAGCCATAAACACCGTGAGTAGTGACTTTTCCCTTGTCAGTGGTGTAAAATATGTAGTTGGATTGTTTCATGTAACTTAGTCCTTCTCCCTCGCTGTGTTATGGCTTTGCTATGTGGGGATAAATGTGCTGGTTACGTTCGTGAGACAGCTGATTAGTACTCTAGTCATTGACTGTAAAACAGTTACAGGAATCACCAACCCGTCGATCGCGGTCGACAAGTCGATCTTGGAAGCATTTTAAGTCGATCGCGAACAGTTTTCAAAATCAGAGAAAAAAAGCCTATTGTGTGTAGTAAATGGTGTCTAGGGGATGCGGAGGCGCGCACGCTGTTACAATCATGAAATTTTTGCCGCACGCACCTTTGGACTCATGCGGACGCGTCGAGTTTAAACAAGGCTTTATGCTTTAACCAGCTCAGCCACAGTAACAGCTCATATTAGCCAGCTAAACCTTTACTACCCTGTTAGAAAAAGTATGGGTTTGCTATGTGGGGGGAAATGTGCTGGTTACGTTCGTGAGACAATCAACTAATTACTATTTTTATATTATATATTAAGACCCTTGATCCTCACCTGACTATGTCTTTGTAAACTTTATCCATGGTGTGGTTTATAATGGACTGTGGTACAGAAACAGTGACAATGTTACACACTCTTGGCTTACTCTGGCTATTCTCTGCTGTCTCAGACGACGATATGTTTGTCCCATGTTAGACACCGTAGCTTCTTCGAAAGGGAGGGGTGAGCAGTGGGCTGAGCCCTTAGTGCAACTCGCAGCCGAACCGCTAGATGCCGCTAAAAATCACACACTGCACCTTTAATAAATCTAAAGTTATTCATTCAAGAGCTGTGAGTATTTTTCTCTTTGCCTTTAGTTGTTTGATTCACGTTAATGGCGCAATCGTCGTATTTTAACGATCTGAAACGCAAGTATCAAACCCGAAACGCAAGTAACTTTGTGGGCGGATCTCGCTGCTGCTATTATAACGGCGGGATAAATGACTCTTGCGCCTGACGCAAATCTAAAATGGGTTGGTCAGAAGTAGCTACATTACTCATAGGTGTGGTTTGGGCGTAACGTAGCGTTGCCACCCGTCCCGGTTTTCCAGGGATTGTTCTCTTTTTTGAGCGACAGTCCCGGAAAATGTATATTCTTTCCCGGGACACGAATTGTCCCGGGAAATGTTTTTTTGTTAAAATGTACTTCTAAAGTAGAATTTCCTGATTTCAAATTAAACCGTTTCCTTCTACTGTTACTGTGTTTTCTTTAGTGCTGAGCGGTTTGACCAAAAATGTATATCACGTTTTTTTTAAAAATTATGTCGATTTTCCGGTTTATGACGTTTTTTTTTTTCATGCATAATCAGGTGTTCGATTTGACTTAGGATGGTCTATTTTACTGTCATTAGTGAATATTGTAGAATAATTCCACACTAGTAATACAGGTTTGCATGGCCGTAGAAAACTATGCTGTTGTTTACAAATAAGAGGCAGTCATGATTCTAATGAAGTGAGGAATCAGAACGCAAAGACAATTGCAGTCAAAAAAATACAGAACTTTTACTGAAATTTCACAATTTTTTTTTTTATAAAAACCAATACAAAAAGTAGAAAAATCCTCCAAACAACAGACCCGGCTCCTCTTTTTGGCACAAGTTCTTCTATGTCACGTTCTAAACTTCGTAAAACTTCAAATAATAGCCGAGTCCCAAATAGACGCCTGTCTCTTTTACGCGCCTGGTGAGGCTGCGCAGGTTAGGGTAAATAAAGGCCGGGTCTGTTTTTTAGTGTCGGGTTGTATTTAATCTAATAAAACCCATCAAATCGTCCGCTTTTTGGCGACCGCCAAAGCAAATAGAACAGAAAGACTGCATAGAACATATAACAGTCGCTGCTTAGAAGTGCAACATTGTAAAGGGTCCGTCTGAAAAAGTGTCGCGCGGCGCAGCGTTCGTTCCGAATGTTGTGTAATTAAATACATCGGTATGGCGGTATATTAAAAAATAATAATATTATAACGAAAATATACACCGGTTTTCGGTATGAACCGGTATACCGCCCAGCACTAGTTTTCTTCATGGTTGTGTACATCCAATCCTGTGTCCGTAAACAGGTAAAAACGGGTAAAACAGTGGATTGTTCAATGCCAGGCGTTTACTTTTATTTGATTGGAAGCAGAAATACAAAGCTCAACTTATCGCCTATCGCCAACCGCCTGTGCTGTCGGTCGGTCGCACGCATCCAGGATGAAACAGCGTGAGTTCAGTTGCTAGCTAGCTTTTTTAAAACTTTCCTTTTACTCAGTTTTGTGAAATGGGGGGAGAGACGGACGAGGAGGATAACACAACAAAATTGGATGAGCCACCAGTGTCAAAGAAAAAATGACATACAACCTACAACTCAGACTGGGCGAAAAGAGAAAACTTTTCTGAATGGGTAAGGCCCACCCAAGTAGACCCGTTCTCCGCTACCTGTGTTTTGTGTTCTGCCAAAATTTCAGTTAAATATAAAGGAATAACAGCGCTGGAAAATCATGCAAAAACAAAGGTAGAGGTCGACCGATAGTGGATTTTACCGATACCGATATGTAGGTTTGACCGTACATGCCGATAACCGATATTTAACCGATATTTTTTTAAATGGATACTGGGATTAAAAACAAACATAACATTCCAAGAAAAACACTGAAATATGCTAAATGAAATAAATATATAAATATGAATATATTAATATGAGAAGTTGTACATTGACTTAATCTTCTTTGAATCTCTACATAGGTTATAGCCAAAAACAAACAAAAAAACACACACACACACACATTTGACCTGTAATATTTAAATGTTTAAATAATTTTCTTTAGAGTTTCTGCAATTCAGGGGTCTGACATTAGCTTTTGTCTTTATGCACTTCCTGGCCATTAAGCTCAAGATACAGCTGTGCCTTTGTCTCTATGATAATGTGAAGGCATGGGTGATACAATCAGGCTGATTGGATCACCATCTATACATGACACTGTTATGCTGATGAGATCAGGAAATCTCGGCAACGGAGCTGACTCATTTACACGCCCCCTTTATGTAAATCCCTCCCTCTTGGAATGTATATATAACTACACTGTATACTGTCTGAGACTAGACTAGATTGGAATGACTACAGCTCGTGTTCTCAATAAAGAAATCTGCGTGAAAGATATCCCTCGCTTCTGAGTTTCCTACACTTGAGAAGGAAAAGGTTTACAACACCTAGAAACATAACCTATGTAAATTTCACTTTGCAAGTCCCATTTGTTAACAAGGATGTGTTAGCTAGCTTTCATGAACTATATGCATTATGCAATATACGTTTTTACTGCATGTATGAATATTTGAGCAATACAATTGTACCTTGATCATTCTTGTTAGTTCATAGTACATTACGGTAATAACAGATACAATAAAAATTAAACTCAATTTAAAATGTATAAGTAAATGTTGAAATTAAAAAACTAACAATGAATCATACTTCTACAACATTTATTAACCATATTTAATGCTAAAATTGTAATCTTATTGTAAAGTGTTACCATTTCACATGATTCATGCTTAAAGAAGATGGCCATATTTAAATATCTGCAAAGGCCAGAGCAATACAATGACATAAATGTAGACCTATATTACATGTACAATGTCTCACTTTATTTGTTTAAATTTTAGAACACTTGATGATTATCTAATCGAAAAATAACAATATGTATTGTGATAAAAAAGAACTGAAATCTATTGCGTTTCTGATTTGTTTATGTTTCTGTCGGATGAACACGAACATATATCAATGTTGAGAAAGCAATCACGTCACTAGCTTTGAATATATAACTTCGCTGGCAAATGAATGCATAACAGTGACCAGCTGGATATAAACTAATGCAAATAGATGGTAACAATTGCGACATAAAACATTTGGGTCAGGTCTGCGTGTGTTTTTGTCACATAGTGCTTTAATCGCTTGAGGGAGCCGTTACTAATGTTATTCCTCTCAGACTTGACGGCAAACATACTTCTGTTCTTCCTCTGCTAATACAGCATCTAGTCAACAGATGATTTACTTTATAATGATATGGCAATATGCACTTTAGTGTTCTACCTAACTTAAATAACTAACTAACTAAATAAATAAATGTCTTAATCACTAATTCTCTCGCTCTATCACTCGTACAATACGTCAAGCGATTCGTTTGGGGGGAGGAGCAGTTTTAAGTGAGTACTGAAAATAACTAACTTTTTCATCTGATAGTCTGCCGTTAGGTATCGAAAAACATGCAAAACATTACATCAACTTGTCAAACGTGTATTTCCCCTAAATATTTTGTGTTAATCATAATTACAAATTTAACCTGACATACACACTTTAAGAGTCACATGAAAAGCCACACTGGAGAAAAACCACATGTTGTAGTTTCAGAAAAAAAATCAACTCTTAAGCATCACGAGAGTTCACACTGGAAAGAAGCGGCTCAGGCTTTCGCTCTGAGATCACATCTACTCTCATTCTGAAGAAAGACCATTATACTGTTTAACAGTTTCACCTTTGATATAGTATCATATATACATTTCAAAGAGTTTGTTCGAGTCAGTTTGTTTCATTCAGACCATGAGGCTTCATGAAGTCAGAACAATTACTAAGGGACTGTTGGTTTTTTATTTAAGGGGCCACCGGAGGAGTTTTGAGATCTGTAGTCAAAAAAGACTTGATCCTCCCTTCGCCAGTAATACATTTTTCTATGACCCTCCAAAATGATTGTGAAAGAAGGTATGACCCTCCCCTGGAAAAAGGCATGACATCTTTGCGCTTGGCAAAGATGTTCAGATAGCCATAGTTCCCTTTCGAGGGAACTCCAACTGCGTCGAATGACACTTTGGGGGAACGCCCCTCAGCGTAGCGCCTCTGAAGTATGAATGAAACCGAGCCGATCTCTGATTGGTGCAACGTCATGGCGTAATGTGTGACGGCAGATAGGCGGAAGCTATAAAAGCAGCCGGCACACATAAGATGTCAGCTTTCTGTTCTTCAGCAAGCGCTATCTGTGACTGTTTGTCTTATTTATTGTTGTCTGTTACTGAGTGAGTGAAATGGCGAGTGTGAGCTTCAGGAAGTGTGTGCATCCTTGCCCTCGCTACATCACGGGCGGGGACACACACCAACTGTGCACACATTGTTTGGGAATGCAGCACGCGCAGGCAGCTCTCGAGGGGGCTGCTTGCGAGGATTGTGAAAAGTTGACAATCCGTGTGCTGCGTTCCCGGCTGGCTATCTTTGATAAAGATGGTCAGCCTCGCGAGCCCCGTGGTGCGGGACCCGCGTCCGCTGAGGCGGCGCGGCGACGCTCTTCATGGGGCTCGCAAAGAGATCTGTCCGGGGATCTCGAGGCTGCTGAGGCACCTTCTCGGGATTCATCGGGCAGTTCTGATGTCCTCGAGCCTCGCGCAGAAGCCCGCCCCGCGGCTTCTTCTGCGCGAGTCGAGGATCCGATGTTTGAGCTGTCTGCCTCTGAGGAGGTTGACGTGCTCAGCATCGAGGGCGGGGATTTCGGGGACGACTCGCCGCCCCTTGTCCCCGCGTATGAGGAGCTGGTTGAGGTTGTTTCCCGTGCGGTGGCTCATTTAAATATCAGCTGGCCACAAGAGAGGCAGGAAGCGCAGTCTAAAAGTAAACTGGATGAGCGCTTCCTGCAGCACAGGGAACAACCTCATCACCGCGGCTTGCCGTTCTTTCCCGATCTGCACAACGAGTTGTGTAGATCGTGGAAAAAACCACACTCTTCTCGTGTCTCCAATCCCCCTATTATAAATTATAGTAATATCATGGGGGCACGAGAGAACGGTTATGGGATGATGCCGCGCGTTGAACAGCCTTTGGCGAATTATTTATCGCCTGAGTCGGCATCATCCCTTAAAGCCCCGGTGCTGCCCACTAAGCCGTGTAGAGACACATCAGCGCTAGTGGGCAGGGCTTATATGGCTGCGGGTCGGGCTGGTGCGAGTCTTCACACCATGGCTATGCTCCAGGCGTACCAGGCCGACCTTCTTAAGGACATTGATGAGGACAAGGGTCCAACTCCGGAAGATATTGCGGAGTTGAGGAAGGTCGCTGATTTGTCTCTCCGAGTCACCAAGGAGACGGCCCGCGCTGTCGGTCGCTCCATGGCAGCTATGGTGGTCTCGGAGAGGCATTTATGGTTAAATCTTACGGGCATCAGGGAGAAAGACAGGGCTTTCCTCCTTGATGCCCCGATTTCGCCTTCTGGCCTGTTCGGCGACGCCGTTAATACCGTCGTCGACAGGTTTCAGGAGGCGAAAAGACAATCAGCGGCCAATATCTCCCTCGCCGCTCAGTGTCCAAGAAGTCTGCCCCCAGTGGGCAGCCGCAGCCACAGCCATCAGCCAGCTCCTCCGCCTATAGACAGGCTCAAAAACAGAGCGTCGCGTCTAGAGCCCCCCCTCAAGGAGCTTGGGGGCATAGACAGCGCTCTCAGGCGAAGCCTCAGCCTAAGCAGGGCGACCTGAGGGCCGTCCTGCAGGCTAAAAAGGCTTCGTCAAAGAGATCCTAGCTACTCTAGGATCTCTGCGGGCGGCCCCACCCGTGGTGGAACGACCGGGCTCCTTCACGGAGCCCGCAGGAAATCGATGTTGCTCTCCCGCCGTTAAACACGCTTCGGGACACATCGGTATCCAGCGAACGCAGGCTGCACTGTCCGCCCCACAGGCTTGCGGTCAGGCAGCTTTCGCGTCCGCCCATCGAGAATCGTTTTCGGTTCAGCCCTGCCGGCAATCCGCTTCAGGGGGCCGAGAACGAATCCCGATTAATACCCGAAGCCAGGCTCGAGAGCCTGGTTCCCTTGGTAAATATTTCGATGCATGGAAAAATCTGGCGAATATTTCTCCTTGGGCCCTGCGCACCATTCAAAATGGGTACAGGCTGCAGTTCAGTTCCCGCCCACCCAGATTCAACGGGGTGGTCTGGACTGTAGTCGACCCAGTGCAGGGTCGGGTATTGGAACAGGAAGTAAACTCCCTGCTGGCAAAGGAGGCTATAGATCGTATTCCTCCACCGGACAGGGAGTCCGGGTTTTACAGCCGCTACTTCATAGTTCCCAAGAAGGATGGGGGGTTGCGTCCAATAATAGATCTCAGGCACCTGAACCGTTCTCTGAGGAGATTCAGGTTCAAGATGCTCACTATTCCCATTATCGTGAGTCAGATTCAGTCCGAGGATTGGTTTTGTCACGATAGATCTAAAGGACGCATACTTCCACATATCCATCCTTCCATCTCACAGGAAGTTCCTGAGGTTCGCTTTCGGGGGCGAAGCGTACCAATATCGGGTTCTTCCGTTCGGCCTAGCTCTCTCCCCTCGCACATTTACCAAATGTATGGATGCAGCTCTGGCACCGCTGAGGCTTCAGGGCATCAGGGTGCTCAATTATATCGTTCCCTATCTATATGGAAGAAAGCTTGGTTTCTGTCCCAAGGGCCAGTGTTGGGAGCGTCATGTTGCCGGAGAACCGTTTCGACAGACGCCTCCCTCACGGGCTGGGGCGCGGTCATGGACGGCCGCTTTACGTCAGGCCTATGGCAGGACCATCATGCCTCCTGGCACATAAACTGCCTGGAGATGTTGGCGGCGTTCCGAGCTCTGAGGAGCTTCCTGCCGGACCTCAAAGGTCATCATGTCCTTGTGAGGTCAGACAATATGTTGGTAGTGGCCTATATAAACCATCAGGGGGGTCTGAGGTCTCGCCCTCTATGCAGACTGGCGCATCAGATCCTCCTGTGGTCCCAGGGGAAGTTGTTGTCTCTAAAAGCAACATTCATCCCGGGGAGTCAAAATCAGGGAGCAGACATCCTGTCGAGACAGGGGCTGAGGCCCGGGGAGTGGAGACTCCACCCCGAGGTGGTGGAGTCAATATCTCAGAGGTTCGGCCCAGTGGAAGTGGACTTGTTCGCGTCTCGAGAGACGACACACTGTCCACTGTGGTTTTCCCTCACCCATCCAGCCCCGCTGGGGTTGGATGCCATGGTGCAGACGTGGCCGAGGTTACGTCTGTACGCATTTCCCCCGATCGTTCTGCTCCCGGGAGTTCTAGAGAGAGTCCGTCGCGACGGGATCAGTCTACTGTTGGTAGCCCCGTTGTGGCCGGCCCGAGTTTGGTTCTCCGACATAATTTTGCTCCTGGACGGCCCTCCATGGGAGATTCCCATCAGGAGGGACCTGCTGACACAGGCAGAGGGCTCAATATTTCACCCTCGGCCCGAGTTATGGAAACTGTGGGTCTGGCCCCTGAGGGGGCACAGTACCTAGAGGCCGGCCTATCAGCTGGAGTAGTGGAGACCATACTCAGCTCTAGAGCTCCATCCACGAGGAAATTGTACGGCCTAAAGTGGAACTTCTTCACCGTTTGGTGTAGGGAGCGTGAGGTGGACCCAGTTAACTGCCCAGTGGCTTCAGTGCTGGAGTTCCTCCAAGTTCGCTTTTCCACTGGTCTTACCCCGTCCACACTCAAGGTGTACGTGGCTGCCATTGCGGCTTTCCACGCTCCTCTGAGTGATGGGCCTCTGGGGAGACACCAATTGGTCGTACGTTTCCTCCGTGGGGCTTGGAGGATGAGACCTGCGGCTCGTACCAGGGTTCCCACTTGGGACCTGGCAGTGGTTCTCGAAGGACTGGCCGAGGCCCCCTTCGAGCCGCTGGAGTCGGCTGAGGCCAAGAACCTTTCGTTGAAGGTGGTCTTTTTGTTGGCCATTACTTCTCTGAGGAGGGTAGGAGATCTCCAGGCGCTCTCCATATCTAATGAGTGCCTGGAGTTTGCTCCAGGCAACATTAAGGCCATTCTTCACCCTAGGCCCGGCTATTTGCCTAAGGTGCCGTCCAGTGCGGCACGGCCTACGGTTCTGCAGGCTTTTCATCCTCCACCTCACGTGACGGCGAATGAAGAGAGACTTCACATGCTCTGCCCTGTCAGAGCACTGAGTATTTACATTCAGAGGTCCTCTTCATGGCGGAAGTCGGACCAGTTGCTGGTGTGTTTCGGGTCGCCCAGAAAGGGGCTTCCCGCCTCAAAGCAGACCATCAGCAACTGGATTGTCCAAGCGATTTCCACGGCCTATCAGGTGCGCGGTATGCCTTCACCTTTGGCCGTGAGGGCTCATTCTACCAGAGGCATGGCGTCCTCTAGAGCCCTTCTCGCGGGGGCCCCCATCCAGGAGGTCTGCGATGCAGCAGGATGGGCTACCCCTCATACCTTTATTAGGTTTTATAGTTTGGACATTCCGTCTACACCCGGCTCTCTTGTGCTCGCGTCCTAAGTGTGCCTGTGAGCAGCTTCACACTAGGGCAGGCAGGGCGCGTTGTGGCGTAGTGGGTACTCGTTCCCCCAAAGTGTCATTCGACGCAGTTGGAGTTCCCTCGAAAGGGAACGTCCTCGGGTTACGACTATAACCCTTGTTCCCTGAGAAGGGAACGAGAACTGCGTCCCTTGGCCACGCCTTCCCCTGCCTGAGAGCGCTTGCTTCATCACAGAAGCTGACATCTTATGTGTGCCGGCTGCTTTTATAGCTTCTGCCTATCTGCCGTCACACATTACGTCATGACGTTGCACCAATCAGAGATCGGCTCGGTTTCATTCATACTTCAGAGGCGCTACGCTGAGGGGCGTTCCCCCAAAGTGTCATTCGACGCAGTTCTCGTTCCCTTCTCAGGGAACAAGGGTTACAGTCGTAACCCGAGGACGTTTTTTTTTACAACCATGACAAACGACTAAACTCCTGCTTTCTCATCTTACTAAGGCTGTAACGATAGACCAAACCTACAATTCGGTTCGTATCATGATTTTTTATTGTAGATAAAAAAATAAAAGTAAATCATGTTTTCGGTGCTGATGCAGTGGTGACGTGTTAATGTAACAAGGGTGGCGCTCCCAATAAAGTATCTTAAAGCTGCCACAAAGAACCGGCAAAAATAATGATTATGAATATGTCAAATATAGCAAGGAGAGATTTTAATTGTTTATTAATAAACAAGGTTTTTCTGTGTCAGTGTGTCGGCTTCAAGATGAAGTTGACGATGCTGTCTCGCGATCTTCACAGTAAGAGAAATGCAGATTTCATACGGATTACATAAGCAGAGAGCAGTCTGTTTTTCGTTTTTAAATGTTCTGAAATCAAGCTTTCTATATATTTCTCAAGTCTGTGAGGCAAGTAGGCTACATTATACGCTGAGTTTCGGTTCATTTATGAGACGAGAGTCCAGTTCACGCGCCGGCGACTCAGTGTCATGATGATCTTTATACTTCTTATATAATTATAACTATATTTACTTCTTATTTATTAAATCCGGGCAATTGGTTGATGAAACATTAATTAAAATTAAGATACAATTGATAAAAAATGAAATTTAATTTAAAGAAAGGCTTTGTGCTTTCTGAAGTCGCTTTCTGAGCGGTCATGTCCGTAACATTGTTTTTTTCCTCATAAATGCGAACACGAAAAATAAAATAAATAATAATATTTTGTTCTGTGGAGGCCGACCCTTCTTCATCCGGTTATTACCCTACTTTTGTTTTGCGCAGTGTAGCCTAATTCGTGGAATCATTAAAACATATTTTGCCACCTAAAAGTTAAAGATTTGTTGTGTCACGCCACATGTGTATTTCGTTCATATTAAATATAAAACGCATGTGTAGACTGATATTTTTCTAATGTCTTGACTCCTTTAATAAGAGGGTAAGGATAACAGACGTTTCAGTATTAAATGCATTTTCTGATAATTTATATTTCAAGTTTTGACTTCAAATGTCACGTCCATAACGCTGGAATTGCCCAATTTTAAAGAATTTATCCTCAACTAGTTTTTTGGTGTAGGTCTGTATTTTATTATGTTAACTTCAAATAATTCTAATAGTAATTTAAAAATGTGGTAGCTCTACATCTAACACTGCACACTCCACTGTTATGGTGGCAATTTCAGTAAATTTACTCACTAACATTGTTGTGGAAACACAATAAGAATGGAAACTAAAATATGGTATATCGTACAGCGCACATTCTATCAGCTGCAGTTCTGGCGCCTCAGTCCCAATAGGCCTACACTCAACGTACATTCATATCACATGTTAATCCCGCGGTAGAGTTACACTCACAGGACACTGCACTTATTCGTAATCCCAAAAGTTCATTATTTGCGCGTGCTTTAAAGCTATGCCGGGTAAACATTTCATTGGCGTTTTGTACATGATGCACTTTTTCTGAGCGCGTACTGAAATGCGCACGCACTGTTAGACAGCGCCAAACTGGATCTTTGTTGGGTCAGACCCATCTGATAGCGATGGGGGACCGAGACTGAGAGAGCTACATAAAGCTACATGGAAAAAATATGCACCAAACAAGCCACTTTGAAATTTTGCTGTTTTCATGAATACAAAAGTTGGGTGACCCTCCCCCTAGACTAAAAAAAGTTGAATGACCCTCCCCTCAACAAAGAATAAAAAGACATGACCCTCCCCTATTTTCCTCCGGTGGCCCTTTCCATAAATACCGAACGGTCCCTAACTTTAAAAAAATGGTTGTTGTTTTAACAAAATAAACTGAAATGATTTCCATCTCAGCTGTACACAACCAGCACCAGCAGAAAGAGAGCAGCTGGAATAAAGTATTTTTTTGTTTGTTTTTTGTGATTATGTTGATGTTTATAGATGTTTTGTCAACAGTATTTGCGTCTTCGATCGGCCGATGACGTCACCATTCGCTCGCTCGGTCTCTTCCGTCATTGAGTTTCAGCGTCGAGTCTTCTGAGGCAAAGAGAGCAGTTCACGGTATTTCTCATATTTACACATCAAACACACTTTATACAGTTTGATTAAGCGACAAAATAATTTCTGTATTGTTTTCACCAGACACATCGTGCGTCTTTCCTGGCGTCTTCCTACTGAAATACACATTTAGTGCAGCAGCAGCGAGCATGAGGAGAATATGTGGAGTTCATTCAGATCTGAGAGATTTTGTGTTCGTTTGTAAATGTCTCGATGTTTGTAGTGAGAACTATTACTGAATGTTAAAGTCAAATTTTGAGATCTGTGAGGGAAATCGATGGGAATCGATCTCAAGTGTTGCTGCTGCCATTTTATCTCTACTATTTTCACATGTTTGGCAGATCAGATTTGTTAAGTTATTATTAAAATATACTGGAACTAGATACTGATAAATACTTTACATTGAGCCTATAATGAGCCATGTGAAGTATTTTAAATCTGTACATAAATGTTATTAAAGATAAATGTGAATACAATTTGATACTGGAAACATTAAATACTATTTTGGGGTGCTCTTTATTTTTTAAAGGTATTAGTATCATTGTCAATTTCTGCACATATAAAACGGTAACATGTTAATGATGATCTAATTTATTGCAATGAACAGTTAGTATACAATCAGACTATATTTAGATTCATATGGGCATGTAGTGGTCGATGAAGATGAGTGTCATTAGTGTTTGTTTCTGTGTTAATGATTTTTTCAATCAGATGGTGAGAACAGTATTGTCTTAGGCTATGTTTACACGGAAACGATCTGAAGAGAACACGCAAAAGTGGCGCTGAGTTATCACTGTTTATTCTGCGTTTAGACGAGCGTTAAGGGTGGGAAATCCGCATGCATATGGTGACGCAAAAGTGTGTGAAATTCGATGTAGTATGCACTCCAGGCGGCTAGGTGGCAATGTGAAGCACTGCGACACGACAACACCAAGTCCGCGCGCCTGCGTACAACCTTCACTGTGAGTTTTGCGTTTTTACCCTTTAGACTGGAACGCGACGGTGGAGCGTTTTTAAGATTTCCACTCTGGAGGGTGGTTTCACTTTTTTGCGTTTTTAAGCCCCAAAAACGCCGTCGCCGTGTAAACGAAACGTTTTCACTCGCGAGCGTTCTCGTGTAAACATGGCCTTATATTGGCCTAGCAGTTTTATTTATCATGTATCCTGACTCAAATAATGTGTTTCTAACAGCAAACACTCAGAATAAAGTGAGATGATCTGCTGATGATCCTGAATGTCTTGTTGAATGAGTGTTGATAGTCTGAGGATCATCAATATTAACAGATCTGCTGAAAACACTCTTTATTTCATGACAATAGTTCCTGTTTTCACCTCATTTATTATGCTGATGTCTTCAGATCTCCTGTAAATTGACACTTAAAGCTCATTTCATTGGTGTCAGCAGACTGAGGGGATTTGATGGCTAGAAATATTACTTTTATGTTTCTTACAGTTGTTTACTACTTTCTAGATATTTGCCCTCCTTTTAATAAATAAACACAATAATGTTATAATTAGATATAAAAATGTGTGAATTTGAATGTTTTACGATAGAAAGATAAATTATTAAATGTGTCAATTAGCATATGGATAAAAGACAAAAAGGTTCAATGTTCAAAACACTGTATTTAAGGATCTTGCAGCCCAAAAATACTATTTAATTGTCATTTTATATCTTTATACTTTGCCACTATCCTTAAAACCACTAGGTTTTACCCATTTGTCACCAAGAAGTTGTTAATCATTTTAATTTACTTTAAAACCTAATCTTTTATAAATACATTTTATGCAGGTATATATTTAATACAGATCAGAATAACTAGGTTGCTTAATTTTGACACAAATATATCTGTTAAGCTAACATTATTTAACCTATGTTTTGACATTTTTTAGCAAAAGATATTTTAAACATTAAAATGGACAGGCAGACATCTGCTCTTTGACCCTATAAAAACAAACTTAGTTACTGATATATTTTAGATTTTAGCAGAACATCTGCAGTTCAGTCAGTGAAGCTCCGCCCACAGCAATTAATCATCAGTTAAGCTCCACCCACATCAGTCACATGGTCAGTGAAGCTCCTCCCTCAGAAAATTCTCCAATAAATGCTGTAAATTCCCATCAGCTACAAGTGAAGACGAGCATCAGAGCATCAGGAAGAGCTGAATCTGCCAAGACTGAGTTTATTAAAGAGGACAGTGAGAACACGAGTGATCCAGAACCTGCAGAATGAAACACACTGAAGATCCTGAAGATCACCGCCTGCGGTTCCAACGCACGACCGTGAACCTTTATCGTTGGGACTGCTCCATCTTTGAGTATTAGGCGATCTGCAAATCCGGCGTTGAACTGGGCCTTGTTTATAAAACTATTACTGTTGAAATGAAGGGAACAAACAAAAACACTTGCACAACTCCGTTGCTGCTCTGGAAAAACAAAATCCATCCACAGGTCCCTTAACGCTGGGTTCTTTGGAAATTTGTGCAATGTTGTCTTGCCCTGGCAACCAAAAACACACTTTTTTGGTGCCATTTTTTAAATTGCAGCGCAGCCGAGCCCAGCGCTCTGATGGGCATAGGCGTACTCTCGCACGCACTAGGCTACAGATGCGCGCGCGCCCTTCCGGGAGAAGTGCCCTTAAGACCCGTATAAGGAAATTCCGGCGACTCTGACGTCACACAGGCCCGTATTCGAAAAAAACTTTCCGAAACTTGTGACAAACCGGAAGGAGTATTTTTGGAACAGAATTACTCCATCAAACTTACAACTTCATTTTTGAAACTTTGTCCATGTTTAGCATGGGAATCCAACTCTTTAACAGTGTGAAAAACTCACTAAGCATGAAACAGCATTTCACCCCCCCTTTTAACGTAACGTTTCAAATGTACAAATGTTTTCTGGTTGTGTTCAGGATTCCCTTGTGACCTAATTGATATAACTGTAAGCTTTTATGATATGTGATCAGTCTGACATTCGTTTAATCACGAAAAATCATGTATCTGCATTTTACTAGCCCTAGGAATGCCGCGAGTGGTATGATTGGAAACAGAGAAATTCAATGGTATCGAATTCTTAACCCAAAGTGCAACATGATGCATTCTTTTATTAATACTAGACTAGAAATGTTTTATGATTCAATTCCGTCTCTTCTGTACATTGACCGGAACGAAGTGTGCCGCCACGCCTCCTCCCAAACGATTGGATCGGACATGTAAAAAGGGCGTGCCACTGCTCCCTTTAAACATGAAGCGCCACTTCTGTTCTGTGCAGTCCTACGCCAGAGAGAGGTTCACTTCTTCAACAAGAACTCCAACCGCAGCTCTTCGTTTGCTTTCTAACTTTCGTTTTAATCTAAGTTTTTCTTTCCGTTGATCTACCTCAGTTGATAGTTTTCCTTCGTTCAGTGCACGCACGAACGAAACGAATTTAAGATTAAGCATCTGTCGTACGAGCTGAAGAGATCGCAACATCTACCTCCGTCCGAACGAAACTCCGGACATCAGCCTACGTTTCTTTTCAAACCAGCTGCACAAAAAGGGGCCTTATCAAAGTAACGTACAATCTAAATTAAGTGCTGTTTAAGGTTGTCTAGAACTTCCTAAAAAGCCTTTGGGTCTCGTTTGAATTGTTTGAACTGATTTCTCTCTCTCTCTCTCTCTCTCTCTCCCTCTCTCTCTCTCTCTCTCTCTCTCTCTCTCTCCTCTCTCTCTCTCTCTCTCTCTCTCTCTCTCTCTCTCTCTCTCTCTCTCCCTCTCTCTCTCTCTCTCTCTCTCTCTCTCTCTCTAACTTTCTCTCTCCAATATTTCGTATTGCAATCGTTCTTTTGTCTTTGTTGATTGTTTGTTTTTGTTATGCATATTTACTCCTGCGTGATTTAAGTAGTCTGTGTAATCTTTAGTTGGTTTTATTAAACTCTATAATCTTTTGAATTGAATCTGTCTCATTGTTCTATAAACTTGAAGTCCCTGAAAATGCCGATCTTATGTTACAAAGCTCTACTTGATTCATATTAAAATATCCAAAGTGCCTTACACGAAAATATCATTTCTTGTGGCCACAGGAAGGGTATTTTTGATGTTTACAGGCTGGTAAACGAAGGAGTGCATGATAAACTAAGTTTGAATCATATCAAAGTTTACCCTGATAATTGATCTGATTTTACTGACCTATATTAATTATTAATACGAGCAATCGTGTTAATGATTCATATACGGTGAGGTTTAACCTATTCCCTATTTGGGATAATCTAATATGTGTATACGATAATGCATATTCATCATCTCATGAATATTATTCCCCCTTTGAGTTAATAATTTCCCTACAAAAGTCATTGTCGCTACAAAGGTTTTGGGAATAAAGGGGGAACAACCAAGAGAATTAACAAATTTTAGAACTTTTTAGAATCTAAAGCGCTAGCGATAATTCTAATACAAAAAATTCAATTCAACACTAGTTAAACTATAACTCACGGAAAATCACTTGATCTTGTGTTTGAATGGAAGTCAGTGGAACAAAAACAGTCTAGTGTGACGACCCTCAGGTATTAAAGTCTTTAGTAAAATAAACACAGAAGCATGGAATTCATTTATTATGTTTTAGGTTTCAGGGATAATTGATCAAAATGATCATAATATTTAATAGCAGTTGTCTATTACATTACTTATATCCTCACTTCATATTCCTCTCTTAGAATTAATTTGATGTACTGAAAACTAAACCTTTTTTTCTTTAATTTCAGACCTGATGGAAGAGAGCGAGGAGAGTGAAGAACTGAGTGAAGTGGAGGAGGAACATCATGTCCAACCTGGAGAAAAACTTTTGAGTCGCTCAAAGACTAAAAATACATTTTTAAAGAAAAGAGCTAAGAAATCTTTCACCTGCACTCAGTGTGGAAACAGTTTCACAACCAAAAAAAGTCTTAATGTTCACATGATGATCCACACCGGAGAGAAGCCGTTCTCATGTGATCAATGCGGGAAGAGCTTCAAACAAAAACAACAATTTACGATTCACATGATGATCCACACTGGAGAAAAGACACACGCATGTGATCAATGCGGGAAGAGTTTCACACGATCATCACACCTTAAGATTCACATGATGATCCACACTGGAGAGAAGCCGCATGCATGCAATCAGTGTGAGAAGAGGTTCACACGATCATCACACCTTAAGATTCACATGAGGATTCACACCGGAGAGAAGCCGTTCACATGTGACCAATGTGGCAAAACATTTCTAAAGGCATCAAACCTGAAGACACACCTGACAGTTCATACGAAGGAGAAGCATTCATGTTCTGTGTGTGGAAAGAGTTTTTCACTAATGTCATATTTACATGCACATCAGAAAATTCATACTGGTGTGAGAGAGTACATGTGCTTTGAGTGTGAGAAGACTTTTACTTTAGCGAGCAGTTTAAAAAAACACCAGATAATTCACACTGGAGAAAAACCATACAAGTGTTCACAGTGTGACAAGAGATTCAGTCGATCATCATCTCTGAAAAGACATGAGAGGATCCACACTGGAGAGAAGCCGCCCACGTGTAATCAATGTGGAAAAACATTTCTCTGTGCATCAGAGCTGAAGAGACACCTGACAGTTCATACGAAGGAGAAGCCGCATTCATGTTCTGTGTGTGGAAAGAGTTTTTCACTGATGCAATATTTACATAGACATCAGAAAATTCACACTGGTGTGAGAGAGTACATGTGCTTTGAGTGTGAGAAGACTTTTACTACAGCGGACAGTTTAAAACGTCACCAGATTATCCACACTGGAGAAAAACCTTACAAGTGTTCACACTGTGACAAGAGATTCAGTCAGTCATCATCTCTGAAAACACATGAGAGGATCCACACTGGAGAAAAGCAGCACACGTGTGATCAATGTGGAAAAACATTTCTTAGGGCATCACACCTGACGACACACCTGACAGTTCATACGAAGGAGAAGCCGCATTCATGTTCTGTGTGTGGAAAGAGTTTTTCACAGCTGCAAAGTTTACTTAGACATGAGAAAATTCACACTGGTGTGAGAGAGTACATGTGCTTTGAGTGTGAGAAGACTTTTACTACAGCGGACAGTTTAAAACGGCACCAGAGAATTCACACTGGAGAAAAACCTTACAAGTGTTCACACTGAGACAAGAGATTTAGTCAGTCATCATCTCTGAAAACACATGAGAGGATCCACACTGGAGAGAAGCCGCACACGTGTGATCAGTGTAATCCAAGAAATTTGAAATGAACATTTGCTTTGAAAGACATTTGTTTTACTGTTTTCCACCCCCTCTTTCCCCAATGACCATTTGGAGTTGAGGGCCTGATAGTGATCAAGGCCTGTAGGCCAAGATGTGTGCACTTTGCGGGTCTATGACTTGTCACACCTTTAGAACAATGGGGGAGTTGTAATTATCTGATTGGTCAGTTTGAATGTCTCACATTTGGTTTTTAGTCACATGGTCAGGGAAAGGATAAAAGAAGATTGTAACTGTTGCTCTGTCTCTTTTAATGCTCTGCTCTTTTATGCTCTGGGTCTCTTTCTTCAGGCTCTCTCTCTCTCTCTCTCTCTCTCTACCTCCTCTTTTCTCTCTCTCTCTCTCTCTCTCTCTGTCTCTCTCTCTCTCTCTCTCTCTTTACCTCCTCTTTTCTCTCTCTCTCTCTCTCTCTCTCTCTCTCTCTCTCTCTCTCTCTTTACCTCCTCTTTTCTCTCTCTCTCTCTCTCTCTCTCTCTCTCTCTCTCTCTCTCTCTCTCTCAGGTAACATTTTACATATATGCTGGGTACAATTAATGATATAAGTATTATCGTCTCATACATCTATTTTGTAACTATTTTAAGTGTAGCCATAACCATATTTTGTCATTAAACCTTTTCAATTACAAATAATGTACTAATGAGTTTTGATTTGCTATTGACTTTGAAGTGCTGCCTATTGCAATACAATATTGTCACTCTATATAGCAACGCTCTCCCACATATTAAGCTATTGTAACTGCGCTTATTTCCGTCGTTGGTATAAGTGGCAGTGGGTGGAATAGACAAGAAATGTACAGTTTTACCACATTTGGTATATTCATTCTTTTTATGACTCTTGACAGAAATGAAGTGAATAAAGTGTATTGAACGAACACCCTTATTATTGCAGCCATGTTTCTATAAGCTTCTCTGTTTTTTTTTTTTTTTTGATTTTGTTTTTGCAGTGTGTTCAGCTTGAGCTCATGCAATTCATAATGTCTTGTTTTACGATGGGAAATTTGACACCAATCATTTTTTTTTAATTCTCAGGTTAGGTAAGTGAATCGAATCTGACCTAAATTGCAAGCAATTTAACATACTGTACAATTGGACAGAATATTTCTCTGTGGCCTGTTCTGGCTAAACGATATCAGATATCTATCCTACAATTTTGACTAATCGTAATTGGAATTAAGAAATCTACAATGTTATTCTGACAAGCCATATTCTCCCATTGACGTCATTGGAAAAGTATTTCCAGATATCTTCAAATGAGTTTTGAGTACAAAATTGTACTTAAAGATATCTATAATCGATTTTATAATAGTCATAATCCTAATTAGAGATTAAAAATTACAATTCCAATAGGGATAATTAAATAAGAGTTATACTACGAATGCTTGTTTCTGATTGGTTGACCAATGTTCTATGGAATGTTCTAAAGTATTTCCAGGCAGGTTTTGACCGCATCACAGTTCCATATCACTTCGCCAAATGATTTCAGTTATTTAAAATGTCTTAACAGACTACAGATTCGAAACCCACAACGACTCTGGCATAAATATAGTAAACAATAGGATAAAAACGACCAATTATTTCCAAGTTTGTTGCCACAAAATTTCGTTTTATTATGTATTATGCATGTATTAGTTATTATGGAAAAGAACATCTCATTCTCCTGTGCTCTTTTCCACTCAAACGCATAAACATATGTACGGACACACTCTCGTGTAGTCAGCACTGCACGGACGATTTTATTAGTAAAATATTTTAGCAACTTAAAAAGCCATTTCTCACTAGCGAGGTGAAGATAAACATAGTTTCGCTATTAGTAATCGCTGCTGCCGAACATGAAGAAAATCCAGTGTAGCTTCTGTTAGGAGAAAGTCAGCAGTTCTTTGTTAAAGTCACTCAGAGTTGAAAAGTTTGGGCCGAGGCCAGAAGACCTTGTTCAGATCAAGCTGTAAAGGGCTGCAAACTGAAATAAACTATAATAAAAAGATGAATATTTGTCTTCTAATATGCATGAGAATGAAAGTCAGAGAAAGGAAAAGGGTTTGCTTAAAAGACAACGATAATAAACTGAAAATAAACAAAAGGACACACTGATTAAAGGAACACTCCACCGTTTTTTGAAATAGGGCTTATTCACCATCTTTCCTACATTCAGAGAGGTGGGCAAACGCATTTTTGTCTCAGTGCATGCATTGTTTTAGTTTGGCATCGCTTGCTTAGCTTATGGCGCTTTTCCACTGCGTGGTACGGCTCGGTACGGCTCAGTTTGGTTCGGCGCGGCACGGTTCGGCTCGCTTCGCTTTTCCACTGCGTGGTACGACTCGGCGCGGCACGGCTCGGTTTGCTTTAGCTCGGTTGCTTTTCCACTGCAGTTCGTACCGCTTCAAAGTGGGTGGGATTATGACTGATCGTTATAGTTTATCCACTCCTCGGAAACCAACAAGAGGAACGTCTGCACTTCTCGTCCACTGACCACGATTCAGCCATTTCTTTTTTGGAAGTTTTTTTTATTCAAGCAAGTCAAGCAAGTAGTTTTAAAACAGGTGCTACAGCGGTGGCTGTTACTGGCTATTTAAATCTAGCGGGTTTGATGTCTCAGAAATACAATGACGCTGGTAGTGACGATTCTGTCTGTCTGACCAATCAGTGATCTACAGTGTTTCCACGTCACATTTTAGTATCGGTACGGTACGCTTGGAACCTCAACAGAGGTGGTACCATTTGAAGCGAGCCGAAGCGAGCCGTACCGTACCATGCAGTGGAAAAGCGCCACAAGTGAGCCGTGCCGAGCCGAACCGTACCGTACCATGCAATGGAAAAGCGCCAAAGCGTGCCGTACCGAATCGAAACGTACCGTACCATGCAGTGGAAAAGCGCCAAAGCGTGGCGTACCGAACCGAACCGTACCGTACCATGCAGTGGAAAAGCGCCATTAGCAAAATGAATGGAATCCTTTGTTGCCAGCTAGCATGTGCTGAGTAAAAGTGATTAAAAAAACTATTTACTTCTTGTGGCCTGCGCATTCACAACAAGTACAAATAGCAATGCAGATTAAGACTAGGCGATTTCCTCGGCAGATATTGACTTGGGAGCATATTGGGGTGAAGCACAGGCGAAGCACTGCTACTTGGGGGCAGAGATATCACGCAACACCTGAAATCCCACAACTTCCGTCAGCATACCGGCGTGAATAGTAGCTGGCTATTTTTCCTACAGTAGACATAGAGAATGGCGATGGATATGGCTGATTTTGTGAGAGACGAAGACTGACTTCTCAGACAGTAAAGATCCAGAACCAAACCTCTATGAGCCAGAGTTTTCAGAAGAGGAGCTGCTTTGGAAATAGAGCAACAGGAGGAGGAGGTTGCGATCGCTCAACAACCAGAGGACGTGAGGATGAGAGACAACACGAACTGGTGGTGTGAGTGTATGTCCTTTGCTCGCTCTAACAACCTTTTGCTATGCAGGCAATTACCATTTCTGTCAGGACCACTATCGTCAAATACGATTGACAAGAAGCATACATTTTGGCGGTATGGTACCATTCTGGACGAGAACTCCCTGCGCATTAGGGGTGTAACGATATTCAAACCGAACCGAAAAACCGCGATACAACAGCCACGGTTTGAACCGCGATACTCTCATGTCGAACCGAACGCGCCCCGGCCCAACTCTCACTTCACTTTGTCACAAAAATGTCACGTGATTTGTGTGATCGATCACGCTTGGGAGTTTACGTTTACATACGCACTTCAGGATGGCAACTCCGCGGCAAATTGAGATTGAAGACCCTCCGGTCACATTTACGTCTCCTGTGTGGGCACGTTTTGGTTTTCCAGTGGACTACAATAATGGAAATCGTGTCATAGACAAAACGCGCGCCGTCTGTCGTAAGTGTTTCACAAAAGTTGCTCATACGACGGGAAACACTTCTAACATACAAGCACATCTCCGGAGACATCATCCCGACATTGACATCAGCAGCACACGTAAGAGACCTCAAAAACAGGAAACTCTTTCTACTGCTTTTAAAATTAAGCTACAGGCCGACTCAGACCGTGCTCAAGCAATTACCAAGGCAATTGGTGTTTTCATGGCGCTGGATATGCGCCCATTTTCAGTTGTTGAAAACGACGGATTCACGCATTTGCTACAGAACCAGAACCAGATATGAAGAATGAAGACCCAGAGTCAGAATTATAAAAAATTAAAGAAAATATTTACTGAAGATAGTTGGCAGTTTCATCAGCAGAAGTCAGCTTCAATACTCGCACAGGAGTTCGTAGGCCGCCCCGCTTACAGTTACAAAGATCACAGCAGTTATACGATTTCCAAGGTCTAAGCTACGTCATTGCTTACAGGATGAATGATTCTCATTGGCTATGAAATAGATAAACACAGTAATTTTCCACACATATACAGATAGACTGAAGCATATCTCCATCGATTATGCAGCTGAAGTTAGGCACGTCATGACCTTCCAGGTCGCAGATTTGGGTTGCTGGGCGCCAGCATGTCCAGAACAACAACTCAGTCAATCTCCAATAATGCCAGTGGTTCCTTAACCTGTAACCAAGAAGACTAACACACACACCGACACACAGCTTTTCCAAGGTTGGATTTGGCCAGGCTCTAACTATAAACAGGAGAGTCCTCTCAAAACATCAAGATAATGCGTTCTTTCTCTCAAGGATAGCTAAACTTTAGTCTAACTGGAAAGAAAGGCTTTAACAAAGAAATGGCCCCTTAAACTATTGGCTTCAATGACCCCTATATGTTTTAACACATTGAAGACCTTTCTCAAACACAAAACAAGTCCCTATTTCATTTCTGGAAGCTGGGTTAAATAAGCAAGCACTGCATTCAGATATCAAATACAGACATTAAAGAATACATGAAAAGAACATTTCAGTAATCACACTGGTAACTTATATAAATAAAGTAAAATCTCCAGAGAAGTCATTCAACTCATTTGATATTTAGAAGGAAAAATATTGATTAATACCTTAATTATAATCAATCATTACATATACATTGAAGCAGCAGTGGATTCCAATCCACCCCCTTCACTGTCATTAACGTAAGTACGAGCACACGCCTCTGTCACTGTGTGTAACCGATATCAAAGATACAGCTATTCATTTAACTGACGCTATAAGTGAAAGCGACCAGCTGTATTTTTTAACTTACCCTGCAGTACACGTCCATAACGCTCAAATATGTGATGTGAAAGATTACATGTCATTCTATTATTTTTGGCTGTAGAACTTGCATGATAAACAATAATGGGCGTGCTAATGTTGTTTTCCTCAGCGTCTCATCATAATGACAGAGAAACGGGCTCTGATAATGCATTGCTAATGTTAGTAATGACGACTCGCCGTTTTTATTACCCAAACAATTCCTTACCTTTTCAATTCGATGACCCACCTCCTCCATATGAGCTAACGTAACGTTACTTTGCACGCGCATAACTTTGTTCGACTGTCATGAATATTTGAAATGTCCATTTACATCAAGTACAAGTTAGCCAAACATAGATGAATCTTACCTGTCCCGGAGAAAATTAGCAACGTTGGCGTCTGTCCGTTTTCAGCCGTCTCCATCTTTCAAAGGCATCTCCTATACAGATCCTTGTTTTATTTCGGACTTTGTCACGAATTATTTCGGATTCATAACGAGTTTTTTTTTTGGTTTCGCAACGTTAGACATTTTTTTTTTATCCGATTCCGACACGTTTGTAGCTGCAGCTATGGTGACTAGCAGAGCTGGCAACCCGGATGCCGCAACACTACTGACTTCGTGATTGGTAGATAGGTGGAGGGTGGCGCATCAGACCAAAACACAACATGACAACATCAACATCAGTTGAGGGCTGCAACTTCACTTTTTAAATGACAATATCCTGGCCGGACTACTGTTGTCAGTGATATAAGTATTTGAAATGAACATGATTTCTTAATGTCTAGTGACATATCAGGCAGAGTGCGAATTACCCCACCATAATCGGGGGGTACTGCCCCTTCACTTCTTCTATGACCATCATGGTCCACTACCATATCAATCCCCACCGCGATCGCCAAGTGCAACATGTGTTGTGCAACACACATACAAGGTCTAAACATGCGACAAACTGATAATCAGTAAGCTACAGAATATCTCATTGTTATTATATATCCAAAAGAGAACAGTTTTGATCAACTCCCAAAAGTTAGAAGTTAAGTGCACTGAAATACCATTCTAATTACTAGTAAAAGTAATACCTTTTCAAGAAGCCTATTGCCTATTTCATGAAATACTGATTTGGTTTATTTTTAGATTTCATAAGACCTGGAGATAAGACCCAACCCTCTCATATACTCTATAAACAGAAACCAATTTTCCATTGTAGTCGATGGTAGTCAGTGTCAAATCAACACAATCTTTAATGTGATTAAGGAGCATACTATGTAAAACCATACTACCACCTGGGGTGGCAAAGGGGTGGCATGAGGTTTCAGGAGGGGGGCCATGGACATTATTCATAATTTAAAATGCTACGGTTTTCATTGAATGTGTTTTGTTCTCTACACTACATTACACGGAGTGGGAGTCAAATCAGAGATGTAGCTGGGTTTTTGGATGGTGTGGGTCTTCATTTGTGAATTGTGGACCCTTTCTCTGTGTAATCACTATCAACAGTCTGTGTAGTCTATAATTAAATTGTACTTTGTGAAAAAGCAATTCTTGGGGGTTTGCACCCCAGGAGATTTTTTTAAAAAAAAGACCCCTCAAATGATGTCTTCTAGTGAGTTTTGAGGAAATATGAACAGATTTAGTCATACGACACACACACACACACACAGTTCGATCGCGCCCGCGCCTCTCTCTCTCTCTCTCACACACACACACACACACACACACACAAACACACAAACACAGTTCGATCGCGCCCACGCCTCTAATACACTAACAATGTTGTTTGTAGATCCGCCCCTGATTTTAACTCACCACAATGTAAAGCTTGATTTAAATGGAGAATTATCTTGCTACCTAACCTTGCTAACTAACCTTGGTAACTAAGGTCCACTTAACTAGCCTCAGTGGGTAAGAAGCAGTTAAGTAGTCGGTAATTCAATGTATGAAGACGTGACATGAGCTATGAAAGAACAAAACACGTTAATAAATGAAGGTTGTAAAATCAACAAGCTAGACGTCAGCTAGCAACTTACATTTATCCATGCACGTCAGCAGCAAACCGTCCTCTATCTCCGTCGCTTCTAGCCACGGTGGTTAAAAATGGTACGGTCCACAATAGGGGTGTCTGAAATCGCTTTACATTAAAATGTTCCTACAGTGAAAATAGGAGTTGACTTGTAGCCTATTGTAACTCTAATTATATTTTTTCACAATATCAGAAAAATGATCTGACCCCCCCAAAACTGATGTTTATGTCCCTTTGGGAGGTACTGGGTCTTCATTGGGGGGTATAGTACCCCCCAGTACCCCCTGTAATTCGAACTATGATATCAGGGCCATTTTATGATTAATTGAAATAAATTTCTTACATACAGCTCCTTTAACTCAGGTGTGCTTACTGCTCTAAAGAAAATGTGAAGCCAATTTATAAAGTTAAGTTAATAAAGATAAAGTTAATAAGTTATTGTTGTTGTTTTTATTAAGTTAAAAGTGAATCTAGTGTTATTATTGCTGGTGCCCTGCCATGAACCCTGGCCCCACAGCAAACAGAACCGAACCGAACCGAACCGTGGCTCCAAAACCGTGATACGAACCGAGGCATTGGTCTATCGTTATACCCCTAGAAAATACTAACTTTTCATCTTTACAGTTTGAACAATTTCAGGGACTTCATACAAAGTAATATTTTCTTCAAAGAAAAGAGTGACATTCTTTCACATGATTTATTTAAATTTTTAGAACATAATTCTTTAAGGTAAATGAAAATTAGCAGTTTGCTTCAATAGTATGTAATTTACGGAATTACAGTAATGAGAAAAAAAGGTAGAAACTAAAAGTACATACTGTAATTGGAACAATTCACAAACAAGACCAGCTCATCCTCTCAGCTGAAACTGCAGTCAGTGTGTGAAAGGCACAAGGCTGAACTCTATTCTGTTCTGAATGTGTGGTTCACAGTTTTGACAGCAGTGTGTTAGCATTTGAACAAAGTGCTGTGAATCCACAGTGTTGTGCAGGTTGTAGAAGTGTGTAGAGTTTTGAAAACTGAGTTCAAGCAATGAAAAACGAGCTAGAGTTTGGTCCACATGAACTGCTGCTGTGCAGACTGAGTTTGCACATGTAGCTCCAGTTGTGCTCACTGTCTTTAGCAATCGAAAAAAAACTGTAAGAGCGATCATTGTTTGTTCTCTAACAGAATTACAGAGTAAGTAGGAAACTGTTTGGTATTTTAGACCCTATTGACTGTTGCTGACACTGATTTGGACTTCCCTTTAAACCGTTTGTTTGAGCTTGTAAGAATTTTGTATGTCATTGTGAAGTTTGAGGGTTAGGGAAAGTAAGGAGTTTGATGCCATTATTGTTTATTGTAAACCTCTTGATCTCTGTTTTTGGTTAGGGACTTAGGTTAATAAATTGTACTTTTATTTTATTATGCTTTTGGTTAGGTTTAGGAAAGAGGTCAAAGTCAGAACGTCAGAACGTCTACCAAAGTTCTGGTGACATCCAGCCGGTAGTAACTCACACACGACACAAACAATACGCTGTTGATGAAATGATAATTAGTTTAATTAAAAGTGAAAAGAAACAAGACAGATTTCAAACAATGAACGAGTAAACTTTCAGCTCCTGAACATGAAAGTTTTTCTCCGGAGTGATTTTTCTGGTGCTCGAACGAAGGCCCCAGTGAAACTCTTTCCGCATTGATCACATTTCACAGTTTCTTTCCGGTGTGATCTAAATCAAGTCTAAAAGAAACAAATAAATCAAGTGAGATCTCAAATGAGAGACAAATGTGAAATGAAAAGTGAAGCTCAAAGTCAAGATCACTGATGAGTTCAATAGTCATTTTAATCCCATCAAATCTGGTGGACAACTGCTGTGCACGATTATGATCTATTTTAATGTCATGAAGATGATTTGTGTTACAAGTCACTAGTTTGGTCATGAAACAATGTAAATCATTATAGTGCTAATTTAAAAAAATAAATAAATAAGTTGGTTTGCCAAGTACAAGTTTTCCTACACTTTTAGTTTTACAAATGGGGACAATCTTTGAAGGATGAACAAATCATGTTTTTGGTCATCACATTAAAAATAACATTAAAACTGGATAATATTTAGGGATTTGAAGAGCTGGAAAAAGTGTGAATGGCTTGAAAGTCCTTGAATTTTACTCTCAAAAGGATGTACGAACCCTGAAATCAATAATGTATAATTACATAACGTGTTTTGGAGAAAAACATTTATTTCATAATGTGATTTCCCGCCCACTTTTAATAATTTTAATTCAATGAAAGGTTAGATTTTGGGCAACTTCTTGAATGAAAGATCAAAAGGATAAACGATGCAGATTTATTTTTTTGATCATATTTACCAGGGGTGCCATTAATTCTGAGCACGACTGCATGTCCTCCTACCAGTGCTCTCTCTGTCTGGATGCACTTCACATATGCGCACTACAATAAGCCCAAAGAACGTGCGTTAATGCGTTTTAAATGCCGGGAGAAATCAAGCAAATCGATCGGTTTATACTTAAACCTATGACTTGACTCCGATTAGGGATGGGAATCGAGAACCGGTTCTTCTTCAGAACCGGTGCCCAGTGAACCAGTTCCTTGGAACCGTTAGTATGCCTGCTTAACGATTCCGCTTATCGGTTCCGCTCGTTGCAAATGTGTCATGACGTCACACACGCGCTGCCTTGTTTTGGTTCAGAACGCAGAAAACATGGCATCGAGGCAGAAGCGCTCTAAAGTTTGGTTATATTTTACGCGAAAAGACGACAATATGAGGCGCCGTCTAGGGCTTAAATCAAACTTCACTCACGCACACATATATGAAACACTTGCATACACGTATAAGTAGTCAAACATACATGTACACTGCTGAATGCTCAAACAAATACATATGAAATGCACAACGACACACCTAAAGTCGCTCACGCACATACACGCAAACTCTACACACACGAGATGCGCGGAACTCTCCACGCACACACACACTCACACACATACTCAATGAGAGTATGACGGCGCCTCATAACAATATGGTCACTTGCAACACTTGTAAAATTTCCATTTCGTCAAAGGGGAGGGGACTACCTCCAATATGCAGAAACATTTGGCCACACTCACAGCATGAACAGACTTTAGTCCAATGAAACTTAAACTGGAATGTCACTGTTTCTGTCACTGCGACTTCACGAACAGGCGAACAAGCACACATCACTTTTGAAGTAAAATTAAAAATTGAGGATGCAGTGCATGCAATGCATCGAGATATCGAACTGAACTTACATTTATTCATTTAGCTGACGCTTTTATCCAAAGCGACTTACAATTGCTAGATATGTCAGAGGTCGCACGCCTCTGGAGCAACTAGGGGTTAAGTGTCTTGCTCAGGGACACATTGGTGTCTCACAGTGAATTCGAACCCGGGTCTCTCACACCAAAGGCATGTGTCTTATCCACTGCACCATCACCACCCAATAATCGTAATCGAACCAAACCGTGGGACCAGTGTTGGTGCACACCCCTAATAGTCTGTGCTGTGTCTGCGGTGTGCTGTGGTGCTGTGGTGATGGCGCAGTGGATAAGACACATGCCTTTGGTGTGAGAGACCCGGGTTCGAATTCACTGTGAGAGACCAATGTATCCCTGAGCAAGACACTTAAAGGGTTAGTTCACCCAAAAATGAAAATTATGTCATTAATGACTCACCCTCATGTCGTTCCAAGCCCGTAAGACCTCCGTTCATCTTCAGAACACAGTTTAAGATATTTTAGATTCAGTCCGAGAGCTTTTTGTCCCTCCATTGAAAATCTATGTGCGGTATACTGTCCTTGTCCAGAAAGGCAATAAAGACATCATCAAAGTAGTCCATGTGACCTCAGTGGGTTAGTTAGAATTTTTTGAAGCATCGAAAATACATTTTGTTCCAAAAATAACAAAAACGATGACTTTATTCAGCATTGTATTCTCTTCCGGTTCTGTTGTCAATCCGCGTTCACGAGGCCAGTGACGCTGCTGACGTAAGACGCTGCTGACATTTATCTGGTGCGTCCGTGTATTCGGGTTCAAATAAATATGTCTGGTTAAAAAAAATGCAAGTCTTCCCCTGTGTCGAAATCCTTAGACATGTTTGCAAAGATTGTTTTGTTTACAGCGTGCGTCTCCCTCAGACTGTAAACGAAGCTCGGGCGCACCAGACACACGTCAGCTCGTCTTACGTCAGCGGACTCATGAACGCGGATTGACAACAGAACCGGAAGAGAATACAATGCTGAATAAAGACGTCGTTTTTGTTATTTTTGGAACAAAATGTATTTTCAATGCTTCAAAAAATTCTAACTAACCCACTGATGTCACATGGACTGCTTTTAATGATGTCTTTATTGCCTTTCTGGACAAGGACAGTATACCGTACATAGATTTTCAATGGAGGGACAAAAAGCTCTCGGACTAAATCTAAAATATCTTTAACTGTGTTCTGAAGATGAACGGAGGTCTTACGGGCTTGGAGCGACATGAGGGTGAGTCATTAATGACATCATTTTCATTTTTGGGTGAACTAACCCTTTAACCCCTAGTTGCTCCAGAGGCGTGCGACCTCTGACATATATAGCAATTGTAAGTTGCTTTGGATAAAAGCGTCAGCTAAATGAATAAATGTAAATGTGTCAGCGAGTTAATAATAATTAACAAACAAATAAGTTAAGTTATAAGTTCAATAAGTTAATACAAACAAACAAATTTGTACTTATTCCCTCACCCAATGAGAATCGATAAGAGAATCGATAAGGAATCGAATCGATAAGCAATATCGATAATGGAATCGGAATCGTTAAATTCTTATCAATTCCCATCCATAACTCCGATAAAGGAAAACGGGTTAATGCGTTTACATGACCACATTCATTGTCAGTTTATTCAGCATAATCGGATTAAGAGATTCATGTAAACGCGCTCATTCCCTGAAAGTGATAGTAGAAACGGACTGAGCTTTCGGCATCTGTCGCTGCATTAACGCCGCATTCTCTCAGAGACGACGATGGATATAACGGTATAGTGACTATCTTAATTTACTGGCAATCACTTTACTAATTGTATTGTTTTTAGTGTTATTAGTGTCATTAAATGTTTTGTTAATGTGCCATGGAAACAAAATAGCCCACTGACGAACAACGATGCCGTTTTCATCTTGGATCTGTATAAGAATATGCGTCTGTTAAAACAAGCACTTTTGACAATTTGTGAATGGATCACCTTGCAATTCAATTTTGATGTGGGATGTAGTTATTTAGTCTGTTTTAAAGACATTTTCTTAGAGTCCTCATAAGCGCGTGTCGGTGTTGTCGCAAGTGTTAGGCTATGTGATGATGTCGTTATGAATTTAGGCAAGGCAAATAACTTAATAACAATACTAGCTTTATAATAATAATAATGATAATTGAATACATTAATGGTAAAACGAGCCAATTATCGTATTGATATCGTCAAAGGCATCTGCCATCAGCGATATCTCTGACTATCCTTGAGACACGATACTATCGTCTATCGGCACAACCCTATGGTGACATTTTATGTTTCGGCCTTCAGTTGAGTTCAAAATTAGAAAATTAGTCGTTCGTGGCCGCACTGCATTCCTGTTGGTTGAACACAGTTAATAGACATTAATCAATCAACAGTGTCCTGTGCTCACCACACACTGACTATAGGTGGAGAGGAGAGATTTGGCTATAGGGTGATGTGTGGCTAACTTACACAGAAGAGACTTTGTTGCTCAGCACATGAAAATAAACTACTTACCGTGATCTCAGACTGTGTTTAAGTGGTTTCTCCACTGTGTGGATCCTCATGTGTCGCTTCAGGTGACTTTTAATAGAGAAACTCTTCCCGCACTGATCACACGTGTGCAGCTTCTCTCCAGTGTGGATCCTCTCATGTGTTTTCAGATGTTCTGATCGACTAAATCTATTGTCGCAGTGTGAACACATGTAAAGTTTCTCTCCAGTGTGAATCCTCTCATGTCTTTTCAGATGTGCTGATCGACTGAATCTCTTATCACAGTGTGAACACATGTAAGGTTTTTCTCCAGTATGAATTCTCTGGTGTAGTTTTAAATCACTCCCTGCAACAAAAGTCTTCTCACACTCAAAGCACATGTACTCTCTCACACCAGTGTGGATTTTCTCATGTCTATGTAAATATGGCAGCAGAGAAAAACTCTTTCCACACACAGAACATGAATGCGGCTTCTCCTTCGTATGAACTGTCAGGTGTGTCTTCAGGTGTGATGCCCTAAGAAATGTTTTACCACACTGATCACATGAGAACGGCTTCTCTCCGGTGTGGATCCTCATGTGACGCTCAAGTGTACATTTGCTTGTGAAACTCTTTCCACACTGATCACATGAGAACGGCTTCTCTCCGGTGTGGATCCTCATGTGAATCTCAAACCTTTGTTTGGTTGTGAGACTGTTTCCACACTGAGTGCAGGTGAAAGATTTCTTGGGTCTTTTCTTTAAAAATGTCTGTTTAGTCTTTGAGCGACTCAAAGGTTTTTCTCCAGGTTGGACATGATGTTCCTCCTCCACTTCACTCAGTTCTTCACTCTCCTCGCTCAGCTCCATCAGGTCTGACATGAAAGAAACAAATATTACACTTAATTTTCAGTACATCAAATAGAAATATAAAATATAAAGTGAAAGGACATGAAAGTGAGCCCTGATATAATAGTAGAAAGTAGACAACTGTTATGACAATATGAAATATTGAAATGTGACAATATGATGCCTGTTTATAAATTGATTATATGTCCTTGAAACTTTCCATGAATGAGGTCAATTTATCTTCAAATTATTATTTTTAAAACATTATAGGCACGAATCCCATGCTTCTTTAGCAAGAACTATTAAACATATTTGATATTAAATTATATTGATGACAATAATCTAATATGATATTAACATTAAAATATACAATGTATTTGTATATATATGTAAAAACCGCCATATTTTGACACCAACTTTGAGATTGATATTTATTTTACAAAAAACTGTAGCGTCTGGACCAATCAAACACAGACAAATTATTAAATAATTTTTATTGAATAATCCAGCAAACTCACTCTCCTAACAATGGTCTATGAAACTTCCCCCAAAACTAGCATCCCAGATGTGTCATGGTTGTCAAAAACAGGACGGAAGCAATCGCAGGTCAAACTCAGTTCTTTATTGAACAGTGAAAAGCTAGACAGGAACACGGGTGTGGACTGATGACGCAGGGACCTCGATGGTCGAAGACGAACCCGTGAAGTGCAGTGGAAACCCAAACGACAATCCAACGAAGAGACGACGACGAATCCAACAGGAACACCACACGGAGAGACAAACATCCAACGAATCCAACAGGAACACCACACGGAGAGACAACATCCAAGAGACAACATCCAACGATCTGACAAAGGAGATGAGAGAACTGTGAGAATATATGGTGAGATGAGATCGGCTGCAGCTGGTGATGTGATGATGATCAGCTGGAGCGGATCAAGGAATGACACTCATTCACGCCCACTACACACGTGCTTTCATACAACAACATAAACACGAGACGAGAAGGAAGCAATGAACTTGTATACCGTGACAGTACCCCCTCTCCTAGGAACGCCTCCTGGCGTTCCCAGACTCCCTTACCTGTTGATTGAAATCATCGATCAGAGAGTGATCCAGGATGTCTCTAGCCGGAACCCAACTTCTCTCCTCCGGACCGTAACCTTCCCAGTCCACCAAGTACTGAAATCCACGTCCCCTCCGTCTAGAATCCAGAATGCGATTTACCGAATAGGTGGTCTCCCCATCTACGAGACGCGGCGGGGGGGGGAACCGGGACTGGCGGATTAATGCGAGCATGAAACACGGGCTTGATTTTTGAAACATGGAAAACGGGGTGAACCCTCCTGTACGCTGGAGGTAAACTAAGGCGGACTGTCACCGGACTAATGATCTTGGTGACAGTGAACGGGCCAATGAATTTGGGGGCAAGCTTATTAGAGACGGATCGGAGAGGAATGTTCTTAGTTGAAAGCCACACTTTTTGACCAACGACGTATACGGGAGGCTTTGACCGGTGGCGATCGGCCTTAGCCTTGGTGCGCGCCCCCACTTGGAGTAGAGCCTCACGGGCTCTAGTCCAAGTGCGGTGACACCTCTGGATTAAGGCGTGAGCGGAGGGGACCGCGACCTCGGATTCCAGACTAGGAAAAATAGGTGGCTGGTAACCTAAACTACACTCAAACGGAGATAGGCCCGTAGCCGACACTGGTAACGTATTGTGGGCGTACTCCACCATGGAAATCTGTTGACTCCAAGAGGAAGGATTCTTAGAAACCAAACATCGCAACACCCTTTCCAGATCTTGGTTGGCTCTCTCGGTCTGACCATTGCTCTGGGGGTGGAACCCTGAGGACAGACTAACCGTCGCCCCCAGTAACTTACAAAATTCTTGCCAAAATTTGGACACAAACTGGGGTCCTCTGTCAGAGACCACGTCCATCGGGAGGCCATGTAAGCGAAAGACGTGGTCAATGACTGTCAACGCTGTCTCCTTAGCTGAGGGTAATTTGGGTAAGGGAATGAAATGAGCCGCCTTCGAGAACCGGTCCACCACAGTCAAAACGACTGTGTTGCCCTGGGAGGGCGGGAGGGCGGTGACAAAATCTAGAGCGATATGGGACCAGGGTCTCGAAGGGACAGGCAGCGGTTGAAGGAGCCCATCAGGCGGACGATTGGAAGTCTTACCAGTGGCACAGACCGAGCAAGCCAAAACAAAACTGTGGATGTCACGAGCCATAAGTGGCCACCAAAATCGTTGCTTGACTAAAAACTTAGTACGATTAACTCCTGGATGACAAGCCACGTTGGAGCAATGACCCCACTGTATAACGTCGGACCGTAATCCCTCCGGCACAAATAAGCGATTCGGTGGGCAACCGGGCGGAGGCATTACCCCTTCTAAGGCCGTCTTGACCTTCGATTCGATCTCCCATACGAGTGTGGAAACAAATAGGGTTTCCGGTAAAATGCACTCGGGAGTAGACGGGCGTTCGGAACGATCAAAAATGCGAGATAAAGAGTCGGGTTTGATGTTCTTAGAACCCGGGCGGTACGAGAGAGAAAAATCAAAACGACCGAAAAAAAGTGCCCACCGAGCCTGCCTGGAGTTCAATCTTTTGGCGGTTCTGATGTACTCTAGATTCTTGTGATCGGTCCAGACGATAAAAGGAACCCCCGCACCTTCTAACCAATGACGCCATTCCTCCAACGCTAACTTGACTGCCAACAACTCCCTGTTACCAATGTCGTAATTGCGTTCGGCTGGGGATAAACGATGGGAAAAAAACGCGCAAGGATGCATCTTATCGTCTGCGGGCGAACGCTGGGACAGGACTGCTCCTACCCCCACCTCTGATGCGTTGACCTCCACCACGAACTGACGTGAAGAATCAGGGGCAACGAGGATGGGAGCTGAAACAAAGCGGCTCTTGAGTTTGGCAAACACAGCCTCGGCTGTATCTGACCACCTGAACGGAGTTCTGGGGGAGGTCAAGGCAGTCAGAGGTGCGGCTAGTTGGCTGAAGTTGCGAATGAAACGCCGATAGAAGTTGGCGAACCCCAGAAACCTCTGCAGGGCCTTACGGGAATCTGGACTTGGCCACTCTACCACAGCCTTAACCTTCTCAGGGTCCACACGCATCCCCTCAGACGAAATCATGTATCCTAGAAAAGGAACAGACTGTGCATGAAAATCGCATTTCTCCGCCTTGACAAAAAGCCCATTCTCTAGCAACCTCTGAAGCACTCGTCGAACGTGTTGCACATGTTCCTGGAGAGACGAGGAAAATATCAATATGTCATCCAGGTAAACATATATGAACTGATCTATCATGTCTCGCAACACGTCATTGACTAGTGCCTGGAAGACTGCTGGGGAGTTGGACAGCCCGAAAGGCATGACCAAGTATTCAAAGTGCCCCCTGGGGGTGTTAAAGGCAGTCTTCCATTCATCTCCCTCCCTAATGCGAACCAGATGATAAGCGTTACGCAAGTCCAATTTCGTGAAAACGGACGCTCCCTGCAACCTCTCGAAGGCTGAAGACATTAACGGCAAAGGATAAGTATTCTTTACCGTGATGTTATTCAGCCCCCGGTAGTCAATACAAGGTCGCAGAGACCCGTCCTTCTTTCCCACAAAAAAGAACCCCGCCCCCGCCGGAGAAGAGGAAGGACGGATGAAACTGGTTGCCAGAGAATCAGAAATATATTTCTCCATAGCCTCCCTCTCCGGATTGGAAAGCGAATATAACTTGCCCTTAGGCGGAGACTTACCTGGCAGTAAATCTATGGCACAGTCATAGGGACGATGCGGAGGAAGAGAAGCAGCCCGAGACTTACTGAACACTTCCTTCAGATCGTGGTACTCCTCGGGCACGTTAGACAAGTCCCCTGCCTCCTCCTGTAACACAAAAACAGGCACAGACGGACAAGCAGACATCAGACAAGACTTATGACATTCCTTGCTCCACTCCAGAATAGCTCTTTGCTGCCAGTCCACACGAGGGTTGTGATGAATGAGCCAGGGGTGTCCAAGAACTACAGGTGCCAGGGGGGAATCCAGTATATAAAAAAAAATAGTTTCTGAGTGATTGCCTGAGGTGATGAGTGTGATGTTTTCGGTGATGAGCGAGATGATGGGAAGTTCTTGACCATTTAATGCGTGTACTGCAATTCTCTGTGTGAGTGGTTTAAGGGGAATCTGAAGTCTATGTGCAAAAGTACTGTCCATAAAATTACCCTCAGCCCCGGAGTCCAGAAGTGCTTGACAGTCGTGCTGGTGAATTGACCATCTCAGTCTTACCGGAAGGGGGGTAGATGTGGATGAGGTCTTCTCGGCGGAGATCCCACCCGATAGTAGCCTCATACTTACTATCGGGCTTGGCCTTTTACCGGGCAGTTGTAGGCAAAGTGTCCCGAACCTCCACAGTATAGGCAGAGGCCCTGGGACCTCCGCCTTTCCCTCTCCTCCCGGGAAAGCCGAGCTCGACCCACCTGCATGGGTTCGTGATCGAAGACTGGGCTGACCACGTCCCTGCCACTGGACCGTTGACCCTCTGCTCCAGCTGGAGACCAAATGGACGGTGTTCTTCCCCCGACTCTGGTGATGCGAGCGTCCACCCTCAGAGCGAGCTCGACGAGTCCATTCAGCGTCGTGGGGAGGTCCAGGGCGTAGATCTCCCTCTGGACGCGGTCAGCCAACCCATGCAGGAACATGTCCCACTGCGCCGCCTCGTTCCACTGGCTTTCGGCCGCCAGGGTGCGGAACTCGATCGAATAGTCCGAGACCGACCTGTCACCCTGACGGAGGTCGGCCAACACCCTGGCAGCCTCTCTCCCCGCGACGGCCCGATCGAACACCCGTCTCATCTCTGAGGAGAGTGCCTGGAACGAGGCACAGCAAGGGTCTTGATTTTCCCACACCGCTGTCCCCCATAACGCCGCCTTTCCGGTCAACAAAGTAATGACAAATGCCACCTTGGCTGGCTCATTATTGAAAGTTCTCGGTTGCAGTGCAAAATGCATGGCACAACGTGTCAGAAATGCTCTGCAGTAAGCAGACTCACCAGCGTATGATTCCGGAACAGGTAGGCGTGGCTCTGATGTCGTAGCGATCTCTGGTGGTGTGGGGGGAACAGCTGGTGTGGGTGGCGCAGCGGGAGCACGAAGTAGTTGGATCTGCTGGGTGAGCTCGGACACCTGCGTCACCAAAGCTTGTACCGCACGACCCGTGTCCCCTAGATTCCTCTCCTGAGAATCCATTCTTCTCGCGCTGTGCTGAAGGAATTCCTCCAATGAGGTCGGCGAACCTGCTGCTTCCATAGCTTGGTCAGATCGTTCTGTCATGGTTGTCAAAAACAGGACGGAAGCAATCGCAGGTCAAACTCAGTTCTTTATTGAACAGTGAAAAGCTAGACAGGAACACGGGTGTGGACTGATGACGCAGGGACCTCGATGGTCGAAGACGAACCCGTGAAGTGCAGTGGAAACCCAAACGACAATCCAACGAAGAGACGACGACGAATCCAACAGGAACACCACACGGAGAGACAAACATCCAACGAATCCAACAGGAACACCACACGGAGAGACAACATCCAAGAGACAACATCCAACGATCTGACAAAGGAGATGAGAGAACTGTGAGAATATATGGTGAGATGAGATCGGCTGCAGCTGGTGATGTGATGACGATCAGCTGGAGCGGATCAAGGAATGACACTCATTCACGCCCACTACACACGTGCTTTCATACAACAACATAAACACGAGACGAGAAGGAAGCAATGAACTTGTATACCGTGACAAGATGAAGCTAACACACTAACACACACCCGGTGTCCTGTTATAGGACACAGTAAGACTGATAAGAGTTTTACCACCCCAAAAGGAATGTGCAGGGAATAGTGACTCTCACTTTATTCTTGCTGAGAAGGATAAATTAACCCTTTTAATCTTATATATCATATATATATATATATATATATATATATATATATATATATATATATATATATATATATATATATATATATATATATAACCATGTGATAAATGTATTAACATGTATCTAATTTTCCATCTCATGATTTTCCTTCTATGTGGTTTGGCCCATGTCTTCATTTTCTCTTCTCTTTCTCTCTATGTTGGTCTGAAACATGACTTGGATACTATGGTTAACCAAAATCATGTGTGTAGCATGTTTAGTCTCTATAAACTCCAATCTTCGTCCCTCATTTGTTAATTGTCATTACTTTTTGCTAACCTTGTGATGCACTAGTATTATAAGCTAATACTAATACCAGTGAAATTACATGTTCAAAGGCCTTGAACAAAGGGCATAACGAAATTCCTCCCAAAGGGAACAACTTCTTATTGGCTCACAACCATCCAGAGGGTGTGGCATCTTCACGCTTTAAAAATCATGGTCCCACTTTATATTAAGTGGCTTTAAGTACTATGTACTTACATTGAAATTAATAATATGATACAATGGACTTATTGTGTACATACATGTTTTTACATTGTAAAAATGTTTTAAAAATACCAGCATGTAATTACAGCTGTAATTAATTTATGTAATTACATTTGTAATTATAGAGTTGACCCTTCCCTTACACCTTAACCCACCCTTATACCTACCCATACCACCACACCTGGCCCTAACCTTACCCGTATCACACCTCAAAAGCAGCAAAAGTGTTTTACAATACAACATGAACACAATTAGTACATTGTACTTATTTTTCATTGTAAGTACACAGTACTTAAAGCCACTTAATATAAAGTGGGACCCAAATCATTGACCACAAGATCGTCCTCTTAGTCCTCTCTTCCTCTGGCCTTCACTGCTGCTTCTTCGGGTTGATGTCTGTGGGGACCCCCTGTGACCACAGCCTGCTATGCCTTCACTCTCCCAACAGAGTCAGACTGTATTTTCCTTAATCCAACTCAGAAGAAAACTGCAACTTTACCATCACTGAATGGGCAACCAACTCTTCCGACTTCCTCACTCCTTGGTTGCCTGCGTGGCACAATCTGCATGTGCTCAGCCATGTGCTCATGGAGAGAGAGAAAACCTTCATCCAGAACAGAGTCGAACTCCCCATGCAAGTTCATCATATCTCCATCCAACGGAGAAGAAAACGATTGCAACTTCAATGTTTGACACTCAAAGGAAACGTCAACATCCTTTTCCAAGATCTTTAAGAAATGTCCAATTGTCAAATGCCCGTTATATGATCGGATAGTGAAATTCAGTGAATTTTCCTCTCTTCGGCAACTGGGGACTAAAGTGAGGGACTTTGCCCAGAAATTCACTGCAGCGGCAGAGGGATTGAAACTTAGTGAGGGGGCTCTGAAGGACCCAACTTCGGTGGTCTCAAGCCTGGTGGTCCAAGGAGATCCTGACTTCGGGGGTCCCAAGCCCGGGGATCCAGAAGGACCTGACTTCGGAGGTCCCATGTTCGGTTGTCCCAATGCGGTTCACTCTCCCTACAGCGCTCCCAGTGGTGGCCGAGGAGCATATAAAGCCTGTTCGCTCACGAAAGCAGAGGAGGAAGAGAGCTTCCGGTCAACCACGAGTCCCGGAGATTGTTCCAAGGCCTGCAGTCGAGACCCCGAAGCATCCAGTGAGGCCTGCAGCGGGGCCACCAAAGCGTCTCGCCCTGACGGCGCCACCCAAGCGTCTCGCCCTGACGGCGCCACCCAAGCATCTCGCCCTGACGGTGCCACCCAGACACCTTGCCCTGCCGGCGCCACCCAAGCTCCTTGTCTTGCCAGCGCCGCCCAAGCACGTCACTTCTGCCGATCCAGGGACTGTTTACGTCACTTCTGCCGATCCAAAGACTGTTCACGTCACTTCTGCCGATCCAGAGACTGTTCACGTCACTTACGCCGAGCCATAGGGGTGCAACGGATCAAAAAATTCACGGTTCGGATCGTTTCTCGGATCAGAGTAACGGATCGGATCATTTTTCGGATCAGCAAAAAAAAAAAAAAAAAAAATGGCCTCATGTCTGCACCTATAAACACACCGATAGTTAGGCCTGTCACAATTACAAATTTTGCTGGACGGTAAATTGTCCAAGAAATTATTGCGATAAACGATAATATTGATAATAAACGATAATATTGTCGTTCTGAGACCATTTTCATCTAAAATAATGATAATGGCATAATAATGCAGGTATAGCTTTTCAAAGATCAATAAACTTTTATTTCTAAAGACTATTTAACACTGAAAACATTTTAAATATCCGCAATAAATGAACAAAACAACCAAAAACAATAAAAGCAAGGGACTCTCATTCTCTGTTAACAAAAAATGCATGTCTTGTCTTACCAATGTGTGACTTACGTTCACACTGAGAATCATATGCATCATGTACTGTGTGAGCATGCGTCTCATATGAGTATGTGCGCTAGTTTGTGTGTGTGCTCGCGTCTCATATGAGTATGTGCGCGGAGAGTTTGTGAGTGTGTGCGCTCGCGTCTCATTGAGTTTGTGCGCGAGTTTCTGTGTGTGTGTGTGCTCGCGTCTCATATGAGTATGTGCGTGGAGAGTTTGTGTGTGCGCGCGCGCGTCTCATGAGTATGTGCGCGAGTTTGTGTGCGTGCGTGCGTCTCTCATATGATTATGTGCGTGGAGAGTTTGTGTGCGCGCATCTCGCGTGTGTAGAGTTTGCGTGTATGTGCGTGAGCGACTTTAGGTGTGTCTTTGTGCATTTCATATGTTGTTTGAGCATTCAGCAGTATACATGTATGTTTGACTACTTAGTATGTGTATGCAAGTGTTTCATATATGTGTGCGTGAATGAAGTTTGATTTAAGCCCTAGATGGCACCTTATGAGGGAGAGAGAGAGCGCTCGCGAGAGAGAGAGAGAGAGAGGGACGAGCGAGGGGTAGTGCTGCGCGAATGCCGTTTGTGATGGCTTTAGCCCAGTCTGATTGTGCAACAAGGGGCTGCTTAAATGCTGCAGTGATAAGCGGTTGTTGAGCAGCCTTAGTTTTCACTCCTGTCAGTGAAACATCGGGGTGATGTCGCTTCAAATGCGTGGCCATGCTGCCACAGTGCCTACACATTGTCACGGTTTTATCCACTAACCTCTTTCCTTCATCATTATATTTGACAGGGAAGCCAAAATGCTCCCATACAGGGGATTTAAATGACACGGGGCGTTCAAGCTCCTCCGTTCCTCCGCTCGCCATGACCACGCTGTGTGTGGACTGAACATGCGCACAACTTTTTTTTTTTTTCATAAATCAATCCGCGGATCACGTGTGTGCCGAACCGAAGATATTGATCCGAACGGATCACGGATCAATGATGATCCGTTGCCCCACTACCGAGCCAGTGTCTCCGGACAAGTCGGCCGCCGCCAAGCCAGTGGGTGCTTCTCAATATCCCTCCTCGTCTCCTCGCTCCTCCATCCTATGACCCGGAAACCGATCGAGCTCAGCCATCTTGTAGGACATCTCAATTCTCTAATTGCACCGCGAGTCGTCGAGGATCGAGGAGTGAGGAGGCTTCCTGAGGAGTTATGAGCGAGGATACACAGGTGTATCCTATGCGGAAGTGTTTTGTCGGCTAAACGTGACGCACATATAAATTCTCCTCTCCCTTCACATCGATCACAATCGGTTTAATTTATACTTTACCTTTGCAGTTTAAATAAACGACACATCACACATATATGTTTCATCACACATATATGTTTCATAATAAATAATCATAAAGCAAGAAACCCATCTTGCTTTATGATTATTTATTATGAATTTCTTAAATAACCAAACTTCAACAACATAAGGGCAGATCCTTTGAGCGCTGCTGATGAAGCCGTTAAGTGACGCTCGAGTGATCAAGTATTCCAATGTATAAAAAAGCTTTCATTCGATTCCTCCATCCTCATTTTCTTTCCTCGCAGCCTTCCCTCGCATCCTACAGGGGGAGGAGCTAAGACGCGAGGAAAGGAAGCGAGGAAAGGAAACGAGGATGCACAAATAAGAAATGAGAAGCACCCAGTGTCTCCGGACAAGATGGCCACCGCCGAGTCGTCTGATCCATCACCAGTGATGGCCGCCGCCACGCTGTCTGTACAGAGCCGGGGTCTGTTCCAGCCTATGACCCCGTAGCTGCCCCCATGCAAACTTTGGCGGGGGGCAGTAGGTCCCAGGACCATGAAGGTCACTCCGCCATGATCTTCTCCGCCGTGGCCGTCCGAAGGGTCTTCTACGCCGCGGCCGCCCGAAGGGTCTTCTCCGCCGCCCGAAGGGTCTTCACCGCCACGGCCGACCGAAGGGTTTTCACCACCATGGCCGCCCGAAGGGTCTGCTCTGCCTTGGCCACTCGCACAGCCTGCTCTGCCCTCGTTGCCTGAGCAGCTTGATCCGTTCTGGCCGTCTGCACAGCTGGATCCGCCCTGGCCACCCGATGGACTGTCTGAGCCACCCGGGTTCACAGTCAGGAATCTGGACCTGCTGGAGTCTCCCTGTCTCAACCCTCCCTGGTCACCAAGGACTTTGTGGCCCGTTTGATCTGTCTGTCTGGTCCATTGTTGTGTTTGGGTGCTATGTATTTTCATGTTCCTGTCTTGTTTTTGGTGTCCCTCCTTGGGAACGCCAGGTGGCGTCCCTTTGGGGTTGCGGGGGGGGGGGGGGGGGGGGGGGGGGTTTAGTGGTTTAGTGACAGAGCTGTGACACTCCCGGTTTGTCATGTGTTTGTGTTTAGTCTGGTTTGTTGTGAGCACATGGCTGTCATGTTATTTCCTTGTGCCATGTGCTCTCCTGTCAATTGTCTAGCCCCTCCCATCTCGTTTCCTGTTAATTAATTAATCTTTCCCACCTGCCTTGCTCGTTACCCTCCTGTGTTTGTTCCCTATCTAGTCTCCCTGTGTTTGTAGTCCTGTGCTTGTTCGTTATTGATGTTCACCAGTGTTCTGAGTAATGACCTGTTTCGTGCCTGCTTTGTTTTTGTTATACCTGGATTTATTTTGTCTTAATTAAATACTCATTCTCTGCATTTGAGTCCTCCCTCTCCTTTCCCACAACTATTCCCTGCATATTATAAGCATTATAAGCATATTTAAAAATCGGACGAATATGAATAATTAAAGTATTTACGAGCAATTCAGTTTGACTTTTAATATACATCATTATCGGGATATTGGTCATATCGCCCAGCCCTACGCCTGTGATGTGGGACACCAAGTGAATAACCCTGTGAGAAATAACTAGGGCCCTATAATTTCCGGAATCACAGAATTGGCAAATTAAAGCAGAATCTAGTGCGGAATTTAACGGAATTTTACATTATTTGGAATGAAATTGTTTTTGTGTGGGTGAAGAACGTACGTCTGGGGGAAATGCAGACCAGGGGAAGAAAATCTGGGCGACACAACCCCTCCCGTCATTTCAGCTGCCTCTCCCTTTTCAAAACAATTAAAGCATAGCGAAGCTGCTCTCCACGTGACTTTTAAGCAGTGTTTCCCACACGGAGACTAATTCGTTGCGTTGCGCCACAGAATCAACACCGGCCGCCACATATTGCGTTTCGTTATTCATTTTATTTTTTAAGGCTATTTAAAACACGCAGCGTATTCTTTCAGTTGCATTTCCTTTCCCTGCTCTCCCTCCGTCTCTGTCACTCACGCGTCTCTCTCACACACACACACACACACACACACACACAACCCCTCCCCTCCGTGCACACCGAGGCGCTCCGGACTGGAAAAAAGCGAAGCGAACTCCGCGAGTGAGACCGAGTGTGTCCGAGAGCGCGCTCGACAGTGCGCGAGAGAGAGACCAAGTATGTCTGAGAGCGCGATTTACAGTGCACGAGAGAGAGTCTGAGTGTGACTTTTATTTAAACTTATATAAACTAATATAATTTATTTTACTGGACAATTTAAAGCTCATAACCATTAATATTTTGTTGTTACCTGAAGTACTTCGAGTGCAGTGTTTGCATCATGCAGTATATGTCCTGAAAAGTAAATGTGATGTTTGTTACCTCAATAAATTTAAGGTCATTCCTGTTTTATTTGTCTACATTTTAATCATTAACATTAAAAGCACACTCTTTTTATGACTAAAATATCAGTAAAGGGTAAAAAAAAAATGAATTCCCCAAAATTAAAGCGGAAAAAACGGAATTTGCAAAAATTAAAACGGAAAAGCGAAATTTTGGAAAAAATAAAACGGAAATTTGAAAAAAATAAAACGGATTTTACAGGGCCCTAAATAACATAAACGTTTAGCATTTAAGTGGAGTGGATTGTTTATTTTTAAATACTGAATTATTATTATTTGTTATATGTTGAATTTATGTTTGTAAAAAAGCTGCCAAAGAATGTGACAGGATTTCACGACCGTTGCAGTGTCGGTAGAAATTTCACACGCTCAAAGTGTAGAGTGGCTTTAACTAGTTTTAAATTAACCATTTTTATCAGCATTATCTGTGTCCTACATGTTTTACTCAACCCTGTTACTCTTGACATGATTTTCCTCCTTTTAAAAGCAGAGCATTTCTTAAAATTGTGACACCCAGGAAGTGACATCATCTGGGCTCTTTCTACTGCATGATGGGAAGACAAGAAAATAATCTCAATCTATTGTCTCAGTTTTTACACAAACTGTAGCATTGACTGTATTCATCAACCCTGTTACCAAAGTTACTGTAAGAAGAATCTCTATAACTATGAATAACTTATATGATATGTAAAGGGTTAGTTCACCCAAAAATGAAAATGATGTCATTAATGACTCACCCTCATTTCGCTCCAAGCCCGTAAGACCTCCGTTCATCTTCAGAACACAGTTTAAGATATTTTAGATTCAGTCCGAGAGCTTTTTGTCCCTCCATTGAAAATCTATGTGCGGTATACTGTCCTTGTCCAGAAAGGCAATAAAGACATCATCAAAGTAGTCCATGTGACCTCAGTGGGTTAGTTAGAATTTTTTGAAGCATCGAAAATAAATTTTGTTCCAAAAATAACAAAAACGACGTCTTTATTCAGCATTGTATTCTTTTCCGGTTCTGTTGTCAATCCGCGTTCATGAGTCCGCTGACGTAAGACGAGCTGACGTGTGTCTGGTGCGCCCGAGCTTCGTTTACAGTCTGAGGGAGACGCACGCTGTAAACAAAACAATCTTTGCAAACATGTCTAAGGATTTCCACACAGGGGAAGACTTGCATTTTTTTTAACCAGACATATTTATTTGAACCCGAATACACGGACGCACCAGATACACGTCAGCTCGTCTTACGTCAGCAGCGTCACTGGCCTCGTGAACGCGGATTGACAACAGAACCGGAAGAGAATACAATGCTGAATAAAGTCGTCGTTTTTGTTATTTTTGGAACAAAATGTATTTTCGATGCTTCAAAACATTCTAACTAACCCACTGAGGTCACATGGACTACTTTGATGATGTCTTTATTGCCTTTCTGGACAAGGACAGTATACCGTACATAGATTTTCAATGGAGGGACAGAAAACTCTCGGACTAAATCTAAAATATCTTAAACTGTGTTCTGAAGATGAACGGAGGTCTTACGGGCTTGGAACGACATGAGGGTGAGTCATTAATGACATAATTTTCATTTTTGGGTGAACTAACCCTTTAAGGGTGCTCCGATTGATCGGTCGACGATCATAATCGGCCGATAATTGCTTTGGGATGTGTGATCGGCGGTCTCTATAAAGACCGATCCAGACAATTACAATAGACAATTTTTTTACGCCCTGGTAAAAATGGCTTCACCGGTCTGGCAATTCTACGAGGTGTGTCAAAAAGACAATTCATTCAGCAATCTGCAATGTGTGTACCGCGGCCACTTGTCAAACTGTGCAGCCTCTCTGCTCAACCCGTAAATAAATCCATCGATCCGCAAACTTCGTTTGAGGTCTTTAATGGTCTAGTGGTAGATCTTTTGCCAAGCGTGTCAGAGGTTACGGGTTCTAATCCGCACTCGTATAGTTTTTTTTCTCTCATCAAAACTGAATATGTCCATCAGTGGTTACAGTATATTGTGATTTCGCCGGAATGAATAGAGTCCGCAACGGCAATAGATTGAAGCGCGCGTCCGAGTGAAGACTCCGCGAGCCACAGAGAACAACTGTATCCATGACACTGATAGCAGCGGCAAGGAGCGCTCAGCTTGAGTTAAAAAAACACACACAGTTTAGCGCTAGATCTCTTATTTAATAGCGAACTAAATTAATGCTCTGCTAGTTAACTGGAGATGTTTTATTTATTTGTATTAGGTACATCCGTGCCTCAATGTTACAAAAAGTGGTGGGGGACAATATCTATCCTTAGAAAAAGTGGTGGGACACGACTTCACTGGATCTAAACAAATCAATCTAACCATAGATGTGACCAGTAGTGGTGGCTTTCTTAATCTGTTTAAAATAATTTTGCAAGGGTTCTTGCAACAAAAAAAAAAAAAAATTGAGAGAAATGAATCTAATAATCTCTATCCCCCCTCTCTCTTTCTCTACCTCTCTAAATGCCCACAAAATCTGATTGAGCATCCCAGAAAAAAGCAAAGTTATAGACAGATACAGATATGGAAGTTGTTAGTTATTTGTATTTTTGTTGCTGTTCACTTTACTACCTGTGCTCCTTTAAGTGTATTGGCTGACTGACACAAAACAATATTTTGGCTATAGCCTTTTTTGTTGCAGTTTTTAGTTTAAAGTAAAGCTAAATTTAAAGACTCAGGTGTTCTGTCTTTTATTTATTTTATTTTATATTCTACAGGAAAGTTGTAATTGTCAAGCCCTAAGCTGTTCCCAATAACCAAGCACAGGCTGCTAAGGAAATATGCTAGACATGTTGCATGCAAATAAATACACAGGTGTCAATTCATGATACATTGTCTTCTTTTAAATGTAGTACTTAATGTACATTGTTGTTAAATGTAGTTTAATAAGTAATGCTACATGATAAATAGAAGGCTTCAAATAGACCCTGTAATTGGTGATCGGTATCGGGTGATACAGCTTCCAGTAATCGGGGATCGGTGATCGGCCCCAAAAATCCTGATCGGAGCTCCCCTAATGATATTTGACAAATACAACTTTATCAGTAACTTGGTGTTTACTGATTATTCCTAAAAAAAAATATTTGTTGAAAATGACTAAAATTCTAGTAACGTTGTTGCAAATTGTGAACCATATGTAAAATAAAACAGTTAAAATAGTATTAAGCTTGATCGGATGTTGACAGTCAAAATAAAGAAGTCTCAAACCTCCCTTTATTCACCATTTGTTGAAGAAAAACCCAGAACATTATGTACCAGTTTAACTGTTTATCTACAGGTGAAACTCGTTAAATTAGAATATCGTGCAAAAGTTATAATTTGGATGATTATGGCGTACAGCTTATGAAAACCGCAAATTCAAAACCTCAGAAAATTAGAATATTACATGAAATCAATAAAAAAAGGATTTTAAATACACAAATGTCAGTCCTCTGAAAAGTATAATCATGTATGTGTAAATATATTAGTTTCACCTTTTAATTTGAAGTACTGAAATACGCTATTAACACATTATCTAAGACAGAAAGATGGCAAAAGCCTATTAAACTGATCCATTGAAAAAACAATACTGTTATTTCTCACAATATGACATGGATAAAACATCAATAACACAAAAACAATCACTAATGACAGTCATCTTCATCAACCACTACAGATAAATAATTACAGCAGCATACTATGTCCAAATTAAGTTTGATCTTATTACTCAATTCAATTTACTTAGAGTAAAACGCTTAATGTCTCACGTGACGCATTATAGGCTCAATGTAAAGCATTTATCGGTCTCTGTTCCAGTATGACACCTGAGATCGATTCACATTAATTCCCTTCACAGATCTTAAACTTTGACGTTTGATTTGACGAAACAATAACACGAACGAACATAAACTCGCTCAGGTCTGAATGAACTCTACATATTCTCCTCATGCTCGCTGCTGCAGCACCAAATGTTTATTTCAGCAGAAAAGACGCACAAGTATCGCTGTGATCGATGAAAACAATACAGAAATTAGTCTGTCGCTTAATCAAACTGTATAAAGTGTGTGTGTGATGGTTGTGTAAATGTGAGAAATACCGTGAACTGCTCTCCTCGCCTCAGAAGACTCGACGCTGAAGGCGCGAGCGAGCGGTGACGTCACCGGCAGCTAATGGCTAACAGGGAACGTTACCAGAACTGTTAACCGTTTCCAGAGCGTCGGCGCACTGAAGCGGTTTTTTTTTTATTTAGTTCAAATTTACTATCAGATTTAATGTTATACCTTGACAAACTATACATCATTAAAAAGATATAATACTCAAGATTCAGTATTTGACCACTATTGTATTCTGAGAAACTTATAGTGACAGTTATGTCTTAATTTGTGTCAGGAGTTATGAAATGGAAAAATGAGTCGATACCTTTAATATGAATTATGAGCGTCAGCTGGTCCATTCATAAAAAACACTCCGTGCTGTCGTCATGACAGCGATTCGCAAAACATCGTCCCTCAGGGCTTTAGCTCAAAAATGTGCAGACTTGGAGAAATATTGATATATTCTCATAGATTCACATCATATTTCTATAGACAGGAATAATATTTGTTGAATTTATACCCAAATGCGTCGATGTAATCATTATGATCGCTTCTTACTGAGATGTGCTGTGTTTTCAATTCATACCAATAGCCTGAGGGCGCTATATGCACAACAACAGTCCATATATGGATCACGAAGAAGACCCATAGTCATGTGACATTCCAGGACGTCACTGATACAGAAAGTAGCTGATAGAGATCGCTGTAACATGCAGATAAAGATGTTTTGAAGACAATAAACATGATTGCAATGATATTTGAGTTACCTGTGTTCTTCAAGCCATGCCAGGTATTTCATAATAATAGATTATATTTATAATGTAATGCTAATCGATATAGATTTCATCATCGTGCAGAACACTATAAATAATACATTTTCTGTCGGAATTTTTTTTTATCTGAAGCCAAATTAGATCACAGAAGTTTATTTAAAACACTCGACTTGCGTTATAAAGTAAGTTTGGAGCACAAACATGGTTTTAATCTCATAAATGGTCGTGTATTGATGGTGTGCTAAGCTAACATGCTAGCTAGCCCAGGTGCACCTGCCACCAGCAGTTATTGTTTTATGATTTTTTTCTAAATAGGAATGCTTACTGAAATGTTTCAGTGCATTTGATACCAGTTTCAAATATTTAGTGAGAACTTTGATAAAAGAAATTAGGGTTTGAAACCCTATGAATAGCCTGTGAATAGCCAGTCGTTAGTAGCTATAATGCAGACAAAAGAAATGCATATTTAGAGCCATAACCAGTCTGGAGAGGTGTAAATGTGTGCAGGGAGAGACTGACTCTGAATGGGGCTGGTTTGCACCACAAAATAATAGAGACAATAGACTGATTAGATGACTCAGAAGATGACTAAACATCAGTTTGCATTTTAGAGTCTAATCAAAATAAAGTAATTTGACATGATCTTGAAAAACATTTAACTAAATACAGAGTTTTAGACTTATCATTTTCAGATTTTAAATATAAAATGGTCACACATATGGCTTTAGCTGCAGTGCATTTCTAGATTGCTCCAGGGCCAACTTCAATTTTATTTTTATGAAGATGTTTCATAAAAGTAAATTTCTAATAACTTTACAAAACTTTGAAGCTATTTAAACATTTTTTTTTCATTATGACAATAATTATTTCTACATTTACAATAAACTACTAGGTGTCAGCTTTCAAATGAGATCATACTTGTGCTTTTAGTGCAAAGGGTTCATGAACTGTATCTGTTTAAGTTTGGGTGTGCCATTTCTGGGGATTTTTCAAAAGTGGCCTTGAAGGTTAACAGGTTAAGAGTTGTGCAAATGTTAGTACAAAACGTTATTAAAATAATGTTTGGGACGTTCTTATAACGTTATTAGCGTTCTTGTAATGTTGAGAGAAAACGTTCTTAGAACAATGTTCACTTAATGGAACATCTTCATAACGTTAATTGCAAAACTCCAGTGTTAGATGAACTCTCCTGGGAGTTTATATGGCTCCAGATTCAAGAGTGTTAAAGTTAATGAGCTAATTAATTGATTCATTGAGTGATGATTGACCATTATTGACCTCATCATTGATCAGTTGAATGTGTATTAATCATGTGGCAAATTTCCACATAAAATTATTACATTAATAAAGCTGTATGTAAGTATGTTGGATGTAATCAAACTATTTCTATCTGAATTATCAAAATTACATTGACCTAAAGGAAGTTTCCTTTAAATCAAACTGAACTGTATTACATTGTCCTAATGTAATTTTCTTGAAAATAAAACTTAACTGTATTACATTGTCCTAATGTAATTTTCTTGAAAGTTTACCTTAACTGTATTACATTGAACGGATGTCATTTTCCTTGAAAGTCAAACTTACTGAGTAAAATGTAACTTGTATTACATGGACCAATGTTTTTTTCAAGTAGGTCTAACAGAATGTCACAATCTAATGCATTATTATTATACATTACCATACCTTCAAAAATAGGCAATTACAGTAATCACACTAATTACTAATAATGCAATTATTTTATTTCTAGATTTTAACGTCATGTGGGAAACTGCTAAAAGAAAGAATAATGCAAAAATGTTCCTCACAGTATATGCACACGTTTCACACACACACACACACACACACACACACACACACACACACACACACACACACACACACACACACACACGTAGAGCAACAGTTCACTGTGACATCGTGTCACTATAGCAACTCTAGCCGGATTTAAACACTCAGTTGATGAGATCAGAGGAAGTGAATGACCACAGGAGGAGCTGATGATGTTTAAAGGAGGAGCTGTTTGTATATATAATGAAAAGGAAGAGCTGTAACTATATACAGGTCCTTCTCAAAAAATTAGCATATTGTGATAAAGTTCATTATTTTCCATAATGTAATGATAAAAATTAAACTTTCATACATTTTAGATTCATTGCACACCAACTGAAATATTTCAGCTCTTTTATTGTTATAATACTGATGATTTTGGCATACAGCTCATGAAAACCCAAAATTCCTATCTCAAAAAATTAGCATATCATGAAAAGGATCTCTAAACGAGCTATTAACCTAATCAACTAATTAACTCTAAACACCTGCAAAAGATTCCTGAGGCTTTTAAAAACTCCCAGCCTGTTTCATTACTCAAAACCGCAATCATGGGTAAGACTGCCGACCTGACTGCTGTCCAGAAGGCCATCATTGACACCCTCAAGCAAGAGGGTAAGACACAGAAAGAAATTTCTGAACAAATAGGCTGTTCCCAGAGTGCTGTATCAAGGCACCTCAGTGGGAAGTCTGTGGGAAGGAAAAAGTGTGGCAAAAAACGCTGCACAACGAGAAGAGGTGACCGGACCCTGAGGAAGATTCTGGAGAAGGGCCGATTCCAGACCTTGGGGCAGAGATGCTCAAAAGTCTCTGAGCTAGAGTCCAAGTCAAGTCTCAAGTCTTTGAGCTAAAGTCTAAGTCAAGTCTCAAGTCTCTTGTGGATATAAGTTTTGCATCACGTACAGCGACCCATCCAGGCTGCTTAGAACACTGCATAGCTATAGCCTATATAAGGAATTCAAAGCATGTGATATGTTATTATGACTCCTTTATCTATTAGCATACGGTATCAGCTTTGATTTAGGGAATATAATCAGTGTAAACAGGCTATTTCAACATCACAAAAACACCAAGAATGCTTTACTTTTAAGTTAATATCTTTATCTGTAAAAATTGAGGTTCTGAAGAAAAAGGACTCTCATGTCTGTTGCTGAATTATAATGAAAGGCCTTGGCTCCTATTGTGCTGACTCTGTGGAGCCATTAGACCAAATATAGAAAATGTTATAGCCTACCTCACAGCACTAAAATTGACATAGTGCAAAACATCACAGTAGCTAAATGCAAAACACTATTGCAACCAAATGATGTGAAATACATGTTTCCTCATACGTTCATATATTTGTGGCGGCCCGCCACAATATCAACACTGTCTGACCGCCACACATTGATTTTCGATTTTTTTAATAATTTTTTTTACTAAGCCTATTTAAAATCGTATTTGATTGCAGAGCGCCGTAGCGCATTCGCGCCGCACTTCCTCTCACACGTCTCTCTCTCTCTCTCTCTCTCTCTCTCTCTCTCTCTCGTTCACCCACCTCTCGCGCTCTCTCTCCCTCATGGAACACCATGAGGTGCACGCGCGCAGATACCGCTTATTTTGCATTGAGCACTTCTTTTGTTTGGCCCGTCTTGTTTAAAGTTTTTAAACCCAAAGCTTACGATGAATGGCACAGCAGCGGCCGGTGCAGTCGACATGTTTGTTTGTTGTCCTCTCATGTGTGGCCGCGCGCACAAAGTACGTGTTATGTAGGCAGGTTTTAGGTAACGGGTCGGAGGGAGGGGAATAACAGCGTGCTCATCAGACGTTTCCAAAAAATAAACATTGTTCACGAGTCCCGCAGCTCGAGTCCGAGTCGAGTCTGAAGTCTTTCAAGGACGAGTCTCAAGTCGAGTCTGAAGTCACTTTGTGTGCGACTTAAGTCGCACTCGAGTCCGAGTCTCAAACTCGAGTCCCCATCTCTGCCTTGGGGGACCTGCGGAAGCAGTGGACTGAGTCTGGAGTAGAAACATCCAGAGCCACCGTGCACAGGCGTATGCAGGAAATGGGCTACAGGTGCCGCATTCCCCAGGTCAAGCCACTTTTGAACCAGAAACAGCGGCAGAAGCGCCTGACCTGGGCTACAGAGAAGCAGCACTGGACTGTTGCTCAGTGGTCCAAAGTACTTTTTTCGGATGAAAGCAAATTTTGCATGTCATTCGGAAATCAAGGTACCAGAGTCTGTAGGAAGACTGGGGAGAAGGAAATGCCAAAATGCCTGAAGTCCAGTGTCAAGTACCCACAGTCAGTGATGGTCTGGGGTGCCATGTCAGCTGCTGGTGTTGGTCCACTGTGTTTTATCAAGGGCAGGGTCAATGCAGCTAGCTATCAGGAGATTTTGGAGCACTTCATGCTTCCATCTGCTGAAAAGCTTTATGGAGATGAAGATTTCATTTTTCAGCACGACCTGGCACCTGCTCACAGTGCCAAAACCACTGGTAAATGGTTTACTGACCATGGTATTACTGTGCTCAATTGGCCTGCCAACTCTCCTGACCTGAACCCCATAGAGAATCTGTGGGATATTGTGAAGAGAAAGTTGAGAGACGCAAGACCCAACACTCTGGATGAGCTTAAGGCCGCTATCGAAGCATCCTGGGCCTCCATAACACCTCAGCAGTGCCACAGGCTGATTGCCTCCATGCCGCATTGAAGCAGTCATTTCTGCAAAAGGATTCCCGACCAAGTATTGAGTGCATAACTGAACATAATTATTTGAAGGTTGACTTTTTTTGTATTAAAAACACTTATTTTATTGGTCGGATGAAATATGCTAATTTTTTGAGGTGGGAATTTTGGGTTTTCATGAGCTGTATGCCAAAATCATCAGTATTAAAACAATAAAAGACCTGAAATATTTCAGTTGGTGTGCAATGAATCTAAAATATATGAAAGTTTAATTTTTATCATTACATTATGGAAAATAATTAACTTTATCACAATATGCTAATTTTTTGAGAAGGACCTGTATAATGAAGAGAAAGACTAACAGAAACAGAAATGTCTCATAAGTGTGATCTGTGTCTGCTGGGACTGATCATTCTCTCTTCACTTCTCACAGGTAAAGAAATCTGTATTTTCTCTAAAGACATTTAGTGGAATTAGTCTGGAAAGAGTTAATTTGAACATGCTCAGTTTATTCTTGCACATATTCACGTTGTGATCTCAGAGTTGTGTATTGTATTGATACACACAGTGTCACAGTGTTGGGTTTGTTTTCCCTGGTGTCCACTAGAGGTCCTCCTTCTCCACAGTGTCATTCACTTTTGGAACTACATTACCCACAATCCTTGTCTGCGCTCATCACTGTTCATTGCACTCAGCTGTTCGCCATCATGATTGTCATGTTCTGTGTGTATATATACCCTGCCTGTTTAGTGTTTTTTATGGAGTCGTTGTTATTCGTCACACCATCTTGTAGTCTGCCTGTTTCTGTTTTGTTCTGTCTTGGATTGATATTATGGACTTTGACCCCCTGCCTGAACTGTTGTGGGTACGGATTACCCAAATAAATTACTGCTATTGGAACTTACCTGTTTGTGTGTGTGTACCGTGACAGAACGACTCCGTCATGAATAGTTCCAGCAGTATGGGGTTCCGGGCCTCTTCCCCAGACACCGAGGGGGGGAGGTCGCAATCTGGAGAAGTGCCACCTCGAATGAACATTTTCGAGTGTTTTGCACATCATGGAGGAGACCGTGGCGGGAAAGTCCCCCGAGGCCCCTTCCTTCGAGAGAGGAGGATCGTTTAAGGGAACTCGTCTGGCCAGGTTTTCGGGGATCCGCAGAGGTCGCAGGAGAGTAGGTGCCAGAAACCAGGAACCACTCCGGAACCACTCTCCGCTTCGGTCACTCCTCGACCCTGGGCTGATGATGTCCATCCGCCGTTGATCTCGTCTAGCACAGAATCGGCACATCGCCATCAGAGACGGCGGAGGAGGGGGAAGACCTCTAGCCTCCTCAAGTGCCCAGAGGCCGTGCCCCAGCAGCCCGCCGTTCTTCCGGAGGCCGATCCAGAGACTGTTCAAGTCACGTCTGCCAAACCAGAGACTGTTCAGGTCACGTCTGCCGATCCAGAGACTGTTCAAGTCACGTCTGCCGATCCAGAGACTGTTCAAGTCACGTCTGCCGATCCAGAGACTGTTCAAGTCACATCTGCCGATCCAAAGACTGTTCAAGTCACGTCTGCCGATCCAGAGACTGTTCAGGCCACGTCTGCCCAGTCGGAGACGGATCAGGAGATGCCCATTCTCGTGGCCACGAGGGCACTGACCGACTATTTAGAACATCTAGCCCAGATCCTGGAGATGCCCTTCAGACCTTTCGTGTCCGTTGTGCTGGAGCCAGTGTCTGCTGTTCCTGAGCCGGAGCCAGTGTCTGCTGTTCCTGAGCCGGAGCCAGTGTCTGCTGTTCCTGAGCCGGAGCCAGTGTCTGCTGTTCCTGAGCCGGAGCCAGTGTCTGCTCTTCCTGAGCCGGAGCCAGTGTCTGCTCTTCCTGAGCCGGAGCCAGTGTCTGCTCTTCCTGAGCCGGAGCCAGTGTCTGCTCTTCCTGAGCCGGAGCCAGTGTCTGCTCTTCCTGAGTCGGAGCCAGTGTCTGCTCTTCCTGAGCCGGAGCCAGTGTCTGCTCTTCCTGAGCCGGAGCCAGTGTCTGCTCTTCCTGAGCCGGAGCCAGTGTCTGCTCTTCCTGAGCCGGAGCCAGTGTCTGCTCTTCCTGAGCCGGAGCCAGTGTCTGCTCTTCCTGAGCCGGAGCCAGTGTCTGCTCTTCCTGAGCCGGAGCCAGTGTCTGCTCTTCCTGAGCCGGAGCCAGTGTCTGCTCTTCCTGAGCCCGGGCCAGTGTCTGCTCTTCCTGAGCCCGGGCCGCCCGATGGGTCGTCTGCTTCGCCCGGGCCGCCCGATGGACTGTCTGCTTTGCCTGGGCCGCCGGCTAAACCATCACCCCCTGTTTCTGTTCCCTTCCATGGACCTGGCCCCTCATCCCTCCCCCTGATCCTCCATCATTCCACCATTCCACCTCCCTCCTGGACTCTTGTTTTGTTTGTTTTTTTGTGGGTCTTGGAGCGTCTGGTAGCCGCTCCGTAGAGGGGGGGTTATGTCACAGAGTTGGGTTTGTGTTCCCTGGTGTCCACTAGAGGTCCTCCTCCACGGTGTCATCCACTTTTGGAACTACATTCCCCACAATCCTTGTCTGCGCTCATCACTGTTCATTGCACTCAGCTGTTCCCCATCATGATTGTCATGTTCTGTGTGTATATATACCCTGCCTGTTTATTGTTTGTTATGGAGTCGTTGTTATTCGTCACACCATCTTGTAGTCTGCCTGTTTCTGTTTTGTTCTGTCTTGGATTGATATTATGGACTTTGACCCCTGCCTGAACTGTTGTGAGTACGGATTACCCAAATAAATTACTGCTATTGGAACTTACCTGTTTGTGTGTGTGTGTGTACCGTGACACACAGATCATACTGTATTATTCCAGATACTGGACATAGTGTCACTCCAACATCTGATGATGAAGCATTATCTTCATATTAAGAGTGTGTCAGTGATTTGAGCTCTCTGATAAAGACTAATAGTTTATTCTGGAGAGTGTGTTGTTTGCTTTAATACTTTAAAATACTATGAAACTTCTGCTTTTTATGCTGGTATGTTTTCATTCAATAATATATATCATAATGATCACTGAGATATACTGTGTTTCAGGTACCAGTGGAGTGGATGATGCTCAAGTGTTCATCAGATCTGGTGTAAATGTCTCTCTGTCCTGTAATAAAGCTCTTTCTGACTGCAAATCAACTACATGGACCTACTATAACAGCTTCAAACATTCAGGGACAGTTGAACTGATTACTGGAGGGGAAATTAGGAAGGAAAACACAGAGACCTGAGAGACTGAGTCTGGAGTCTGACTGCTCTCTGAACATCAAGAACGTCACAGACGAAGATTATGGATCTTACACCTGCCAACAATGGATAGGAATAAACTTTCAAGGAACTGATGCACATGTTTTTCTGCATGTTCTTCATGGTAAGTTCATGATTATGTGGTCAATTTACTGTAAAAATCTTCCTTTTTGTGGGTATATGTTTATTTCACCAAAATCTTGTGTTCAGTCATTTCTCTTTGATCATCTGGCAGTTATAACTCAGATACAACTGCCAAACAAAATGTAATGTTAACAGTTTAAGGGTCACAAGCCCAACTAAAGCTAACACTGATCACCATAATGGTGGCTTAAAAATTTGATTTTCAAAACACCACTTTAGTTGGCTGAACTTATTGGATGTAGTTTAGAAAACTTAACTTTAGTTGGCTGAACCCAACAAGCTATGTTTAGTCAACAGAAAATATTTAATTGACACAACATTCTATTTCAAGTTCAGTCTACATGCAGGGGTAGTCAGCACAACACAAAAAAGTTGGTTTCCGCAACTTCAATTGGGCCAACTAAAAATGTTAGTTGCAACGGGTCACTAGAAATGTTTATGTTGGAGAGGCATATTTTTTTTTACAGTGTGCTAAACATGGTTCTGTGTTTGATTTGGCAGCTGATGTTTAGTATTCGTTTTGGGTTAATAGTTCTGTCTTGTAAATGTAATGTAAGTTCAGTGATTGCGTACATCATGACCGTCCGTACATCATGATGGGAGTTCCGTGTCTTTATTACACTCATTTAGCTGTCATCCACCCTCGATTGAATGGAATGTTTTTATTACTCGACCCGCTCGACCCGCGGATTATGATCCGTGCAGCACTATCGGCAAACTACACGGTTAGAGAATGGACACAAGTGGGAATCGCGACAGAACTGTCACGGTGGAAAAAGTGTATATGAGCACGTGACTGTCTGTCCGAGTTTTGTCGAGAGGCGGAGGCGGCACGAAATTTGACGGAGGCGGCCGCCTCATAATTGTCTATGCAGGAAAAACCCTGCATATGTACCTTGAGGTCCAATAATAAGCCCTATGGGGTACATTAGTGTAGATTGTACCTTGGGGGACAAAAATGGACTCCTACTGTACCCCTATTTCTGACAGTGAAGTTACAACAACAGACTATTTGACAGCACGATACTTCAAGCTGTTGACTGACGGTTGGGCCGTAATAGCATTCGTGGTATGGGACCATGTAAACTGAAAATGTTGAAATGCTGTCCAACTTAATCAACAATAATTGAGCACTTTGATAATTAATGTATTGTCATTCTTTTCAACACTGTAGCATGATGGCCACTTAATACTGTGACCTCACAGCAAGGTGTTTCCATAATACAGACATGAACAATTGACAAGTCGAGGATTCATCATTTTCTATATTTGAATATGTTTTTCACACATTGCATGCTAGGATGCATTCCAGTCATTTCAGACCCTTTTCTCAATGCTCTGATTTTTCTAGTTCCAATTTCTCCAGTAGGGATTCTCTCACACAAATAACAAATGGACATTCTGATCAGATAACATATAACCAATACTTCAGGATGGCTGTTTGCCATGAGTGTGTTTGTGAAAGTTGGTAGGTAGTTTTTGGTGAACGTGTAAAGAATGAGTGTGCTTTTCTCATCTCTATTCACAATCTCCTGTGTGTGGAAGTGGTGTGTGGGCAGAGGAGAGCAGAGAGCAGTGCAGATTTGAACACTTTAAAAACAGACTATGCATTGTTTGATGTATTAAAAAATGTTTGGTATATTTGTATCTGAGCTTGAATGTAAAAATGCACCTAAATAAAACAATTGTAGTATGAACATAAACCTTAAATATAATGGGCTACGGGTTATTTTTTTTTTTAATTTTACATGCATTTGTATGTAATTTAAGAAAACAAATAATACAGTAATTTCCTGTATAGAAAATGAGAATTACTTTAATGTGTCATTAATTATATAATACAAAAAAAAAACAACCGTTTGTTAATTTACAGATAATGTTTGTAATTTTACAGAGTTTTGAATGTAATTTAAAATAACAGAAGTCATTCTCTGTAAAATTAGGATTTTTTTATGGCTTATTGGCAGTTAATATTAAGTGATTAATTTACACCAAAACAAAAGATAACAGATATGCCTTAATCTCCAACAACATTATTATTGTCTTACATTTCAAAATGATATCAGAAAAGCTCAGTGCCGACCCGTTTTCCATCAGTTCTTTTTTGTGAATTGGATTGTAGGTGACAGAAAGAAGGATTGATGCAATCCAAAGATTCTTCAAATTGAGATGGCCTCGTGATGACGTGGCAGATGAGATATGCAACCTTACTAGGACGCAGCCTTCTGTTTAAAAGTTTGTTCAGGGTTTAGGTATGGCGTTATTTTTTAGTCAAAAGTTATGAGCGTGTAAGACATGCTCACGAGCACATTATGTTATTTCACACGCGCAAAAATGAACCTTCAGCTGGCATGATAAAAGTACTCGCGCACAAATTCAACAACCGAGAGGTGTACAGGTAGCTGCGAGCGAGCGCCTGGCATACTCTCATAGGTTAACTCTGCTTGTACAGTGGAATCCTGCTCGCGCGCAGCGGGCTTCTGCTCGCGGACTGCTGTTTTGCTCGAGCAGTGGATTTCTGCTCGCTCAGCTGATTTCTGCTCCCTCGAGTCTACATGACTTTTGACAATTTGGGGGCGGAAACCAAGGAGGGCACTGACCAGCGCCGCCGCTCCCACCACGCGCATCACGCGCTGTGCGTAGGGCACCAAGTGCTGAGGGGGGCACCAAAAATAGCCTAATGAAAAATCAATCATCATATCATAGTCATAATAATTATAGTGCCGATATTATTTCATTATAGAAATATTATTAGGCACTTTTTAGGGATGTATATAACAATACAGGCGGAACAAGAGTATTTAATTGCTCTAGAAAGTAACGATGGTGCCGCCGCCGCCTCAGTGTTCCGTTGGATTGCGCGTTAAAAAGTTAAAGTTAAACCGGCAAAAATAAACGTTTATTTTTTTTCCCGGGGGCGGGGGGCACCATAAAGGAATTATGCTTAGGGCACCAAAATGTCTAGCAGCGGTACTGGCACTGACCCTCTTATGATTGGTCATTTTCATCGTAATCGCAACCACAGGGACATCTTTGTACCTTGATGGACAGCTCTCATTACAGGAAGTCAGAGTCAAAGGATCTGACTGAGTTTTTTTTTTTTTTTTTAAATGAATTTAAACTGTATATAAAGTCCTTAAAAACTTTGAAAGTTCCTAAAGCACAAAAAATATATGATACCCTAAAACACTTCCCAACTAAGATAAATGGATGAACAAAGACTGAATTCTCCCCTTATGTCATGTTATATTATAATTCCTTACCGTTTATTTATTAAAATGTTTATTTTGCTTACAAATATCCTTATTTTTGTACTAAGACTGCATTTATATTCTTGTTGTATTAAGAGCTGCTCCCTATGACTATATCGTCCTTGTATCCTATTCTAAAGAAAAGGAAGTTATGCAGCCATGTTTGTCTGTAAATCTTGATATTTCAATAAAAATGAAAAAAAAAAAAAAACTCCGTCAGATACTTTGACTCCGTGCTTCCTGTAATGAGAGCTGTCAATCAAAGTACAAAGATGTCCCTATGGTTGTGATTACGATTAAAGTGACCAATCATAAGAGGGTCAGTGCCCTCCTTAGTTCCGCCCCCAAATTGTCAAAAGTCATGTAGACTCGAGGGAGCAGAAATCAGCTGAGCGAGCAGGAATCCACTGCGCGAGCAAAACAGCAGTCCGCGAGCAGAAACCCAACATAATGTGCTCGTGAGCATGTCTTACACGCTCATAACTTTTGACTAAAAAATAACGCCATAGTTTTGGGTGAATCAGTCTCCTCCTCTAACAGGTAACAGGTAGAACAGGTTTAACTGCAGCGAGGAGCGTGTCAACACGGAAATAAATGTAACCACACCAGCTGCTTTTCTCTCAGGGTTTTGCTGGCGAAATACTCAATATATTTCACATAAAGAGTGTGATTTATTAATGTGCTTTATTTCTTTTCTAAGAAGCATTATATTGGATTGTGAAGTCACTTTTAGTGAAGATGGCAGAGAAGCCTTCCTCATCTACAGGTAAGAAATGTCTTCACACGAACTCAAGCAATCACAGTATTTAACAAATGTTGTTGCTAAATTGATCCTTTTAAGATTAGATTGGAAGATGTTGTTAGTTATTGTTTACATGTTTCTTTGAGTTTCAAGGAAAAGGCGCTGTAAAATAACAGGCTCAATCGTTTTTACTTCGCTTGTGCTGTTACTAGTGATGTGTCGTTCATGAACGATTCGTTCATTTTGAACGAATCTTTAATATGACTCGGGACTACCGAGTTGTCTCAGAGAGTGATTCGTTCATTTTGTGTCGACCGCGCATGCGCATTGCGCAACATATGGGTTCTGAAACTGTACTGGAAACAGAAATGATTAGTTCATCTCTCTCGAGTCTTCGGGTCCGGGACGGGTCCGATGATTTCGTTCTTCCTGTCAGTCCATAGAGACTATGCTGTCAGTACCGGAAAGAGTAATGATTAGTTCATCTTTCGAGTCTCGAGTTCGGGTTCGGCCGGGTCCGAGTCTTTCGTTCTTACTGTCAGTCCAATAGAGGCTATGCTGTCAGTACCGGAAAGAGAAATGATTAGTTCATTTTTTCGAGTCTTCGGGTTTGAGTCCTTCGTTCTTTTGTCACGTGACTTGTCACCGTATTGAATAGCCTACTAATTTACAACCTTTTTACAAACAAGTATAGTTAAGGTATTAAATATAATAGTACTTAATTAATGTATAATATATAATAAAACATACCACAGATGCACAAGAAACATTTAGAAAAGAGAAGGACAGGGACAATATAAGATGGAACTTTTATTTTACAGATAATGTTTTGCACATATTTTGTATTTTAATTCCTAAATATAAAACAATATACATTCAGACGCAGTCAATAATACGAATATAATGTTGTATTTGATGTGAGATACCAGCGGTCACGTGACAAAAGAACGAAGGATTATAAAACCCGAACTTGAGACTCGAAGAAAATGAACTAATCATTTCTCTGTCCGGTACTGACAGCATAGTCTCTATGGACTGACAGGAAGAACGAAAGACTCGAACCCGAACTCGATACTCGAGAGATGAACTAATCATTTCTCTGTCCGGTACTGACAGCATAGTCTCTATGGACTGACAGGAATAACGAAAGACTCGAACCCGAACTCGAGACTCGAGAGATGAACTAATCATTTCTATTTCCGGCCCTGCTGCATCACACACACGGCACGGTCGGCCCAGCAGACAGATCCGAGTCAGACACTGACGAGTCGACAGCTAATGTCTCGAGACACGAGAGGAAAACTAACCTGATAAATATGAAGTTGCAAAGGAAAGAAGGTCTCGGATCAGGAGGTGAGGTGAACTAACAGAATCAGACTGCAATAGCCTGAACTTAAGACCCAACAACTAATCAATTAATAAAACATTTCGGTTTCTTATAATTTGGCTTTGGCTGCATTACCCTATAGTTTATTTTTATTCTTTTTACAAATGTAATCAATATTTTCGTAAGTACTAGATGTGTTGGGATATTTAACATGCCATTTTAATTATATTATGCTGAAATGAACGAAATGACTCTAAAAAAGATTCGTTCTCTTTGCTGAACGAGACTCAAAGATCCGAGTCAGTAAAATGATCCGAACTTCCCACTACTAGCTGTTACTTCGCTTTACACGACGGGGTGGGGCGTGCACGTGATCGGCTCGGAATGCATTTTCAATTTGCACATTGAATTTTGCTACATTCATTGCGGGACATTAATGCAAACGCAAGTGTCTTAACTGTGAGTGTAAATGCAATTAATAAAAATAACATTTAAATGATAATTTTGCTACAGTTTTTGCTTGAACATTTTAAACAGATTTAATAATTTCTTTAATACATTTTAATTTAAATTTTGCAACTTATAAAGCGTTAAAATATGTATTCAATTTACATATTAAAACTAGTGTATGAAATGGCAAATGTAAATTATATAATTGAATTATCATTTTCATTTTGCACCAAACGTTGCACAAATGTAATGGAAAAATGTAAATTTAAATACAGAAATGCATTGCCATTTTACATATTGCATTGTCATTTTGCATATTGCATTTCAAATTGAATATTGCTACCCATATTCCATAGCTGATGAGTTGAATCAGGTGTGTTTGATTAGGGAGACTAACCCCTAAAATCCACTGGATCCGTCTACGGCGCGGAACGTCAGCGCCACGTTTTTGATGCGTCCCTAGCTCGGCGTCAAAGTCCACTGGAAGCGTCTCAGACGCGTTTCAGCAGCGGAGCGTTGGTGACTTCTTAATTTTTCCACAGGGTGTTTTATTTTGAAAATCGACCGGATCCTCTATGCCGTTCTGTGTTGTGTGTCAGTCTATGGTTCCTACCAAGGATGTATTGGTGTGCAATACAATTGGGATTTCTGCACAGGGTGTTTATTTTGAAATTGACAGTGTTTTTTTTACTTTCATTTTGTATTTACGGTGCGGCTTGGACGCGGGTCCGTCAAAAATAGACTAGGCGCCTATCTTTAGCGAAGCGGCGCGGAAAGCCGCTTCTGGGCCGCTTCTGAGACGCGCTGCGTCCGCAGCTGGCGGACTTTAGAGCATTGACTATAATGGCCGCGATTAGCTGCGGCATCCGCGACGCTGACGTTCCGCACCGTAGACGGATCCAGTGGATTTTATGGGTAAGAAAACCTACAGTGTTGGGGGTGCGCCAGGACAGGTTTGAGAACCACTGTTTTAATACATCGTTTTTTATTATTACACTGTGAAACTTCAGCAAAAGTTCAAGCAGTGCTGCACAAACAGATATGAAGGACTTTATTTTAAACTCATCATTCTCTAAAAAAAAAAAAGGAACAAAAAGTGATCTATGGCTCCAGTGAGACACACACAGAGATCAAGAATCAGCCAATGAATCTCAACAATGGTGTCAGTCAACAAAAAAGATAACATCAAATTGCAAAAACACAAAACACGCTACACAGCAAAATCCCCAGTGTTAAATTAACACTCTGAGTGTGGACTCATATAAACACTGAAACAGTGTTAAAGTAACACTGAAGCAGTGTTAAAGTTAATGAGATAATTAAGTGTATTATTGAGTGATGATTGAGCATTATTGAAGACACCTGATGTTAACAAGCAGAATTACTGAAGGAGAAAACCGTAATTTTTAAGTCACCGTTATGGTGATCAGTGGTTGCTTTAGTTGGGCTCTTTGACCCTAAAATCATTAACTTTAGATTTTGTTTGGCTGCTGTACGTGAGTTATAACAGCAAGATAAACAAATAGAAAAGGTGGTTTGATTTTGTTGGTTGAGTTTTAACATGATCATTATTTAACAATCATATGAGCTGAACTCATAGAGAGCCTAAATTAGGTTTACTTTATCAATTATAGCACAGGGATTAAAGTTCTCCGTCGCTACGACGGATTTCCGTTAATTGCAGCGAGTCTATGACGGATTTCCGTCAATTGCAGGGTTCCCGTCTGTCCTTAATGTCTTAAATTCACTTTTCATAATGTTAAGGCCGTAAATAGGCTTTCATTTCTCAAATAGTGTGATAAATGTCTTAATTTTAGTTTGAATAGGTCTTAAATTAAGGAAAGACGAGGTGTATTCACCCTGCTGAGGGGGATGTGATAAAGCCTGGATTGGAGCGAAAGCACGTTCCTCTCTCCACTCTAACATTCTGTAATCACTTCGCTTATGGTCCAGTCGGGGTTTTCAATTCCCGCTCACGGAAAAACTGCTCCGTGTTCACTCAATTAATCTTAGTTTTGGAGAAGTGCATGTCAGGCTACAGCTGGTTTGCTGCGGTCCGAATCCGAGCGAGTTTGTTCCCGGCGCCCCCCGCAGCGTTGGTCTGGTTTCACGTTCAACTTAATTCTATCGAACCCTGGTGCGTTTGCGTGCATATTACGTCAACGCAAACGTGCACGGCGCATGATAGAAAACAGAACGCGGGTCAATATTGGCCGTTTCTCAATACCAATAGGCTACGCAAACCTCGGACTTGCGTCCTTGATAGTTCGGACTTGGCAAGTTCGACTCGGGAGAACGAACTCCCGAGGACGCGAGTCCGGTTATTCTGCAAACGGATCCGCGGCGATCTTGGTTTCGTCACTCAGCTCGCTCTGGCTACTCCGGTTATCTCTTTATGTAAATTTTAGGCAACAATAAAATGTAATATGGTATAAAATACAACTCTGCCTCTTTTCATCAACAATAAAACGAAATATATACAAAACACCTCTTTTCATTTATAAATGAAAATATTATCATAAACATATTAGGCCTATATGGCCACACAAATGTGGTTCAGACAACGCACATTGATTATCTTCACTCCATATATTTATAACAACACGAAATATAAAACACAACCCTGCTTCTTTTTGTTTTCATTTTAAAAATATGAAACATTATTGATCATTAAAACTGACAAACTTAACAAACAGAGACAGGGTTGTATCATTTTATTTTATTATGCATGTACACATACAAGAGAATGCATAGTAAAATATATAAAGAATATTTTATATATTTTAGAATATATAACATTACACAACCCTGTTGCTTTTTGTTAAATGTCAGTTTTAATTATCAATAATATCCATAAAAGTATAAGTAGCCTAATATGTAGGCTATAAGAAGCTATACAATGAGAAATAAAGCAAACAATTCAGTCAAACATTAGTCAGCTCTCTAATAAGCTACACAGTTAAAGTTAAATAGCCTAAATATATAAAGTTATGAAACTTCACTTTGCCCTCAGCCAAAACCATTTGCCATTAAACAAACTATATATTAATATAATTTAGCATTGTTTGGTCTTATAAGATAAATAAAAACATGCACTGAAAAGTTATGTAGATGGTTGATTATTTGTCAAGCTAAGTAATTTTTTTCATAGATTAAAATAGCTTTTAAAATATGCAAACTGGCAATATTAAAGCGGTTTAAAACATCTCCCCTTAAAACGATATTGGTCTCGACTATTTAAATAAAGTTAAAGGAATATGACTTGGCCTGAAAAAAAATTTCAGTCAGAAGAATTTTTTTCACTTTAATCCCTGATAGCAGCACTATTCTTGTACAGCATAGTGTTTTAAACTTTTACAAAGTAATCCAAATAAATTTTTATACACGTCTCAAATACAAAATATTTTTTTTTAATCGGTTCAGTTTTTTTTAGACACAAAGACATCAAGAATCTGCCTGTGAATCTCAACAATAGAAAAAATTAAAGCATGTTGCAATGTATTCTGGGTGCCACCAATCAAAACTCATTCATGGCTCCCATCATGCATTGCTGCATGAATAAATAATGAGCTTATGTTCAGAGGTGATCTGTTTGTCACCATTGCTGAGATTCATACACTAATTCTTGATGTCTGTGTGTGCCAACATACATTTATTTGAAGTTTTATTTTTTTGATCATTTGGTTTAATTGAAAAGGCCAAAAATATGATGCCATATAAGGACAGTGCTGTTATAATCAATTAATGCGAACATAACTTAGAAATTGGCCTATATATGAGTACAGTGATTCAGATAATATGACTGTGATATAATGATTATGTAAAACACAACCACCGCCATCAGATCACCTTTTCAATATGTTCATGTGGCTGTTATAACTCACATACAGCAGCCGAACATATTCTAAAGTTAACAATTTAAGGGTCAAGATCCCAACTAAAGCAAACACTGATCTCTATAATGGTTTTCCTTCAGTGATTCTGTTTGTTAACATCAGGTGTCTTCAATAATGCTCAATAATCACTCAATAATTCACTTAATTATCTCATTAACTTTAACACCGCTTCAGTGTTTATATGAGTCCACACTCAGTGTTAATTTAACACTGGAGGTTTTGCTGTGTACTAAAAGTCAACACAAAACCAACAGCAAAAATAAAAGCAAAAAATTAAAATTAAACAAAATAACCAGACAATTCATCTGCATAATTTATTCATGCTGCAATGCATGCTGAGAGTCATAAATTATTTTTTTGTACTACACTGGTACCGAACATGCATTGCAGCATGAAACTTTTGATTGTCACCATTGTAGAGATTCATACGCCGATTCTTGATGTCTGTGTGTGTCTCACTGATCTGGAATTTCAAAATGATCTCAGTAGGGCTGGGCGATACATCGCACGATTTTGTTATGCGCTTCTCATCAGTAAAGCTGGTTCCTTGATTAGTAGTAAATCACCATCACCTGCTTTCAGATGGAGCGGCATTTACTACACAGCACAAACTCCAGTGTTAACAAGCAGAAACATTGAAGGAGAAAATCTCAATTGTAAGCAACCGTTATGGCGATCAGTGTTTGCTTTAGTTGGGCTCTTAACCTTTATACATTCACTTTAAATGTTTGTTTGCTGTTATTTATTTATTTATAACACTCAAATAAACAAAGAAAAGTGTGATCTGATAGTGTTGGTTATGTTCTGGCATAATCATGCTGTGATCTGAAAATGAGTCTTATTGAGATAGTTTGGTTTAACTTATTGGCAACAACTCTATGATTCTACAGCATTTATTAATATAGCTATGTTTCTTATAAACCAAAATATTTAATAAACGTTTTTTCTGATCAAAACACTTTCAAATGAATCACAGTTATGCTGTAAACCAACAACATAAGTCAAAAACAAAGTTCAAATGATGATTGTCATAATATAACCAATACCATCAGATCACTTTTTTCTTTGTTCATCTGTCAATTATAACTCAGATACATCAGCCAAACAAAATCTAAAGTTATTAAAATAAGGTTCAAGAGTCCAACTAAAGCAAACACTGATCGCCATAACGGTGGCTTACAATTTGAGATTTTCTCCTTCAGTGATTCTGCTTGTTAACATCAGGTGTCTTCAATAATGCTCAAACATCACTAAATGAATCACTTAATTATCTCTTTAACTTTAACACTCTTGAGTGTGGACTCATATACACTCGCAGGAGTGTTCATTTAACACTGGAGTTTTTGCTGTGTACAAAGAGCTAGGGCTGCACGATTAATCGCACGATATTATTATGCGCATCTAATCAGTAAAGCCGGTTCCTTGATTAGTAGTAAATCGCCTTCACCTGCTTTCAGATGGACGATATGATGCAGATATGAGTGTTAAATTAACACTCAAGAGTGTTAAAGTTAATGAGATAATTAAGTGATTAATTTAGTGATGATTGACCATTATTGAAGACACCTGATGTTAACAAGCAGAATCACTGAAGGAGAAAATCACAAATTGTAAGCCACCGTTATGGCGATCAGTGTTTGCTTTAGTTGGGCTCTTGATCCTTATACTTCAAGTTTAAATATTGTTTGTCTGCTGTTATTGATTTATTACAGTCAAATGAATAAAGACAAGTGTGATCTGATAGTGTTGGTTATGTTTTGACATAATCAAGCTGTGATCTGAAAAATGTAACTCAATCAGATGATCTGGTTTAACTCGATGGCAACAGTTTAGTGGTTCTAAAGAAAATGATAATTGTATTTTTCTTATAATCCAAAACATTTGATAAAAATTGTTCTGATCAAATCACTTTCAAATGCAGTTATTTAGAAACACAGATATCAATAATCAGCCTGTGAATCTCAACCGTGGTGACAATAATAATCCTCGTTGTCACCAATCACAACTCATTAATGGCTCCCATCATGCATTGTGGTATGAATAAATTATGATCTGAATTGTCTATGTAATTTATTTTTCCTAATTGAATATTCTGCTCGTCACCATTGTTGAGATGCATTGACTGAATCTTGAAGTCTGTGTGTGCCTAAATGAAAGAATTTTTTTTTTTTTTTTTACAACTTTTAAGAAATCCTTAATATTATATCTCAAATTCTGGATATTTTTGCAGAATCTCAGTTATGCTATAACCAACAGCATAAATCACAAACATTTAGTTCAAATGATGAATGTCATAATATAACCAATACCGTTAGATCATTTTTTTTCTTTGTAAATCTGGCAGGTATAACTCAGATAAAGCAGTCAAACAAAAGTTAAAGTTAATAATATAAGGGTCAAGAGCCCAACTAAAGCAACCAATGATCTCCATAATGGTGACCTGAAATTCCGGTTTTCTCCTTCAGTGATTCTGCTTGTTAACATCAGGTGTCTTCAATAATGCTCAATCATCACTAAATGAATCACTTAAATATCTCATTAACTTTAACACTCTTGAGTGTGGACTCATATATACTCCCAGGTGTGTTAATTTAACACTGAGTTTTTGCTGTGTACAAAGAGCCGTAGTTAACTGACAAGCTGAGCCATATCGCATTAATTATCGCTGGCGATACGTCCGCAATATTGATGCGATATGGCTCAGCTTGTCAGTGAACTACGGCTCTTTGTAGTAAATGCCGCTCCATCTGAAAGCAGGTGAAGGCGATTTACTACTAATCAAGGAACCGGCTTTACTGACGCGATGCGCATAACAATATCGTGCGATATATCGCCCAGCCCTATCTGTGAGCATACACTTTTTAATGTTCTTAATATTTTCAATTCACAGTTATACATCAGAGGTGTCAAATCCAGGGTCAGAAAGTAAAATTCCTGCCATATTTTTATTCCACCCATGAACTCACACAGCAAAAACTCCTGTGTTAAATTAACTCTCATGGGAGATTATTTGGTTCCAGACTCAATATTGTTAAAGTGTTAAAATATGAGTGTTAAATTAACAATCAAATGTGTTAAAGTTAATGAGCTAATTAAATGATTAATTGAGTGATGATTGAGCATTATTGAAGACACCTGATGATAACAAGCAGAATCACTGATGGAGAAAATCTCCATTTTTAGTCACCATTAGAGAGATCAGTGTTTGTTTTAGTTGGGCAGGTGACCTTTAAATATTTAATCAATCTTTTGTTTGACTGTTGTAATTGAGTTATAACAGCCAGATGAGCAAAGAGAAAAGGTGATCAGATGATGTTATGTTTACACATAATCATCATTTGATCAGTGTCACTAAACTCGTTTAGAGCCTTCTCTTATCTTAAAAGCATATTGGTCATTACAGTATCACAAAGTTTCTAAAGAAAATATTCCAAGTTTATCTGTATAATCTAAATGATTTATTTTAAGTTGTTCTGATAAAAAAAGCAACTCTTTATTTTAGGCACACACAGACATCAGTATTCAGTGTATGAGTCTCAACCATGTTGACAAACAGAATATTCAATTAGGTAAAGGAAATTACTAAGAAACTTCAGATCATAATTTATTCATACCACAATGCATGATGGGAGCCATGGATGAGTTTTGATTGGTTGCACCCAGAATGCACTGCAACATGCTTTATAATTGTGACCATTGGTGAGAATCACAGGGTGATTCTTGATGTCTGTGTGTCCAAAGTTCATAAAAGTTTTTGGATCAGAACAACTTTTAAGATATATTGATAATGCAGAAAATAGTATACTGTATAATCATATTCTGTTGTAATCAATAAGGTAAATTTTTCTTAATGAGTTCTGTGATTCAGGTCAACGTCAACATGTAGTTTCATCTAAACACAACCAACACCACCTGACCAGCTTTTCTTGTTGTTCATCTGACAGTTATAACTCAGTTACAACAGTCAAACAAAAAAACGAACATTATCAGTTTAAGGGTCAAGAGCTCAACTAAAGTAAACACTGACCACCATAATGGAGACTTAAAAATGGGCCTTTCTCCATCAGGTGTCTTCAATAATACTCAGTCATCACTCAATCAATCACTTAATTGTAACATTAACTTTAACACTCTTGAGTCTGGAGTCAAATAAACTCCCATGAGAGTTAATGTAACACAGGAGTTTTTGCTGTGTGAGTTCATGGGTGAAATAAAAATATGGCAGGACTTTTACTTTCTGACCCTGGATTTGACTCCTCTGTTATACATTGTTGTGAATTAATTAGAATAGAAATGTTTAAATAATTATCTTTAATAATAACAGAAACAGTGTTGTCATTTATAAGGTTGTTCAGCTTTAAGAAAAGTTTACCCAAAATGCTTAGGGGGCTGAGCGCGCAGATAGAACTAGGTAGAGAAGAGAAAAAAAAATGACTCCATGTTTGTGCGCTGTATCAATGTGTAATCCTGTTCGTTAACTTCAGTAAACAGTTCGTTTTATTTAATTCAAGTCGTCAGTGGTCATTACTGCTTGTTAAGGAAGAAAAGATACGACAATCTTTGGTGCCGAAACCCGGGATAACTTGCAGGCAACATCCGAAATGGCGGAGCGACTTGAAAGACTACTCAGAAAACGGAGAGCTGTACGCGGTTCCACGACGAGACTTTTGCAAGACGTAGAAACAGAGGTTGGCAAAGAAGATCCGATCGTTGACAGATTATGTGAACTGTAAGCCCTGTTATCTGCAAAAGAGGAAACGCTACTGGAGTTGAATCGCGAAATACAGGAGTGTACAGAAATGGATGATTTGGAAAATGAAGTTGTTAATGCGGAGGAGTATGGAGAGCGAGTCGTCAGCGCGAAAGCTCGCGTGCAGCACGTGACGCAGAGAATCCGGGAAAGCACTAACAGCGGGCCGTGTGAAACAGTGCCATTGCAGCGCGGACAAACAGTTAAGTTACCCAAGTTAATTATCAGCAAGTTCAGCGGTGAAATTAGCTTGTGGCAAGACTTTTGGAATCAGTTTGAAACCGCTATTCACAGAAACGACGCGCTGAGCAAAACAGAGAAGTTTAATTACTTAAAGACATACGTAACCGGCGCTGCTTCAAAGGCAATAGCGGGATTGATGTTGACAGACGGTAATTACGATCACGCGATCGATCTGCTTCTGAACCGGTTCGGAAGAAAGGATCTGCTCATTAATACGCATATGACCAAGTTGTTGAATCTCTGCCCAGTAAAGAAATCACACGATGTGAGTGCTCTGAGACAACTTTATGATGAATGTGAAGTACAGATCCGTAGCTTAGAATCGCTGGGTGTTGCATCAGAGGCATACGGCAGCCTGCTATGCCCTGTTCTGCTACAGATGATTCCAGACGACATTACTCTCCAGTACAGTCGCCAAAGAGGAACCAGTGATGAATGGAAGGTCTCGGAAGTTATGGAATTTCTACAGAAAGAGATTTTGAGCAGAGAAAGAGCCATGCAACTGATTATGCCAGGTAATTCCAAAGACAGCCAGAGCTATCAAAAACCATTTAAAAGACCAGACACATCAATTGAAATGAAGCAGAAAAAGCATCACATGCCGTCAGCTGCAGTACTGCAAACCACCAGTCAAAGATTACAGATATGTCTTTTCTGTGACAGTGCAGCACACAAAACAGAACTGTGTCCAGGAACTGATATTGCTGCTCGAAAAGTAAAATTGATGAAACTGGGACGATGCTTTGTTTGTCTTGGTTCGAAACACATTGCAAGATTCTGTAAGGCCAAGGTGTGCTGTAATTTGTGTGGAGGCAGACATCATAGTGCTGTGTGTGAGAAAGGAGAAAAAAACACTTCAGACACTGACAACAAAGATGATGTAGTTTCTTCATTTGCTTCGCATTCTGTTAAGATACAGCCCAATAAACAGAACACTGTGCTTCTTCAGACTGTAAGAGCATGGGCAGAAGGACCTGGTGGACGTAAAAGCATTCGCTGCCTACTGGATGGGGGCAGTCAGAGAAGCTTCATCAGTGAGAACACAGTAAGAGCTTTAAAATTGCCTGTGACAAAGCAAGAAACGTTCACTCTTCATACTTTTGGCTCTGCAGCACCAGTAACATCAAGGCGCAACACAGTGAAGGTCATTCTACAAAGCATCTGGAACAAAGAGCAGAAGGTGGAAGTAGAAGCGCTCGAGACCCCCCAAGTGTGCACTGCTGTGATGAAGATTCCAGGTGAGCACATCCAAGCAGAGTTGAAACGAAAAGGCTTGCAGTTGGCAGACTACCCAGACCCCAGCACTTGTGATACAGAGTTGTCCATGCTGATTGGTGCAGACTATTATTGGCATATAGTGTCAGGCCAAGTGGAAAGAATCACAGATGCACTTGTGGCCATTGAGAGCATTTTTGGATGGTCAGTGCAGGGCCCAGTCACAATGTCCAGTGTTTCCGACACAGCATGCATGCACATACAAATTAATGAAGACACGCTGGTCTCAGAACGTCTGAAAGCCTTCTGGGAAATAGAGTCCCTTGGCATTACCATGCAGCAGACAGACAGCCCTGAAGAAGAGGAGGCTCTTCACATGTTTGAAAAAACTACTCAGTACAAAAACGGGCGATATGAAGTTGAGCTGCCATGGCGACCTGACAAACCAGAACTCCCAGATAACTACAGAATCGCAAGAAAAAGATTTGAAGGACTTAAAATAAAGTGGCGGTCAGATGTAGTGTTGTATCACAGATATAATGAAGTCGTGAATGAATACCTTAAGCAAGGCATCGTCGAAGACGTGATGGAGGATGGATCAGCTCCAAACACTGTAAAGTATTACATGCCTCATCATGCTGTTCTTCGGGAGGACAAGGTAACAACAAAGCTCAGAGTAGTGTTTGATGCTTCATCACATGACATTGGCTTTCCATCATTGAATGACTGTCTACTTACTGGTCCTAACCTGAATCCAGATCTGCTCAGCATACTAATAAAATTCAGACTGAATGAGATTGCATTTACCGCAGACATCAAGAAGGCCTTCTTGCAGATTTCTCTTGCTGAGAAGGACAGAGATGCAGTGCGGTTCCTCTGGCTCACTGCACCACCCCATGAAGACGCAGGTGAGACGCTGCGTGTGCTACGGATGACGAGAGTGGTGTTTGGAGTGTCCCCCAGCCCATTCCTCCTGGCAGCTACAGTGAGAAAGCATCTGAAGGAATATGAAGACCAACTTCCTGAGGTAGTAAAGATAATAAAAGAATCACTTTATGTTGATGACTTAATCTCAAGTGCAAGTGATGTTGAAAATGCCTTCTCCATAACTACTGGTGCAAGGGAGATTATGTCTGCAGCTGGCATGGACCTTTGCAAGTGGACAACCAACTGTGCTGCATTGAAGGAGAAATGGAAGACGACAATGAGTGAACCTTCAGAGGAGACAGAAACGCATGGATCAGTGCTGAAGGTACTAGGCTTGGTATGGAGAACAAAAACAGATGAATTTGTCTTTGACCTGGCTGCACTGCTGGATGCTGTAGCTAAAAGAGAGAATACTAAAAGAAGTGTTCTAAAGCTCTCTGCTCGCATATTCGACCCAATAGGCTTTCTTACCCCATTCACTGTGCGAGTAAAATGCCTCTTCCAAGAGATGTGGATACGAGGCCTTGGCTGGGACGAGGAGCTGCCCACTGATCTTGCACAAGAATGGAAAGGATGGTGTTCAGAACTTCCACAGATCCACCACATACACATTCCTCGTTGGTATGGAATAAAATCAGTGCACAGACACGACGCACATCAACTCCACGTGTTTTGTGATGCAAGCGAGAAAGCTTATAGTACTGTCGCTTACCTGCTGCGAGTAGCTGAGGATGGAGCAAAGACCACATGCCTTGTTGCTTCTAAGTCCAGGGTAGCCCCCCTGAAGAAGATCTCACTGCCCCGTCTTGAGCTGATGGGAGCAGTGATTGGAGCAAGACTAGGAAACAGTCTGTTAAAGCCTCTGAATCTGGAGCTACATCAAGTTCATATGTGGACGGATTCGATGATTGTGCTGCAGTGGATTCGCAGTCCAGCTCACAAATGGAAACAGTTTGTGTCAAACCGAGTGTCAGAAATCCAGTCTTTAACTAATCCTGCTATGTGGTCTCACTGTAAAGGCAAGTTCAATCCTGCGGACCTTCCCACCAGAGGTCAGACTGCAACTAACCTGAAAGAAAGTGAACTGTGGTGGAAAGGACCTTCATTTCTGACTGCACTGAATCAATTGGAAGAGAGAGAGATGAAGATCAAAGCGATGAAGATGTGACTAGTGAGCTAAAGCAAGGTCAGCAGGTCATCGTGCAACTCAGTAGCGGCAGTGACGAAAAGGGAATGGAACCTGTGCTGGAATTACTGAAGTACAGTAAGCTGAAGCGAGTTCTGCGAGTCACCGCTTGGATCAAGCGGTTTGTGTACAATACAAGTTCAAGCTCCAAAATGCGAGGTGAGTTGACTGCTGATGAAATGTTTGAGGCCGAGAAGTACTGGATAAAGGTGACACAAGATAGCAGCTTTAGTCATGAAATCAATTTGCTGAAAGCTGGTAAGACCCTGAATGCAGATTCAAAAATCAGAGACCTAAAACCTTTCCTCGACGAAGATGAATTGCTCTGTGTTGGAGGCAGACTGCAACAGTCAGAATTTAGTTACAGAGAAAAACATCCATGGATTCTGCCCAACAAAGACAGATATTGTGAGCTGCTGGTTCAGCACAACCATGAATTTATCATGCATTCTGGTCTGAGAGACACACTAGTACAAATTAGAAGTAGATATTGGATTTTGCGAGGCAGACAAATTGTGAAAAGTATTGTGTCAAAATGTACTGTGTGCAAAAGATTTAAAGCAAAGCCCGCACAGCAGGACATGGCTCCATTACCCCGAGACAGAATATCAGAGACCCCCCCCATTTGAAGTAACTGGCATAGACTTTGCAGGTCCACTGTATGTGAAGAATGATCGTGCATTATGCAAGGCTTATGTTGCTCTGTTCACATGTGCTATCACTAGAGCAGTGCATTTGGAGCTGGTTTCAAGTCAGTCAACAGAAAGTTTCTTGTTAGCACTCAAGCGATTTGTTTCCAGAAGAGGGCTGTGCAAGGTCATCTATTCAGACAATGCTAAAACCTTTAAGAGAGCAAATCAAGACCTTAGTGAGCTGTGGAAGGCCATCAAAGATCCACAAATTCTGGAATACTTCTCATGGAAGGGCATCACTTGGCGTTTCATTGTAGAACGAGCAGCCTGGTGGGGTGGATTTTGGGAGAGGCTTGTAAGGTCTGTGAAAACGAGCCTGAGAAAGGTGCTAGGAAAAGCATCGCTTACCTTTGAAGAAATGTCTACACTCCTTGCAGAAGTAGAGGCCACACTGAATTCCAGACCCCTCACCTTTGTACACAATGAGATCGACGAGCCGCAGCCACTAACACCAGCACACTTCTTGGTTGGTGAACGACTCACTTCACTGCCTCCAAAACCATTTCCAGCAGACTATGATCATCCCACTGTGAGTAAAGAGGATATGACAAAGAGGTGGAGATACAGGAACCGACTCATGACCAACCTGTGGAATCGCTGGAGGAAGGACTATCTACTGGACCTGAAATCTGCACATTCCTGCAAAACACAGAAACCTACTGAGTTGAAGATGGGTGACATTGTTCTCATTGGAGATGCCAACATGCCGAGACAAACCTGGAAATTAGGAAAAATTGAAGAACTGTTTCCAGGCCGAGATGGCAAAGTTAGATCCTGTGCTGTTCGCACATCCACAAGGACTGTGTTAAAGAGACCCGTTCAATTGCTTTATGCATTAGAGATTTAAGTTGATGAACATTTGTTCATGGGGGGAGGATGTTGTGAATTAATTAGAATAGAAATGTTTAAATAATTATCTTTAATAATAACAGAAACAGTGTTGTCATTTATAAGGTTGTTCAGCTTTAAGAAAAGTTTACCCAAAATGCTTAGGGGGCTGAGCGCGCAGATAGAACTAGGTAGAGAAGAGAAAAAAAATGACTCCATGTTTGTGCGCTGTATCAATGTGTAATCCTGTTCGTTAACTTCAGTAAACAGTTCGTTTTATTTAATTCAAGTCGTCAGTGGTCATTACTGCTTGTTAAGGAAGAAAAGATACGACATACATTAACAAAATCCTCATCTAATGTGACATTCATATACATATCATTTTTTGTTTTGCACACTAAAATTATTTTTGTCGCTTCATAACAGTAAGGTTGATCCATTGGAGACACATGGACTACTTTAACAATGTCTTTACTACCTTTCTGGACCTTGAAAGTTGCAATGTGTTACTGCATATGGGTGGTTCCCCCATCAACACATTGATCTCACAGTGCTCTCTCCATATGATCACAATGTGAGTTCACAGTGATCCAAAAGCGTATCTAAAAGCAATTTTTATATAAATTTGATGCCTGAGTGATGTTGGAGTCCACGTCCAATAACATTTCTAGCTGGGATGAGCTCATATTGTGGCCATAGTTTGAGCACACACTGAGAGTGCTGCGAGTTACTCTTTTAGCTCACTCTGACTCACTCTGAGGACGTTGTGACCACATGGTGACATCACTGTGAGATTAAAGTGTTGACAGGGGTGGGGCCTGTATTAAGAAGAATGACAACATGACCTTATGTCTTATTTTATATTTTAATTTCAGAGATTTCAGCGAATAGCAGCTCCAGTCCAGATGATCCAGTGATCCGGATTCTTCTGATGGGCAGGAAGGGTTCTGGAAAAAGCTCATCAGGAAACACTATACTGGGAAAAGGACCATTTAAAGTCCAAAAACGTAAGAAGAAACATGAGTCTGAAGTGTGTGAGGGTAAAACTCAGATTGGAGAGAAGCAGGTGTGTGTGATCGATTGTCCAGATCTACTGGATCCAGATCTGAAAGAAGAGAAGCTGGAGAAGATGAAGGATGAGCTGATCTCTCGATGTTCATCAGGTCTCAGTGCAGTTCTGCTCACCGTTCCTCTAGAGGAACCTGTGGAAAATGAGGAGGAGATCTTGGATTATATTAAAGGTTTATTTGGTCCTGAAGTTCAGAAATACATCATGATTCTGTTCACACACGGAGATGAACTGGACAAGAATCAGACCATTGATGAACATCTACAAAATAAAGATCATGCAGATCTCCAGCAACTGGTGACAGAATGTGGAGGAAAGTTTCATTGTTTAAAAAAAAAGAAGACTGTAAAAGCTCTACTGCAGAAGATTGAAGTTTTAATGGGAGAAAATGGAGGGAAATTTGTCATGGAAAAAATGAAAAGGAGATCAAGCAAATATGAGCCTGATGCCAATTGTAAGTAAAAAAAAAAAAAAAAAAAGAACAATCAGCAATTGACAGCAATGAGACAGATATTATTTTTATGTTTTAAATTACTTCAACAATATATGATTTTTCATGCTAAAATTAATTAAGGGCATTTGAAAATGTCTTAAAAAAAACTCTAAAAATTTGTACGACTGAGCTAAAAAGAGAGTTTATTGAGAATATTAAGCTTTAAATAAACAGCACATTGATGTTGATGAGTGTTGTGATTGTTCTGCTGTAGTTTCAGAAGAGTCTCCATCAGATGTGATTCCTGAGAGGAAAGACCAGATCAGACTGGTTCTGCTGGGAAAAACTGGAGCTGGGAAAAGTGCCACTGGAAACACCATCATCGGCAGAAACGTGTTTGAATCTTCAGCCAGCTCAAACTCTCAGACGAAACAGTGTCAGTCAAAAACTACAATGAGGATCGGTAAACAGATCTCAGTGATCGACACACCTGGACTTTATGATAATAAACTCAATGAAAAGGAGGTTAAAACCGAAATAATGAAATGCATAACTTACACGTCTCCTGGACCACACGCTTTTATTATCGTCATAAAAGTGGGTCGATTCACTGAGGAGGAGAAGAATACAATAAAGGAGCTCAAAGAAGTGTTTGGAGAACAGATGGAAAAATATTCCATGATCCTCTTCACTCACAAAGACCAGTTAGAGAAGAAAAGGAAAACCATTGAGCAGTTTCTACAGAATGGTGATCCAGATCTTTTAACCCTTGTACGGAACTGTGGAAATCGATTCTTCTGTTTAGATAATGATTCTGCCAGTTTCCCACAGTTCAAAGATCTGATCAGTAAAATAGAGAAGATGATGGAAGAAAATGGACACTTTACAAATGAGATGTTTGGAGGAACAGAGAAATGCATTCAGGAGATCCAGAAGCCAAACTTGGATGAGAAAGTGGAGCAGTTCAAACAGAAAAACAAACGAGTCACTCAAACAGAATGGCAGGAAATATACTGGCGTTTAGCAGAGCAGTCACGACATGAAGCTAAGAAATCTTTTACTGACACGTTTATGGCAGAGCTTCTTATGAGTCCTCTTGTAACAGTATCAGATATACGCAGAGTACTGGAGAAGATGGTGACCCTTGAGGAGAAGGAGAGCACAATAAAGGAGGCTGAGAGCAAAGGATTCAGACATGCTGAGGCTGTTAAACTTGCAATCAATGCCACACGGAAACTAGCACAACAGAAAATGTGTACAGTTCAGTAAGGAACTGATCAGACACACAAGACAAACTTTGAGTTACCCCACTGTGAATGAAATGAAGTATATCAGTGATTTTCAACCTTTTTTTAGGCCCACCTCCTCTCTGAATCCATCCTGTACATCGTCCACCCACATATTTTTTATGTTATTACTTTTCAAATCCATGTTGTTATTTTTAAACAAGAATTTCAAGATAGATGTAAACCTTCCCTAGTGAAAACATAGTATACCCCTGATAGTAGACCAACATTGAATCAAGGTTGAAACTTAACATTGATTTTTCATCAGATGAAAAATAGATCAAGATCAACATAAAATTAATATTTGTTCAACTTAAGTTAAATAATTTCATTTACTTTGAAACAATATCAAATTAATCTTGCATTATGTACAGCAGGAGTCTATGCCAGTATATATATATATTGTTGTGGAAAGCATGCAATTTTTTGTCAGTTATTCCCAATATAAGACTCCCATATATATCACAAACGCAAAGAAATATGTAATTCATTTATTTTACATTCATTTATTATTTTTCTTTAACAATTCAATCTTAAAATAAGGGACAAATCCGTATTATGAAGGGACAAGTCTCAACCCTAACTCTTAGAAAACAGTATTATTTTATATACACTCACCTTTCACTATTTGAGTAGCCTTTGTTCTTCTGTTTGCGTACTGGTGAGCAATATCTGAATCAGGGAACACATTCTTCACGGATTTGTTGAAAACATCCGCAAATGTGAACGGGATGTTGCTTGTAGCTAACAGCATAGCCATCTTTGTCTCGGCATAAATAACACCATCGGGTCTACCTTTGGAAAGATGGCCCAAAATACTGGGCTGTGACCGGTGCTGCATTGCCGCAGCCTTGTGCTTTTCTGACCCTATGTGTGTAATTAAATCCGTTCGGCCACCGTGTTCAATGGAGAAGTCTGATCTACAAAATTTGCAGGCAGCATATCCCTTCCCCTTCGAGCTGTCCTGGATGAACATGAATTCTTTTTTCCATTCAGTTAAGAATTAGCAGGCATATTTTCTCTTTTTATTCGCCATGGTCTCTTCTTTCTTCCTTTTCCCCTTCTTCTTCTGCTTCTTTTTCTGTTCTGATTGCCGCGCTTGACTTCGAGGTGTAACTTTTATTATTGTTCGGTCTGAAACGGCGCCCAGTGACGGATGGTGTAGCAATATTGTTGTCCGGGTGGAAATCGGGAGAAATTCGGGAGAAAGGTCGGTCCGGGGGATTTTCGGGAGGGGCTTTGAAATTCGGGAGTCTCCCGGAAAAATCGGGAGGGTTGGCATGTGTGACTAGACTCACTTTATTTCTGTCACGTCTACAGAAGATCTTATAGGCAAGGCAAGGCAAGGCAAGTTTATTTATATAGCACATTTCATACACAATGGTAATTCAAAGTGCTTTACATAGAAGAAATTAAAATAATCAAAAGAAATCAGAATAATTAAAACAGTTTAGAATAAAAGATAAAATACAGAAATAATCAAATGAAATCAGAATAATTAAAACATAAAATAAAATACAGTGCAAACAGTCGGACAAACAGTGGCGCAGTCGGATAAACATTGAAAATGTTTAGTTTGAGGTCACCATCATGGAGATCAGTGTTTGCTTTAGTTGGGCTCTTGACCCTTGAATCTTATTTAGTCATTGCTTATCAGCAATTGCAGGTGTTAATGAAGAACATTTCTGCATTGATAAAGCAGATCAACATGCCTGTTTAAATAACAGACAAAACGTCTGATTTTTCTGTGATTGATGACTCAAGGAATTGATAAAGGACTAAAATATATAATTTGCAACAATATTATTGTTTCAGCTGTTAAGTGTTGATTTGTGAAATATTGTATATGGTAAAGCTCGGTTTAAAACTAGATTGAGTCAGTCAAACACTCACAGACATCAACATTCGGTATATGAAACACAATGATGGTGACGTTCTTCATGCCAGCACACAAAACACATTCATGGCTATATGATGCAAATTTATACATAATTTGATAAAAATATTTTATTGGGTTCATAAAGACTACACAGAGACTGGTTTAATGTGAGAACAAAATGTATTGGAAGATGATAAAAGAAAACACAGTGAGCCGTGTTTGGGAAATTTATTTTGAGGCAAGGAGTAAATAAATGGAATGTAACCAGTATTAAGAAACAAATATTAGGTGTAAGACTGGAAAAACTGGAAGGACTTTAAGAGACGGCCACTCTCTGAGAAAACAAAGGGAATTAACATTTGAACTCCCCCTCATGCACTATTGAGACGAAGGTCTCACCTCCCTCATCCTAATCTACATTTCTCTCCCCATTCTTCATCCTGGCAGAGATCTCCCAAACTCACACAAGAATCTAAATGGTTTCATGTGAATGATTATCATACATGTTTGGTATTATTTGAAATGTCTCGGTGCGACTGGTACAAATGTCTCATTCCCAAAGAAGTAAACCCAAAAGGTAATAAAGTACTTAGGAAGTTTAGAAATATCTTCCACACTGGAGGGTGTGTCTTTGAGTTAACACCTTCTGACCATTTGACTGAATGCTAATTTTCCACTGCTAGCAAATGGTGACTTACAGGTAAATTTCCACTGTGGATGATGTTTAGATCTGAAATGAGGTCTGGGTATATTATGAAACGCAGCGAGAGCTCAGGGCTGTTTTCTGTATTCAGATTAGCCCGTGTGGTTGAGGTTCTCGCGACTCTCAGCTCACGTAGCCATACAGTGTCGGGTAAAGGATTTTCCTCTTTGTTCTAGAACATTTGATGGTTTGCATTGATTATCTTTCAATTGATTATGGAATTGTAATAATACATTTACCTGACATAATAAATTGTTATACTTGATTATTCTAACAGACTTTGACTTTATTTTCATTGGAGTTAAAAGGAATAGTCAAACATTAACGTATATTTAATGATGCACAGATATCATTGAAAAACCTTTTCATTTTATGGAGTCAGAAGAAACAAGTTAATACATAAGATAAAATGTATTGCATTTAACCAAAAATACTTTGCTGCGAGAAAAGACAGTAACACGCAAAGACCTTCACCGCTAATTTGAATACCGCCATTGGATCGAGTTAGACGGCCTTACAAGGCATGCATATAGTAAGGAAAAAGCAAGTATTACCTTAGTGTTGTGTTCCAGACCCTATATGGGGAGGCTGCAGACCTGGAGCCGGCAGATATACGCCCCTGACAGTTTTACGTCCCTGTTGTTCCTGATGCGTCCAATAGGGGAATATACTTCAAAATAACATAATTAAATCGACTCTTACACATGAATTTGTTTTTTGTTCATTTAAATATAAACGTTACAGTTTAGATCTGCACGGATTAAAATGTCTTTAGCTATTCAGTTGGGCTTCACTCTCTTCACTCAGCCTACAGAAGACTATGTGTTTTTGTGAATTGAAAATTTAAAAATACACAGTTGGATCAACTATGTTATGAAAAGTATATGACCTAATGCAGTTATAGGCCTATTCACCATAGGTTTTTATATGGAAGACTGAGTGCAATATGTTGTTGTGAATTTATAGTTACATTCAGATATTAACCAAATTTAGCCCATTAGACATACAGTACCGTGTAATCATATGGATCCTTGATTAGCTGTAGTACCATTCTCTATTGGTCGTTATGTTTTGTACAGCTACAAAACAGTATCCTACACAGCATTTTATGAAGACAAACACAATTTATCCCTTTTCTAAAATTCCAAGGGCAATTTTAAAGAAAGACACAATACTGTTGTTCACAATTTTTTTTATTGACACCATTTATGAATTATGATGACTCCCCTATGGTTTACCCCTCTTTTTTAACTATTTTTTAAAAGGACATCCATGGTGTGTGTGTGTGTGTGTGTGTGTGTGTGTGTGTGTGTGTGTGTGTGTGTGTGTGTGTGTGTGTGTGTGTGTGTGTGTGTGTGTGTGTGTGTGTGTGTGTGTGTGTGTGAATTTGCTCCTGATCTTCAAAGTACAGCGACACAAGCACTTATTGATGGAACAATAGTGAAAAAAGTGTCAAGCCACTTTGATTTCTTTTGGCCACCAATGATGGACTGTGCAGAGAAAATTGAAAATGACATTAAAACCATGTCCATGAATGTCTCTGTAAGTTGTTTATTTTGTAAGGCATACAAAATAATGAGTGTTTATAAGTTTAGAGATAGATTTTCATTTTCTTATAGCTAAAGCAAACACACCTTTATGAGATGCAAGTTAAAAATAATTTGGTAAAGACAGAGTATGATAAAACCCACATTGAGTGCACATAGCCTACATTTTAGTCCCGACCAGTAAGCTATTTTAAAAAATGATGTTGGAAATAATCAAAATATTTGAGGGAGTGTGCAGTTCAACTCTTTACTTAGAGAGAGATTTACATACATGTATACATGCCTATTATAAATGTGTCTTTTGTGTGTTCACATCATAGACTGTAAAAAAAACAAGTTCAGATATTTCCAATATCTACTGTAATGTTGCCCCAGAAACCATGTGGAGTGTGTTTTAATGTAAGGAGTAAACAGGGTCTTACCAGAAGAGGCGATCTCACACAAGCTAAACACAGGCAACAAAAGAAAATTAAAAAGAAAATGCATTTTAAAGTGAGTAGAGAAGACTAGGGGCAACTAAACCTACACGTGGTATAGCTGAGTTTAAGCCAGATAGAACATAAACCTGACCGTCAAGTACTTTTTGTCTCTCGAAATAAATTATAGACCCATCCATTGATATAGAAATGAATTGATAGGCTACCTATACCAAGCTAATTGTTTATTAATAATAAATGTTGCATCATTGCTAAACAACAATAACTTTAGCAGATTATTTAACACACAAATGACAGAATCTATAATTTTTTGTCAGATTTTCATTCTAACGATAAAAATCTTGATTATACGGTATTATTACTTTGTCTTCTGGGCAAGATTCATCCTTATAAAGACAGAACCATTCAATGATCCTGATTTAAGAATATTCTCCTCTGATATAAAGTCCCTTTTTTCTTCTTTTAAGAAAATTTCAAAACCTTTAAACTCAAAGGTTTCTAAAATAAATAATATCATTGATTCTTATGTAAAGCACCTTTAATTTTTTATATTGACAAGATGTAAAATTTCTCTTTCTCACTGTGAATGTCTTGTGAAAAGACTAAAGGAGTTAATCATTGTTCAAGATCTGGGATTGGATAAATTGTGCATATGAGATTGAATATGCAATAAAGAGGTGTGATATGTAATATGCATTATAAAAAGTACAGTATTCCATGTATGTGTTAGACGCTGGAAGATGAGCCAGCCTCTCCATTGTCTGATGATCCAAGCCTGACACCTGCTGGTGGAACCTGTGAACTGATTTTATTATACTTTAACTTTTTACTTTGTATGGAAACTTTGAAAAACTAAATGTAATAAAATTACTTATAATTATTATAAAAAAGATTGCCTGCCACAAGTCTCTGTTTTCTATAAAGAACTAAACCACGGAGGGGCCTTTCTTCTAGACTGTGAGTATGAATTTGAATACTTATTATCTAGAATTCGACCTATACTTTACCTTACCTGAGATTATAAACAAAATAAGGTAGAAGGCAGAGATGGGAGTAAGTCAAGTCTCAAGTCCCTACCATCAAGCAGAGGTGTAAAGTCCAGGGTCAGAAAGTAAAAGTCCTGCCATATGTTTATTCCACCCATGAACTCACACAGCAAAAACTTCAGTGTTAAATTAACTTTCCTAAGAGTTCATTTGGCCCCAGACTAGGGCTGGGCGATATATCGCACGATATTGTTATGCGCATCTCGTCAGTAAAGCCGGTTCCTTGATTAGTAGTAAATCACCTTCACCTGCTTTCAGATGGAGCGGCATTTACTACAAAGAGCCGTAGTTCACTGACAAGCTGAGCCATATCGCATCAATATCACGGACGTATCGCCAGCGATAATTAATGCAATATGGCTCAGCTTGTCAGTTAACTACGGCTCTTTGTACACAGCAAAAACTCCAGTGTTAAATTAACACTCCTGCAAGTGTATATGAGTCCACTCAAGAGTGTTGAAGTTAATGAGATAATCAAGTGATTAATTTAGTGATGATTGAGCATTATTGAAGACACCTGAAGAATCACTGAAGGAGAAAAACTCAAATTGTAAGCCACCGTTATGGCGATCAGTGTTTGCTTTAGTTGGGCTCTTGACCCTTTATATTATTAACTTTAGAGTTTGTTTGGTTTCTTTATCTGAGTTATAACTGTCAGGTGAACAACGAAAAAAAGTGATCTGATGTTGTTATTTTATTAGGTTATTTTATGACAATCATCATATGAACTTTATATTTTTGATTTATGTTGTTGGTTACAGCATAACTGTGATTCTGAATAAAAATCCAGAATTTTAGCGATAATAAAAAAGAGTTCTTAAAAGTTGTTTCTAAAAAAAAATCCTCTTATAGACACTCACAGATTCAGTCTATGCATCTCAACAATGGTGACTGCGATGGATTGTCACGATTAATACCGTTCCCAATTATACTATATTCCCATTTAGAATATTTGTATAACTTCGCGGTAACTAAAGAGCCTATCCTTTAGTCGTGCTAGACTACCCCATGCTAGAAAGTCACTGGACACCCATGGTCCATTTTCATCCATTCTTTCTCTTGGATTGGTTATGGATACTTCACCTATTTCATCAATTTTCACATTAAATTTCACAGTACATTGTTGACACATGTTAACCCATTGATTTTTCAAATAACATCTTATTCTTAATTTTCTATTATTTTTATCACATCCAAAACAATTCCTATTAATTGCATATCCTTTTCTCAGGCTTCTTTTCCCATTTAAGGTCCCATCTAGATGCATCATCTTTGTCCTTTTAGCAGTAATTTCAGCATCCTAGTTAAATGTTACGGAAGTGATTGTCAGTTCAATATTTTCCAACACATCTTGATAGCTTTCATCATTTTCATTATGAAAACCAGACATTAATGATTATCATCATGACAATACAGAAGATCTTATGATCATTATAGGGTTCTGATATAACCATAACTCCTAATGTCATTATTCCTATAATATACATGACCATTCTTGTTTCTCCTGTTTCTACCCCCTTAGCAGTTGAAAACATCAGATGCAAGATTGCTAACAGGGTAGAGGAGAGTCCTATGTATCTCCTATATCTAATGACAATATAATACTGTACCATTGTGCACATGGCAAGCATTACATTGATCATTTCCGAAATTATTAAGCCTCTAGTCCCAAAATTGGTTTTCATTCTAGGGCTTTTTACAACTTGTCCAATTAATATTCCTGCCAGTTTTAGCCTTTTTTGTAAATTGAACATGGCTATGTTACAGATTTACAATTGGAATTTGCAATAATTTCCTTAATCCCATTATCACACTAGCCAATATAGGCTCAAAATTGTATCATAGATCATAGTTTAGAATTTATTTACCGGCGGATTGGAGCAAGTTGGGTCAGTCGTATTGGAATCCCAGCGGGCACCTTGACGTCAATTTAACATCAATATGACATCAAACATTATGTCAAAATGACGTCAGGAAAAAGGTAAAAAATGAAAGTCATATTGACGTCAAAGTGTCGATATCAATTTGATGTCAAGATTTTGACCTCTGCTGATGTGATTAATTGAGTGATGATTGGCCAATATTGAAGACACCTGATGTTAACAAGCAGAATCACTGAAGGAGAAAATCACAATTTTAAGCCACCATTTTGGTGATCAATGTTTGCTTTAGTTGGACTCTTGACCCTAAAGTGTTTAACATTAGAGTTTGTTTGGCTGCTGAAACTGAGTGGTGAACAGCCGCATGAACAAAGAGTAAAGGTTATCTGGTGGTGTTGGTTATGTTTTGACATAATCATCATTTGAACTGTGTTATTGAACTCATTTAGAGTCTAATCTCTGATTAAGATTTATATTGGTAATTATAGCATCACTGTATTCTATAGCATATAATCATGAATTTTAAATTTAATCCAAAGGATTTATCAAAGTTGTTCTGATAAAACAAGTGTGTATTTTGACATCATTTTTGACATCATTGACAACATTTTGACATCAAATTGACATAGACACTTTGACATCAATATGACTTTCATTTTTGACCTATTTCGTGACGTCATTTTGACATAATGTTTGATGTCATATTGATGTTAAATTGATGTCAAGGTGCCCACTGGGCAGTTGAGCATTGTCTTTGAACTGGTGGAGAAATTCTCTTCTGCGTCTGGTTTAAGGCTTAATAGATCCAAGTGTGAGCTGTTGCCACTTCATTGTTGTAGTGACTCTGCTATTGATAACATTCCAGTTAAACAGAATGTAAAATATTTAGGTATACATGTATGTAAAAATATTATAGTTTGACAGGACTTAAATTTTTCGAATAGGATACAGAAAACCAAATTAATATTCAATTGCTGGCTACAAAGAGACTTGTCCGTTTTAGGTAGAGTAGTACTCTCCAAGGCAGAAGGCCTTTCTCGCTTTGTTTACCCTTCCTTGTCTCTTTTTGTAAAGGACTCAATTGCTAATCAAGTCAACAAGACTTTTTTAGATTCCATTTGGAAGAACAAGTCTCAAAGGCTTAAAAAGAATGTTCCCTTTCGTTGTCACTCCGAGTTACGTCGGATGACGACGAATGGGGTTTCGCTTAGAACACCTATCGACTTCGAGTATTACAAAACGAGCCAATGGCAGAGAAATGCCATGGGTCTGCGGAATTTGCATAGCGTATCTCCGCCTTACCTCGTGGGTATAAAAGGAGGACGCCGGCAACAGGCAGATATGTTTTCGCTTCGGAGCCAAGAGTATTTCTTCACTCCACAGTCATCTCTGACTTCGCTCTACGAGACGAGCTTCTCTCTCCGGTGTCGGCTGATCTGCAGCGAGCTCACAGTGCCTGCTGATCTGTGCAGTAATCTGCCAGTTTGTGTGTGTCTCCCTGTGCGCTTCAACATCCCGGAGTTTTTTCTCTCCTCTCATAAAAGAACTCGCACGCGGCACGTCTTTTTAAAGACGGCTCGCCCGTGCATTTCTGGTTGCAGCGGACTGGTATCGGACTCTGATGGGCACGAGCGCTGTCTAGTGTGTTTGATCATGCTTGAGCAGCGCTCGTGGGTGACTCATGTTCTCGCAAGGGAGCGTGATCATCGCGTCATTTATAGGTCGAGACTCGGTGAACTCGCAAGAGTGAGAGTCCCCTCATCCACCCCCCGATCTTCGGCTGGTGGCCAGGGTGACCTGAGGGTTACGGTCTGGAACAAGGCGCCGACTATGTGTCCGTGACCCCAGCCCCCCTCTTCAATGACGGTGCCCGCTAGTGAACTGCTGATTCCCGCGAGTCTACCCTCTGGTGGCCCGCGTGTTTCAGTTGAAGCTAGAGAGGAAGATGCCATGTCTGTTGCAGCATCACTAGGTGGGCTTGAGTCTTCTGGAAGTGAGGGCTCGTCACAGCTGCCACCTTCCGGTGTGCATACGGCTGTGCCTGAGTCTGATCCGGAGATGAAGGCCATGCTTTCCTGGGACGATTGGTTTTGGGTAAGGCCGCCGACCCTCGTCCGTGGCAAACCCCAATATCTCTCTTCCCGGACGTGCATGATGAGATCTCGAAGTCCTAGAAGACCCCCTTGTCTTCTCAGGACCGCTCGCTGATCTCATCCGCCTTTCCTCCCCTCGATGGGGCCGCTGCCCTTGGGTACACTGGGGTTCCCCCGGCTGAACGCTCTGTTGCGATGCTATGTGTCCTCAGAGTGCTTCTTCTCGGCGCAATCCTAAGCACCCGCCCGTGGCCTGTAGTTTTTCGTCTACGCTTGTGGCGAGATCCTATAGTGCCACGGGACTGGCAGCCGCCTCACTGCATGCCATGGTCATTCTGCTGGTCCACCTGACACAGATGCTCATGGACCTGCACGAGGGCGGGACTGACCCAGGGCTCTTCACTGAGCTGCGCGCCGTCACTGACCTTGCTCTCCGAGCGACGAAAGTGGCCGTACGTTCCCTGGGTCAGGTGATGCTCACCATTCTGTGGCTGAACCTGTCTGATGTGCTGGATGTCGCGCGGGCCCGTCTGTCCGACATTCCCATATCCCAGGTTGGCCTCTCCGGCGGTGCGGTTGAGGGCTGACCAACAGCTCTCGGCCGCTCATGAGCAGACTGACGTTGATTCTGTCCCGACGGCCCCGCCGTCCGCCCAGGTCCCTCGGTCTGCCCACCGCCGAAGGCGCCCCCCCCCCCCCCCCCGCGGCTCCCACCCCGCCCGTTCACCCGGGCCGGCTCTGGAGGCCGCGGTCGGACGCCAAAACAGTCCTCTCCAGCCCCGCCCCCCGCTACACGCCGGGTTAAGCGGCGCTCTTGAGATGGGCTCCTCAGAGATGGGACTCAGTTCTTTTCCAGGAGCTGGTAGCAGGACCACTCCTTTCCCCGGGTGAGGGCCGGGGAAGAATCCTTATTCTCCAGAACTGACTCTCCCGTCTCTGAGCACAGAGAGTTCGGACGTCACAGAGCGCCGCCCACATGCCGTGCTCTCCTCGTCCCCCTCTGTCCCGGAGGTGGTTGACACGGCGTGCCGTCCACGACCGCTTCGCCCCTGTCCCCCTCTGTCGCCAGACCCCTGACAGAGCAGGCCCCCCTGGAACGCTGGTCCTTCCCTGGCCTCCTCTGTCAGGGTGCGGTTTTGACCTTGCCCCCACACCGGGCCGCTATGCCGTCCACGTCTGGGCCGGTCATTCCGCTTCGCTGCACCACCAGGGGGACGTCTGTGGTTCTCAACGCCGCTGGCACAGTTGGGAGCCTGCCTATAATTGCTGGCTACAAAGAGACTTGTCCGTTTTAGGTAGAGTAGTACTCTCCAAGGCAGAAGGCCTTTCTCGCTTTGTTTACCCTTCCTTGTCTCTTTTTGTAAAGGACTCAATTGCTAATCAAGTCAACAAGACTTTTTTAGATTCCATTTGGAAGAACAAGTCTCAAAGGCTTAAAAAGAATGTTCCCTTTCGTTGTCACTCCGAGTTACGTCGGATGACGACGAATGGGGTTTCGCTTAGAACACCTATCGACTTCGAGTATTACAAAACGAGCCAATGGCAGAGAAATGCCATGGGTCTGCGGAATTTGCATAGCGTATCTCCGCCTTACCTCGTGGGTATAAAAGGAGGACGCCGGCAACAGGCAGATATGTTTTCGCTTCGGAGCCAAGAGTATTTCTTCACTCCACAGTCATCTCTGACTTCGCTCTACGAGACGAGCTTCTCTCTCCGGTGTCGGCTGATCTGCAGCGAGCTCACAGTGCCTGCTGATCTGTGCAGTAATCTGCCAGTTTGTGTGTGTCTCCCTGTGCGCTTCAACATCCCGGAGTTTTTTCTCTCCTCTCATAAAAGAACTCGCACGCGGCACGTCTTTTTAAAGACGGCTCGCCCGTGCATTTCTGGTTGCAGCGGACTGGTATCGGACTCTGATGGGCACGAGCGCTGTCTAGTGTGTTTGATCATGCTTGAGCAGCGCTCGTGGGTGACTCATGTTCTCGCAAGGGAGCGTGATCATCGCGTCATTTATAGGTCGAGACTCGGTGAACTCTTCAATGACGGTGCCCGCTAGTGAACTGCTGATTCCCGCGAGTCTACCCTCTGGTGGCCCGCGTGTTTCAGTTGAAGCTAGAGAGGAAGATGCCATGTCTGTTGCAGCATCACTAGGTGGGCTTGAGTCTTCTGGAAGTGAGGGCTCGTCACAGCTGCCACCTTCCGGTGTGCATACGGCTGTGCCTGAGTCTGATCCGGAGATGAAGGCCATGCTTTCCTGGGACGATTGGTTTTGGGTAAGGCCGCCGACCCTCGTCCGTGGCAAACCCCAATACCTCTCTTCCCGGACGTGCATGATGAGATCTCGAAGTCCTAGAAGACCCCCTTGTCTTCTCAGGACCGCTCGCTGATCTCATCCGCCTTTCCTCCCCTCGATGGGGCCGCTGCCCTTGGGTACACTGGGGTTCCCCCGGCTGAACGCTCTGTTGCGATGCTAGAGCTTCCCTTCTGTTCCGCTGGGTCGCGCGAACCATCGGCTCGGCTATGCGATTCAGTTCGCACGGTCTCCTCCCCACTTCTGGGGAGTCCGCTCCACTTTGGGCGTTGGCTATGCCCTATCATGAGAGCGGAGGTTGCTACCCTACTGGCGAAGGCTGCGATTGAGACTGTCCCTCCAGCCGAAAGGAGGTCCGGGTGTACAGCCCCTACCTCATTGTCCCGGAGAAGTCTGGTGGGTTACGGCCAATCCTGGTCCGAACCGCTCCCTTCACAGGCTGCCGTTCAAGATGCTCCTGGCCAAACGCACTTCTGGATGTGGCGGCCACAGGATTGGTTTGCAGCGGTCGACCTGAAGGGCGCCTACTTTTATGTCTCCGTTCTCCCTCGACTCAGACCATACCTACGGTTTGCTGTCAGGGCGCGCGCATATCAGTACGCTGTTTTTCCCATTCGGGCTAGCCCTGTCTCTTCGCGCCTTCACAAGGTTGTTGAGGCTGCCTTTGTTCCTCCATGGGAACACGGGGTTCGCGTCCTGAACTATCTCGGTGACTGGCTGTCTTAAGCTCACTCCTGAGGCCAGGTTTGCGAATACAGGGACCCAGTGCTCCGGCACCTAGCTCGTCTGGGCCTTCGGGTCAACTGGGGAAGGAGTAAACTTTGCCCCGTGCAGAGGAGCTCTTTTCTCGGTATGGACTTGGTCGCCTTCTCCACTCAGCCATTGCTGACTTGCCTGAGACTATCAAGCGCAAGAGTGCGGTTCCACTGAAGTTTCTTCAGAGGCTCCCGGGGCATATGGCATCTGCAGCCGCGGTTCGCAGCTCAGATTGCTTCATATGAGACCGCTTCAGCTTTGGCTCCGCGACCGAGTCCCGAGGTGGGCATGGCAACACGGCACCCTCCGAGTACCAGTTACTCCGACCTGCCGTCAGACCTTCACCCCGTGGTCGAACCTCAGGTTTCTACGGGCCGGAGTGCCCCTGGAACGAGCCTCGCGGCATGTTGTTGTAACGACAGATGCCTCCTCCACGGGCTGGGGTGCCATGTGCAATGGACGTGCTGCCGCGGGGTTCAATTGCCTCGAGTTGCTGGCCGTACGTCTTGCTTTGCGCCGCTTCCGGGCCGTGCTCAAGAACCAACACGTACTAGTCCGTTCAGACAATACCGCCACTGTAGCGTACATCAACCATCAAGGTGGTCTACGCTCCCGCCGTATGTCGCAACTCGCCCGCCACCTCCTCATATGGAGTCAGAAGCATCTGAGGTCGCTTCATGCCATTTATATCCCCGGAGCCCTGAACTGTGCAGCCGACGAGCTCTCACGGCTTCAGCCCCTCCCGGGAGATTGGCGACTCCATCCCCAGTCGGTTCAGCTGATGTGGGACCAGTTCGGGGACGCACAGTTAGATCTGTTTGCCTCTCACGACTCGACCCATTGCGACCTGTATTATTCCCTGACCGAGGGCACGCTCGGCACGGATGCACTGGCGCACAGCCGGCCGCGGGGCCGCAAGTATGCGTTCCCCCAGTGAGCCTTCTTGCGCAGACCTTGCGCAAGGTCAGGGAGGACGCGGAGCAGGTCATTCTGGTCGCGCCGTACTGGCCCGCCCAGACCTGGTTCTCCGAACTAGTACTCCTCGCGACAGCACCTCCCTGGCCGATCCCTCTGAGGAAGAACCTTCTTCCCCAGGGACGGGGCCACCTATGGCACCCTCGTCCCGATCTCTGGAACCTCCACGTGTGGCTCCTCGATGGGACGAGGCAGGTTTGAGTACCCTACCACCAGCGGTGGTGGCTACCATCACTTCCGCTAGGGCGTCGTCCATGTGACACGTCTATGCGTTGAAGTGGAACCTCTTCGTCAGCTGGTGCTCTTCTCACCGAGAAGACCCCCGGAGATGCTCGATCAGCGTTGTGCCTTCCTTCCTTCAACAGGGGCTGGAGCGAAGGCTGTCTCCCTCCACCCTCAAGGTCTACGTTGCCCCTTATTGCCGCACACCATGACCTCATCGAAGGTAAGTCGGTGGGGAAGCACGACCTGGTTATCAGGTTCCTAGAGGAGCGAGGAGACTAAATCCGTCCCCCTCCTCTCGTTCCCTCTTCGGACCTCTCAGTGGTTCTAACTGCCCTGAAGAGTCCTCCATTTGAGCCCCTGCAATCAGTCGAGCTTAAATTCCTGTCTATGAAGACAGCGCTCCTGGTTGCACTGGCCTCCATCAAGAGGGTAGGGGACCTGCACGCATTCTCCATTGACGAAGCGTGCCTGGAGTCCGGGCCGGCTTACTCTCACGTGATCCTGAGACCCCGGCCTGGATACGTGCCCAAGGTTCCTACCACTCCCTTCCGGGACAAGGTGGTGAACCTGCAAGCGCTGCCCCTGGAGGAGGCAGACCCAGCCCTGCGCTGCTCTGTCCAGTACGCGCTCTCCGCTCCTATGTAGACAGGACGCAGTGTTTCAGGACCTCAGACCAGCTCTTTGTCTGTTATGGTGGGAAGCTGAAGGGAAAGGCTCTCTCAAAGCAAAGGTTGTCTCACTGGATAGTGGACGCCATTGCTTTGGCATACCAGCAGCAAGGTCGACCGCGCCCCCTTGGTGTGACTGCCCACTCCACCCGGAGTGTGGCATCCTCTTGGGCTCTAGCGCATAGCGCCTCGCTAACAGACATCTGCAGAGCTGCAGGCTGGGCGACACCTAACACATTCGCCAGATTCTATAATCTCTGAGTGGAGCCAGTGTCCTCTCGTGTACTCGCTTCAACCAGCTAGTACCGGACCTGCTCAGGTGTCTTCGCTTGCTCGCCATTCCACTCCACGGACTGGATACGTGCGATATTCTCCTCAGGTGAGCTTTCCCGAAAGCCCTGAGCTCCTCCAGCACTCCTGACTAGGGCCCCAGTGTCTATTGCCTGCATGTTGGCTAGGTGCCTCCCGTGTGCATGGTCCCTCCTCTGAGCGACCCCCACATGTGTATTTCCACTGTAAGCCTCTTGAGCATGTGTCTTTCCCTTGGCAAGCCACATTGCCACCCCTGGGGTTTAAATATTCCACCTGCGGCTGGACACCCCAGTGTTCTCCATATGTCTCCTTCGGGTCATATGTGTATTCTCTAAGTCCCCCCCTCTGGGTTGGCAGTAATTGCATATTTCCCCTAAACTTTGGGATATGCTCCCCGGTGTACCTTGGTATTCCTGTGCTAAATAGGAGTCCTTCGTCCGTGCCAGTCTCACGAAAGGGATCTCAGATTTACGCAGGGCACTGGAAGACAGCTGAGAAGGTGGCGTGATTAGACTGGTAACCCCATTCGTCGTCATCCGACGTAACTCGGAGTGACAACGAAAGGGAACGTCTCGGTTACGTATGTAACCCTCGTTCCCTGAGTAGGGAACGGAGACGTTACGTCTTCCTGCCACTTTCCGCTGTACCGTGGGGACCGCCTGAGCTCAGTCTTGGCTCCTCAGCGAAGAAACATATCTGCCTGTTGCCGGCGTCCTCCTTTTATACCCACGACGTAAGGCGGAGATACGCTATGCAAATTCCGCAGCCCCATGGCATTTCTCTGCCATTGGCTCGTTTTGTAATACTCGAAGTCGATAGGTGTTCTAAGCGAAACCCCATTCGTCGTCATCCGACGTAACGTCTCCGTTCCCTACTCAGGGAACGAGGGTTACATACGTAACCGAGACGTTCTCTCTAACCCTAAAGAAAAGGGAGGTCTAGAGATTTTGGATTTTATAGATGTGGTCAACTCATTCAAAATTAATTGGTTAAAAAGGTGCATTCGAAATCCTGATTCTATTTTTTTCTTTATTCCAAACTTTATTTTTAATAAACTGGGTGGGCTCTCATTTCTTCTAAAGTGTAATTTTCTACCAAATAAATTACCTATCAAATTGTCCAATTTCCACCAACAATCCCTCTTGGCCTGGAAATTATCCTTCAATCACAACTTCTCACCACACAAATCTCTCCTTTGGAACAACAGCGACATTCTTATTAGGAATAAATTAGTATTCTTCCCTAAGTGGTTCGATAGAGGAATTAACCATGTACTCTGCTTATTTGATGACTCTGGCAAGTTGGCAACATCCTCTCTTATGAACAGTTTATGGTAGCTCATGATTTCCCAATACCTTTTAAAGAGTTTAAATCTATCACTGATGCCATCCCTTCCGGAATCAGACAATTAATTAAAAATCATCTGAGCTATGGAAACAAAGATATCAGACAGCTTTCACTTATGTTGGATGGTGTAGAACTGTCTGATAAAAAATGTAATAATAAGCATATTCGCCGACATTTGCAAAAGAGTAACTCCATTGCTCCAAGGGGGATGTTTTATTGGAATTCCTTAATAAGTGAAATAAATTGGAAAAAAACATGGTTGATTCCTCACAAATACTGTATCTCTAATAAAGCCAAAGAGGTCCACTTTAAACTTTTACATAACATTTACCTCACTAATTGTTTTGTTGCCAAGTTTCTAGACATTGACACATGCTGTAGCTTTTGTAAACAGGACACTGAAACAATTCCTCATTTATTTTTTAATTGTCCAGTTACCAAACGATTTTGGGAAGATTTGGGTACTCACTTTCTCCAATCTCAAAATATAACTCACTCATTCACCCTGAAAGATATTATCTGTTACTTTTGTTTCCCACAAGATGGCACCCTGGAGTTTGTATTAAACTTTATAATCTTATATGCCAAGTTCTTTATACACAAGCAAAAATTTAACAAGTCTTCCTTATGTTTTAAACATTATATTTTGGAATTGAATATGCTTCTTAAATCACACAAGCTTGTAAAGAACAAGAAGAATGGAAAACTTTTATGTCAATATTATGACCTATTTCCCAATTCCTCTTTATTGTCTTATTTTTCCTCTTTTATTTAGTATGTTTTTTTTTTTTTTTTTTTGTCTCTGGTTTGGTATGTCTGTATAAATGTTTGTTTGTATATTGATGGTTAACACGTTTGTACCCAATGTTACCTTCAATAAAAAAAAATTTTAAAAAGAAAAAAAAAGAAAAAAAAAGAAAGTTCCCAGAACATTCACTAACGTTCTTTAAGAGTTGTGCAAATGTTAGTACAAAACCTTATTAAAATAATGTTTGGGACGTTCTTATAACGTTATTAGCGTTCTTGTAATGTTGAGAGAAAACGTTCTTAGAACAATGTTCACTTAATGGAACATCTTCATAACGTTAATTGCAAAACTCCAGTGTTAGATGAACTCTCCTGGGAGTTTATATGGCTCCAGATTCAAGAGTGTTAAAGTTAATGAGCTAATTAATTGATTCATTGAGTGATGATTGACCATTATTGACCTCATCAGTGATCAGTTGAATGTGTATTAATCATGTGGCAAATTTCCACATAAAATTATTACACTAATAAAGCTGTATGTAAGTCTGTTGGATGTAATCAAACTATTGAATTATCAAAATTACATTGTAATTTTAAAGTAATTAAATATGGGACTGACAGGAAGAATGAAAGACTCGGACCCGTCCCGAACCCGAAGACTCGAGAGAGATGAACTGATCATTTCCAGTACAGATTCAGATTGAGAACCCATATGTTGCGCAATGCGCATGCGCGGTCAACACAAAATGAACGAATCACTCTCTCAGACAACTCGGTAGTCCCGAGTCATATTAAAGATTCGTTTAAAATGAACGAATCGTTCATGAACGACACATCACTACTTTGTAAATTATGGAGTGTGGTCTATACCTACTCTATTTGTAAAATGTCTTCACTGCAAAAACTCAAAATCTTGCCAAGTATATTTTTCTAATTTCTAGTCAAAATATCTCATCACACTTAATATAAGACAAAATCACCTAAAGACCAAGATTTAAGTGAGATAAAGGAGCTTGTTTTTAGACCGTGCATCTTGGATATCTTGTTAAGTGAAACTGTCTTAAAAATATCTTGTTTTGAGTCATATCTCAGATGAAACAAGCTTTTTTGACATGTCATAAGGTTTTTAAGCTGCTGTGTTATTTGTAGAAGATGAATCGTCTTGTTTCAAGAAACAGACTTGACTTGAATTGAGACAACAAATCTGCTTTATTGAAAACTGCAGGTCAACATGCCCAACTCACAACGACATATATTGACGGCAAAAAAAACGTAATTTATTTACGTATAAATAACTTTACCGACGTACAAATTTGTATGTATTCCTATTTAACTTATGCATATTAAAATCGTGGTTTTGACTCTATTGCATTCAATTGTCTTATCAATTAAATGTTCAGTCGCATTTATTAATAGTTTAATGTTACTCCCCATATGGAAAAGGTTTGCTAAAAACTCCTGTGATTCTTATATGTTCCAACAGAATATTGTAAGGGACATATATGCTGCAAAAACCACATATGTTTTAAACATTTAAACTACACACAAGCACACATTTTAATTACAAAAATATTTTATTAGAATTTGTTCTGCAATATACAGTTGCATATTTCACATATCAATAGTTTTCATTTTAAATCCTGCATCACCAGATTTCATTTTAATTTGTGACAATTTCTCTAAACTTTATCACAGTACTAGGCTACTATGGTATACAACAGTTCTATTCTTAACCTACAAACATAAAACTTTCCTAAATGTTCAAGTGATTCTTATGCATATCACTCTAAAAAATAATTCAGTGGCTTAGTAAATATCACAGTAATAATTAACTTTATTAACTAAAATCTCTGAATATCATTTACTTGATAGTTTGAGTTGAACATAGCCTACCGAAATAATTGACTAAAACTCCAACAATAAATTTTGTCTGAAATTTACAGTTATATTTAAGTTTGAAGTTTTTCACAAAAATAATTTAGTATTTGACTAACCAATTATTTATTTAAAATACACTGAGCTAATAATTATTTGTGAAATTTCCATCACAATATTTGAGAATGGATAATTAAACTAATCTGTTTCAAGAACCACAAATATTACTTAAATAAAATAAATATTATTAATATTTAACAAGCATAAGAAATTGATTAAGTTTACTCAATTAAAATGTATTTTACTGTCTATGATTACAACAACGCACCCCTCCCCCACCCTCTGACGTGACGACAACTCGACGGTTGAGTGAGCGCGCGCTGTTTGAACTCTCTCTCCAGTGCAGAACAGTTCTCCTCTCCTCAGCCTCGCAGAATTGGTGCATTTCCTCTGTGAAATTCAGGTGTGTATGTTTTATTTTATCTGTATAATCATTAATGTGCTTTAAATAATTTTATTTAATGCGAAGGAACATACAGAGACGCAATGTTACTCACCTTAAACGAGTGTCTAAATGTTTAATTTTTACTTCGAAAATGTTTCTTACATTAGTTTAGATGTAGGCAATATTGTATACGTGTTAAAAATAGTATAAAATATATGCTGTTTTGCTGTAATGTTAGGCTACTAATCGACAATAAAGGCCAATGTCATGTAGTTATACCGGTGGTTGTATGGAATATTTTTACAAAGGTTTAGAGGAAATAAAAAAGTTAATATTACTGCCATATAAACACAGTTTATATTACTCATAAATATTTGTTTTTAAATGTTTCCCCCTAATTATTTCTACTCAAGTTTATTTGTTAATGTACCAAATGCAGTTACTGAGATCTATTTAATTTGTTTTACTAACATTTACTCAGTTAATACAGTGTAAGTAATTGCTTTCACTGCTTAAAAATCTAATCAATATTCTAAGTTTAAAAATGTTTCACCAAAAAAATTGAGTAAATCATATTAAATGTTTTTAGAGTGCATCACCACCAGAGTTCATGTCACATATACAAAAACATATTCCAGCCAATTTTAATATCTGTTCTAGAAACATATTTGACTCCGCTTTGTTCATTTGCAATAATATGTTATGATTTTGTTCACAAACAACAGGCCCAGACAGTTCACAATTAATACACGATCTTACAATATCATTGATTTTCAACTGCTCTTTCAAATCCTGTAGAAAAATTAACAGTCTTCATAAAGATCAGTGATATTCTGACAGTAATCCTCTAACCGGCATCTGCACTGTACAATTTAAAGGGATACTCCACTTTAAAATGAAAATTTTCATCATATACTCACCCTCATGTTGTTTTAATTCTTAATGAATTTCTTTCTTCTGCTGAACAGAAAGGAAGATATTTAGAAGAATATCAGTAACCAGACAGTTTCTGGTCTCATTGACTTCCATAGTATATTTTTTTCCTACTATGAAAAAAACTTATATGAAACACAGAAGGTAATTCTGGCCAATTTAAGTAAGGAAGATAATATATGAACCTATGGTTGCTGTATATGAACCATGCAGGTTTTTTTCATATGGGTTAAAAATACCTTCTTTAATTGTTTAACCATTTTGTAATATTTGGTTTATTTATCGTGAAACACAAAAGGCGTTTTCTCCTATAGACCCATAATACACTAAAACACAACATAAATTCACAAAAGACATTAATTTTATTAGCTTGGTGTAATCCAAATCTTTAGAATCCATGCGTTGTTTGCAAGAAACAGATCCAAATTCAGCCCTTCATCCAGTGATCTTGATAATTTCTCTCAGCAGAGACCGTAAACGCCAAATCCCGGCATCCCGTGCTCGTGGTGAATTCAAATTCAAAAATTGCGCCCGAAGCGGTACGACATGTTTTACGGCAGTGATATTAGACGCTCATTGGCTCTCACATGCTTCGTCACAGATTGCGACATGCCGTGTTTAATTGGTGTACTACATTTGAAATGGAGAATCGCGTGCGCCTTCAAAGAGCAAACCGGATTAGCGTTTTCATGGATTAATAACTTAAATTCTGCTCTGTAACGTTACCTCATACAAATATATTATATAGCCTACTGCCAGAGAGGACTGCGACACATCGTCCTGTGAACGACTTTTGGTACCGGTTTTGACATTTTCTCACTAAATAAATTATTGCGATTAAAGTGTAACGTTATGTCTGTTGTTTTTCTTTATAATTGTAACATTAGTTACATAGTTTTAAGAAATGGTTAGGGGTAGGATTAGTGGCTCAAACTATATTTTAATGCTTTATTGTTAATAAAACTGCCATTTCCCTACACATTGTTCATTACGTTTTATCCTTTTAATATTTTCTATAAAATGGGTATGTTTAGGTGTGGGAGTAGGGTAAAGGGATCTTACATTTATAATCTATAAAATGTTCTCCTATGTTTTCATATTGCAGTTCCATAAATACTGTGAGCCAAAATGTTGAGAAAAATTAAGCTGTTTCCCTTTTATGCAGTCCTCTGGGACTTTTTGCTGTTTAAAAAAACAAAACAAAAAATGGTTAAATGCAAGTCTATTTTTCACTTTTTCTGTCTAGTAAACAGTAGTTAATGTCTTGAATCTAGTAGGTAAAATGTCTTGAATCTAGAACAGTATTACTTTTGTTGAGCTTACAATAAGGTAAATACACTTGAGATGATGACAGGATGGTAAATTATGGCAAAAGAGCACTGCCTAATATGAGTCAGGAATGCTAACTTCAAGGCATTTTGTCTCAAAATGCCCGTTTCCAATCTTATTTCAAGTTGGTGGTGACTTAAATCTAGAACAGTATAACCATTATAGAACTAAAAATTAGTTAAATACACTTGAAACAAACAGGATGACAAAAGAAAATGCTACTTTTGAGGGGAAAATACTATTGTTGAGCATGACAAGCTTATTATGAGACACAAAACATCACAAGACTAGTAAAATATAGCTAAAAATGAGTTTTCCCAGCTAATTTCAAGATCACTCATATCTTTTAAGGCTTAAATATAATGTCTTATTTTAAGAAATCTTACCAAGAGAATTTTCACTTGTTCCATTGGCAGCTTTTTTTGCTTATTACAAGTAAAAATATCTTGTATTAATTTTTTTTTGCTTATTTTTGGAGTGGCCTTTTTTCCAGTGTTGAGATAACTCTTGTTATGATTTGATGCTATAAATAAAATTGAATTGAATTATTTAGTAAGATTTGCCAGTGCGTAATTCTACGTACATTTAAAATCCTTTTATAAAGGACAACAGCATGGTCAAAAGTTTGAGGTTTGGTTTATTTTACAAAAACATCTTTCAACACGTTTATAAAAGCCACCCTAAATTACATAATCTACACTCATATACAACTTCTTTTATAACCTTTGTCCTGCATGTTTCAATTAAATACAAAGTGTGAATGTGTTGGGGAACTGACACATGACAATTTTATGACAACTGCATGACAGAGGTTAATAAAACAGCAGTGACAGCTTAATTTTTGTGTATTGTAGACACAATACTGACTAAATAGGAGTTCTTGATAAATTATCTACTTTTCCCGGTGAATACTAAAGCGCAAGAACATTTTAACCGTTTTTATCCAGCTACTAGCTAATGTTACCTGCTGTCAAGTGTAGTGTTAAATAGCCTCACATGCGGCAATGTTAACGTTGCCTCTAATGTAAGTTTATGAGCATCAGAGAGAAGCATAGACATTTAAGTGGCACCAAAATCTGCGTTGTTATTTGTGTCAGGTACAGATGACACTGTTAGAGACGGCCGGGTGATCGGTGTGAATGGGTAGACTGCACAGCGAGCCCGTTCTCATCCTTTGGCGGCATATGTGACGCCATTTGACAAAACGGCGAAATACTACGCACATGGCACCCTTTAGCGTGAATATAACACGCGAACCCAAGGCGTCATAAAGTTGACTGGCATCCTTTAGCGTGAATATGAGACGCAGACCCTACCCCACACCTAAACCTACCCATCACAGTGCGTGTTATATTGACGATAAAGGGTGCCATGTGCGTAGTATTTCGCCGTTTTGTCATATGGCGTCACATATGACGCCAAAGGATGAGAATGCGTTAGCACAGCCCTATCACGCTAGCTGGTACTTGCTCATTACATAGCTGGGTTACTCATGTTACAAATGACAATTTGACTGGGTCTCCATCTTGACATGGATGAAGGTATGGTATTACACAAATTAAGTACACGTAACTGGGAAATACATGAATCTTGCCTTGTAAAAAATGCTCTCTGCAAATCCTGGAGTACTTGGAGGGCTGCCAGTCCTTTAGGGCTGATAGCAGCAACCCATCGCCGCCCTCTCTCCCCATCAAATGGTATTCGATAAAAAAATATATTGATATATTGAAAAGATAAAAGATATATTGGCTTTACCGTCTATTAACACAACCCGTCACAACACGAAATAACCATTTTATTACAAGAACAAACACGTACTCGTTTAGCTTGCCATCCATCTACAGAATAGCTCTTCTGCCGTCCGTCATGGCGTTCAGAATTCGCACGAGAAGAGCGTGACGTCACGTGCAAGGGGTCTATAATAAAAGATCAGACAGATTAATAATTCCTGATTCTGATGTGTTTTCTCTCCATCAGATTCCCATCAGTTCACTCTGGATCTGAACACAGTGAATAAACTCCTCCATCTGTCTGAGAGGAACAGAGTGATTACTAACACTGACACAGAGCAGCCGTATCCTGATCATCCAGACAGATTTGATGATGTGCCTCAGGTGTTGTGTAGAGAGAGAGTGTGTGGACTCTGTTACTGGGAGATTGAGTGGAGTGGATATGGTGTGTGTATATCAGTGTCATATAAGAGCATCAGCAGGAAGGGATCGGGTCATGAGTGTTTGTTTGGATATAATGATCAGTCCTAGAGTCTGATCTGCTCTTCCTCCAGTTACTCATTCTATCATAATAATATGGTGACTAAACTCCCAGTAAAGCCCATCAGCAGGAGAACAGGAGTGTGTGTGGATCACAGTGCAGGAACTCTGTCCTTCTACAGCGTCTCTGACACAATGAGCCTCATACACACAGTCCAGACCACATTCACTCACTCACTCTATCCTGGGTTTACTGTTTATCCTGGATCATCAGTGAAACTGTGTTGATGAATGAGAACAGACTATAGAGAGATTCTGCCCATAATGCTTTGAGCTGCATGATAAATCAGTAACAGTGAGATGTTATAGAGTCTCTTATTTTCTCTTCATTACATTAATTCTACAGCTGAACTTCTGTCAGTGAAATAACATGTCAGAATAAATGTGTGTAATGAATCCTCATATAGACAGTAAGATCAGTCTGTGTTTGTGAGTCATGATGGGTGACGGTGTGTATTTTCAAACTTTATTTGATTTATTACAAATTATCATTACACATTCAGTTCTTACTGTAGTGTTACATAAATAATTTTTATATGACTATCAAAATAACCTTTGAATTGACATGATCACACAGTGTTAATCCATAAAATAAATTGTTAAATTTGATAATTGAAATGTCCAGTTATTAATAAATGTAAAATATATAAACCCAGGTTATCTGATCATACTGTAATCCTTTGATCAGTGAAAGTATGAGCATAATTATTATAATCCAGTTTACATTAAATAAACCTCCTCGTGAACAGAACTGAATTTACAGACCTGAGACTCTTGTCACGGGGTGACTCAAGGGAGAGGAACGACTTTGTCAGAGTGTGTTTCAAAGGGGGGAGTGGTTCCGGTGTGACACTAGGCCGGTTCCTGTTTACCCCATGTGTTTGATGGCCGATCAGGGCAAATGGACGAGGAAATGAGCGTCAGGTGTGATGGACGAGATGCGAGTGGCGATAGGAGGGCGTATTTACAAAAGTAATATAAAAAGGGAGAGTTGGGGGAAGAGAGGGACAGCGGGGAAGAGAAACTGGATGTCAGACGGAACTGTGAACGGAGTGCTTCACGGAAGGAAGGATCGCTCTATGAAAGAGGATAACGTAAGCCGAGGAGTAGCCGCCTATATGCAACCACCACAAAGCAGTTAAGTGCAATGTTTGTATTGCACTATGATCCCTCATGCCTCAAGTTCTTGTTAGTGTGCATTACTTTGAGGGCCAGTGACTTGAAGCTAATCAAAACATTGGTTTGATCCTTTCAAGCCAGTTGTGTTTGCTGTAGTCCATTCCTTGTGCAGTGCTGGATATTTAAGTTGAACAAAGAAGAGGATGCCGGCTGGGACTGTGAGTGGAGGTCTTATTTCACTGAGTTATTGTGGATTGCAGTGCTTAGTGTGAAAGTGAGCACGTGTAAAGATTGAAGTCTGGTTCTATATGCACAAGTTTGGGTATTATCATTCCAATTCCACCCACGACCACAGCTGGTATACTTATTGATCTAGAGGAAAAATTACTTTTTCTTAACCTCCCTATGTTAAGAGTATACTGTGCAGGGGAAGACCACTTACCACTGTCTGACCCGAAGTGAATTCCCAGTGTGTCTACGCCCTTCTGGCTGTTCTGAGGAAGCTCTCCTGAATGATTACACACCGCTGACTGCCCTAGAGAGGATTCACTGTGTGAGTATGTCACCGGGTGACTAAGCCGGAACTGAAGTTCGGCGCGTTTTCCCCCGGGGGAGCACTCGCGGGGTAACACCGGCTCCAGTTCCGGTTTGCCGTCATGTCCGATCTCGGGAGAGAACGCGGAGAGACTGTGCACAGCTGAACGAAATTAGAGTTGATTACGGTGGCAAACGAGAGTGTATGTTTGGAAAGGATATAAAAGGAGCAGTTGAAGGAAGAAGGAGGAGGGGAAAAACACAGAGGGGAAAAACACAGTGGAAAAACACAGAGGAAAAACGGCGAGGTAAACAGAGGAAGACACAGGCAGAGTGAGAAGAATCTCTGAGCCGGTGAGCGCATCCGAAGCTAAGAGCTGTTACTGACCCTCTGATGTTCAGAGCTGGAGGAACCATTGAACCGGTGAGCGAATGAGAAGCTAAGAGCTGTTGCTGACCCTCGGTTGTTCAGTCTCTGTCGCCAGGAATGAAGAATCACCGAGCCGGTGAGCGAATGAGAAGCTATGAGCTGTTACTGACCCTCGGATGTTCAGAGCTGGAGGAACCATTGAGCCGTCTCTGTCGCCGGGAATGAAGAATCACTGAGCCGGTGAGCGAATGAGAAGCTATGAGCTGTTGCTGAGCCTCTCATGTTCAGAGCTGGAAGAACCATTTAGCCAGTGAGCGCATGAGAAGCTAAGAGCTGTTACTGATCCTCTGCTGTTCAGTGTCTGTCGCCAGGAATAAAGAATCACAGAGCCGGTGAGCGAATGAGAAGCTGTGAGCTGTTACTGACCCTCTGATGTTCAGAGCTGGAGGAACCATTGAACCGGTGAGCGAATGAGAAGCTAAGAGCTATTACTGATCCTCTGCTGTTCAGTCTCTGTCGCCAGGAATGAAGAATCACTGAGCCGGTGAGCGAATGAGAAGCTATGAGCTGTTACTGACCCTCTGATGTTCAAAGCTGGAGGAACCATTGAGCCGGTGAGCGAATGAGAAGCTGTGAGCTGTTACTGACCCTCTGATGTTCAGAGCTGGAGAAATCATTGAACCGGTGAGCAAATGAGAAGCTAAGAGCTGTTGCTGACCCTCTGTTGTTCAGTCTCTGTCGCCAGGAATGAAGAATCACCGAGCCGGTGGGCGAATGAGAAGCTATATGCTGTTACTGACCCTCTGATGTTCAGAGCTGGAGGAACCATTGAGCCGTCTCTGTCGCCGGGAATGAAGAATCACTGAGCCGGTGAGCGAATGAGAAGCTATGAGCGGTTACTGACCCTCTGATGTTCAGAGCTGGAGGAACCATTGAGCCGGTGAGCGAATGAGAAGCTAAGAGCTGTTGCTGACCCTCTGTTGTTCAGTCTCTGTCGCCAGGAATGAAGAATCACTGAGCCGGTGAGCGAATGAGAAGCTATGAGCTGTTACTGACCCTCTGTTGTTCAGAGCTGGAGGAACCATTGAGCCGGTGAGCGAATGAGAAGCTGTGAGCTGTTACTGACCCTCTGATGTTCAGAGCTGGAGGAACCATTGAACCGGTGAGCGAATGAGAAGCTAAGAGCTGTTGCTGACCCTCTGTTGTTCAGTCTCTGTTGCCAGGAATGAAGAATCACCGAGCCAGTGAGCGAATGAGAATCTATGAGCTGTTACTGACCCTCTGATGTTCAGAGCTGGAGGAACCATTGAGCCGTCTCTGTCGCCGGGAATGAAGAATCACTGAGCCGGTGAGCGAATGAGAATCTATGAGCTGTTACTGACCCTCTGATGTTCAGAGCTGGAGGAACCATTGAGCCGTCTCTGTCGCCGGGAATGAAGAATCACTGAGCCGGTGAGCGAATGAGAAGCTATGAGCTGTTACTGACCCTCTGATGTTCAGAGCTGGAGGAACCATTGAAACGGTGAGCGAATGAGAAGCTAGGAGCTGTTGCTGATCCTCTGCTGTTCAGCCACTGTCGCCAGGAAAGAAGAACTACAGAGCCAACTTTTAAAAAGACTTTTAATCATTCCAATAAAGAAACATTGTTATTTATTTGGACCCTCTTGTCTGCCTCTCATGTGTTCCACGGTCATGCTCCTCGGGGCGGTGTTTCGGTTTGAGGGGGTGGGCGGCCCGCTGGCGCTCACACCCCGACCTGTGACAAGTACATATCATGATTTAATCTGGAAAAGAGACGTTCTGTGACCACTTACCACTGTCTGACCCGAAGAGAATTCCCAGTGTGTCTACGCCCTTCTGTCTGTTCCGAAGAAGCCTTCCTGAACGAGTACGTACCTCTGATCGTCCCTAAGAGGTTTCAGTGTGTGAGTACATGTCATGATTTAATCTGAAAAGGAGACGTTTTGTGACCACTTAGCACTGTCTGACCCGAAGAGCATTCCCAGTGTATCTACGTCCTTCTGGCTGTTCCGAAGAAGCCCTCCTGAATGATTACGTACCTCTGACTGTCTAGAAGAAGATTCAATGTGTGAGTACCTACCATGGTTGAACCTGAAGAGGAGTCGTTGAAGGACCACTTACTATCGGCTGACTTGAAGAGAATCCTCAGGGTGTTCACGTTTCTTCTGGCCATTCCGAAGAGGCTCTCTCAAACAGCTACCGTGGTCTGTAAAGGAGGAGAGAGTTAGTCCCGTCTTGCTGTTGGAACTTGGGATCTGCGACATTTTTAACTTAATAAAGAAAATAACTATTTACTACTTATCTGGTTGTCTGTCTAGTGGTGTTCCGGGGTTAGCTCCTTAAGGTGGTACGCTTAGTAGGAGTGGTGCGCAGAGGGAGATTTGTGCACCCTCCGGCCTGTGACACTCTGACAAAACTGAGATAGGATAAAAACAACAAGGATTGAGTCGAATCATCATCAGTAAAATCTAGATAACTCAGAAATATATGAAGTTTGAAAGAAAAACTGTAACCTGACCCATGTGACCTATAAGATGACCTTTGACCTTCCTGAAAAATGATTATGACCTCTGCCAGTGTTTCTTACTACATGTTAAAGAAACCTTCTGTTCCTGAAAAACCTAATATGATTTCTGTCTCTGATCTCTTGTGTTTGTCCTATTGTTTGTCATTTGCTTCCTTGTTCTTATTTCTATAATGACCAAAATATCTACATTGTGATAATAACAATGTTGTTGTTATTATTTGAATTAAAATGTCTTCGATCTTGATTTAAGATTTTGGTCAAATCGCCCACTCCCTGAGCTCTGCTTTATAAATTCATACACTGTTTTAACTTGTAAACACATTTGTATCTATTTAAATATTATTAATGTAATATCTTGTATAGAGCTGTGATACGTCCACTTCATAACATGTGTAAATCAATGGTTATAGCGCCACTTAGTGGTCAAGGACAATCTTTGAGATTCACACACTTTCACCGAGCTTCCGGTGCGCTGCTGAGCGGCAGCACTGCGTTTCAGTATACTGTGTTTGTGGTTTGTTTTGTTTGTTTGTTTTATGTTTATTGTCAAGTCTTTGGTTGGGGACCCGTAGAAGTGGAAAGCTGAAGGCTGGGAAAAATGTGCTCTTGATTTGGATTCTATGGACGATTGGTCTCTGTGGACTATGTCTGACGATGCAATGTCCAACCGCACGTGAAACCTCAAACACATGTGGTGTCACAACAATGGTTGCACGCCAACACATGTGGTGTCACAACAATGGTTGCACGCCCTTACACCCGGGAGACGTTGCTGGAGCTTAACCTCAAGACAACTCAAGAGCTGACAACAGGCCAATCCAAGGATCTGTTCGAAAAAGTTCCACGCGAGCTGGTGAGAACAAAACGAAGGAAAAGAGGAAGAGAGGAGGAATTCGGAGTCGACTGCGAAGGAGATTTAAACGACCACTGTTGCCGTCAATTGTCTTCAGAAATGTGTGCTCTCTGAATAACAAAGTGGACATGATAAGATCACACACAAGGTACTGTAATGAATTTCGTGAGGCATCCTTGCTTTGCTTCACAGAAAGTTGGTTGCAGTCTACAATGCCTGATTCACTGTTTGAGATTTCTGGATTCACATTAATTCGAGCTGATAGACACAAAGTTTCAGGTAAAAATAAAGGGGGTGGCATCTGTGCATATATAAATGAGAAATGGTGCAGCGCATATTCAGTGAAATATAAGATATGTGACCCAAATGGGGAAATTCTCGGCATGACCTTAAACCCTTTTTATGTGTTATATGTTAGGAAAACGTTTCAGTCTATTGATACAAAAAAGGCTGTTGGTCCTGACGGATGTAGTGCAGGTCTTCTAAAGAATTTTGCAAATGAATTAGTGTAGCGGAGGGAAATATGCCGCCACTTTGTGGGGGAAATGTTCAGCAATATCCTAAGGAAGATCGAGTGAGCAACAGGATCTGTGTCCCCCCACCCAATGCTTTTGGTCTGGGTACAACTACTGAGTTGTAGGTTGTGCCTATCGTGCTGCAAGGTTGGTAATGCTCAAGAGGCGGCGAGGTGGGCTCCAGGATTTACTCAGTGCACGGCAGCTACCTGAAGTGTGTGTGTGTATAGAAAACTCACGTTAATTCTAATTAACTACAAAACCCACCGTCCCCGGATCCAACAGGATAGGTCAGACGCCCCCACTCCTTAGTATAGCCTAAATAACCCAAAAATTATAACAGTGTTATAACAAAAACAACATTTATTGTTGCTGCATGAATTTTAGTTCTCAGCTTTCCCTTGCCTTCACAGGAAGCATAAACAAACAGATTCAAATGCAGTAAAATCACAATGAAATAAAAATGTAGAAAACAATAAAGAAAGAAATAGAATCACTAAATTTGTATTGGTTTCAGTTCAATCTCCAACAGAGTCACCTAACTGAAACAGTTCACAGATTCATTCAGTTGGCTCAATGTTACAGATAAAGTTCACTTGGATGATCACTCTGATTCAGAGGTTCACTTAAGAAAAGTTCACTCCAATTCGGTTCAAAAATATCCAAAAATCCAACTCAAGAATCCAAGAAAAAGAAAAGGAAAGTAAGCTCGGTCCACTTATGAGTTCACGTGTTCAAATGGACAGTTATATGTAGAAAAAACCGTCCATGAATCCCTTTGCAGGCAGATTCACTTATCACAGTTTCAGGTTAGATAACTGTATGATTGAACAGTTCAGTTCCGATCACTCATAGACAACAATTTGGTATTTGCTTACCAGTTTTCAGTAGAAAAGGAAACATAGTGTACTTCACCACTTTCAACTCGGGGATTAGATGCTGAATGATGTCCTACGGAAGGCAGGGTAATGTCTCTTCACTCACTAAACCCTCTGCGATTGTCCTCGCGATCCTGGTGACAGCCGCTTTACGCGACGAGGCCGCAATCTCAGCTGATGGGGCGCAATGAGAAGACTAACAATACATAACTCTATCCGACGACACAGCAAATCTTCTTCACTCGATCAGTGACAGTTTTCACAGTTTCACGTTCGTTTGAGCAAAATGAAACAAAAAAAAACTGTCTAAACAAAGAAAACGCGAGAGTGTTCAACTCCTTCGCGGCTGAAACTTTAGGAAACTAACAGGCCCCGCTTGACACAAACACGGCAAGAGCTCGTTTTTCACTCGTTACACAAACTTATTCACCTCCACGAAGACTTGTAGACAACGTCCAACGGCTCTGATGTATATTTCGGATCTCGACGTAACTTTTTAACGAGATTAAACACCCGAGTTTAACATTCACTGTCAGTTCACCGCTGCTCTCTCTTCTCTCCTCGTGCAACTCGTCATACTCCCAAAATGGCCACGCCCATGTCAAAAATCAAAATAAAAGTCTTCACAATCACAATTTGTAGATCCCCTACATTCCCCCCTGCTAAACCCTGCCATACCATCGGACTTCCATTCAGCAACTCAGTCCCTGACAAATATATAACAGAGAATAGCAGGTTAACATTCTTCACAATGCAAAACATTAGTACCACAGTGAAAAGATTCAAGGTTAATCAACTAGAAATTTTAATTTACATTCACCTTCAAAGAAACTTCTCAAACATTCAGGTTTTGCATATAATTATTCCAAAACATAGTCAGTCCTATACCTAACAGGCAATGTACCTTTGTTCTGTCGTTGAGAACGTCTAGGTTCAGGAATACTTTCATTTTCACTTTCAGCATCAGATTCACCTGAATTTACTGACCCAAGTACAGACTGACCTACTGAACCATCAGCTAACACCTCATTGTCATGGTCCCTAACACCAGTGTCTAATCCATCCCCATCCTCCCCTCGACACCCTGTGTTTGTATGCGTGTCGGATGCAAATGTAACAACAGGGACTGCAAGAACATAAGGATCTTCTGAGTCAGTGTGTTCCTGTTCTGCATGTTCTCTAGATTTACGTCTGGATGTGCAGGGTAGTGGTGATGACTGAAAAGTGCAATGCTTGAGTTGATCCCTATGTACAACTTTACATGGACCCCCTTTCTCTGGACGAATTGTGTAGACTGGTGTGTCTGCGTGATTCTGTTTCACCACAATATAAGGTAAAGATTCCCAGTGATCTTGTATCTTTTTCCTTCCCCTATGTGAATGATTCCGTAACAGAACATGGTCACCAGATCTCATGAGTGCTCCATGCGATCTGCGATCATAGGCTCTTTTTCTCTTCCTTGAAGCCTCTTGTGCTGCATGGTTAGCTACTTCCACAGCAGTCTTTAGTCTGTCGTGATGGTCTTTCACCCAATCGTCAAGATTGTCAACTTCACTGTTCTCCATGTCTTTCCATCCCAGAATGTCTAATGGCATACGAGCGTCCCTCCCGAACATCAGGTAGAAGGGTGAATAGCCGGTCGAAGTGTGGGTTCGGCTATTATAGGCCATGACCAACTCAGGGAGATACTGCTTCCAGTTTCTTTTCTTTTCCGGAGGTAATGTCCGTAGCATGTCGTGCATAGTCCTGTTAAATCGCTCGCACTGGGAGTTACCCTGTGGATGATACGGGGTTGTGCGACTCTTTCCGATTCCGTAGACTTTACATAGCTCTTTGATGACATTAGCTTCGAAACATCGACCTTGGTCGGAATGGAGTCGTGCAGGGCAGCCGTAGTGAACAAACCAATGCTGTACCAGTGCTTTTGCCGTGGTGTGAGCAGTCTGATTTCTAGTTGGCACTGCCACCGTGAAACGAGTGAACATGTCAGTTAAGACAAGGACATTCTCATATCCTCCCACAGATTCCTCCAAGAGAGAATAATCCATAGCAAGGACTTCCAGAGGGGCAGAAACGTTAGTGCATGTCATTGGGGCTCGAATTTTAGGGAACACATCCTTTGCTAGAGTACATCTCTTACACTCATGAATCCAACTTTGAACATCCTTAGTCATTGTTGGCCAGTAATAACTTTTCCTCATACGCTCTATTGTGCTTCTTTCTCCAAAATGACCACAATGATCATGCTGACTTTCATACACTTTGAAACGTAGAGATTCAGGAACCACCAACTGACAAATTTCTTCTCCGTCTCGTGGATCAAGGATAGTTCGGAACAGCAATCCTTTCTTAAGCTTGAGTCGTGTGAACTGTCTAGCAAGTTTCTTTGATTCCGCATTCGTGTCTCGCTGCTCGACCGGACTCAGATTCTTGTTGGTCAGTACAGCGCGATAGATAGGTGCTATACTAAGGTCAACCTTTTGTTGCTCTTCTATTTCACTCCAGCTATGTCCAGGAACTTTCCTTGTCACCGACACCTGTACCGATGCTTGAACTTTCTGCTGCTTTTTGGAGACTGGCCATAAGCATGTGCGCACTTCCTCTGAGTTCATCTTAATGAAGTCTTTAGCAGAATCCTCCTGCTCCGGCTCCTCAACTGATGGGATCCTAGACAACGCATCAGCGTTTACGTTTTGTCGTCCTGGCTTGTAGTAGACTTCAAAATCAAACTCTGCTAACTGAGCCATCCACCGTTGTTCAACAGCTCCTAGATTTGCCGTCTCCAGGTAACGCAACGGGTTATGATCAGTGACCACAGAGAACTTTGAGTAGATCAAATATTCTTTAAACTTTTCAGTCACCGCCCATTTTAGAGCAAGCATCTCTAACTTGAAAGCACTGTAATTTCGATCGTTCTTTTCTGATCCACGAAGGCCTCGACTCGCATATGCGATCACACGCTCAACCTCTCCTTGTCGTTGACTCAATACGGCTCCAAGACCATGCAGGCTCCCATCCGTGGTGAGTACGAAAGGCTGACTGAAATCTGGGTACGCGAGGACTGGTGGACACATCAAACACTGCTTGAGTTCGTCGAGTGCAGTCTGGCACTCAATCGTCCAGTTAAAAGGTTCTATCGTTTTCCCTTTTACTCCTTTACCGACCAAAGCATGAAGTGGTCGGGCCAACCTAGCAAACCCAGGAACAAACCTTCTGTAATAACTCATGAATCCCAGGACTTGTCTCACCTCCCTGACATTCTTGGGTACAGGCCAGGTTTCCAATGCCTGAGTTTTCTCTCCATCCACCTGTATTCCCTTGGAAGAAATTAGGTGACCTAGGAACTTCACTTCGGGTCTCAACAGGAAACACTTGCTGGGTTTCAGCTTCAATCCATGTTGTCTCAACCGGTTGAACACGATTTCCAGTCTTTGACAGTGGCTATCAAAGTCCTTTGAAAAGACAATAATGTCATCAAGATAGATGAGTAATATGTCAAACGTCAGATCACCAAGCACCACTCCCATCAGACGTTGAAAAGTTGCAGGAGCGTTGCAAAGTCCGAACGGCATCCTGGACCATTCAAATAGACCAAAAGGGGTAGTAACAGCGGTCTTTGCTCTGTCCTCTTTACTCATAGCCACCTGGAAATAGCCTGAAGTTAAATCAAGTGTGGAGAATAGTTGCGCATTTCCCAAGGCATCAAGTGACTCCTCGACACGTGGAAGGGGATAAGCGTCCTTGCATGTCACTTTATTCAGCCTCCTGTAATCACAGCAAAACCTCACGCTGCCATCCTTCTTGATCACGATTACAGCTGGAGAAGCCCATGGACTGCAACTTTCTCGAAGTATACCTTGAGATACCAGATCTCGAACATGTTTCTTCACTTCCTGAAATACCTGGGGTGGAATTCTACGATGCCTCTGCTTAATGGGAGGAACATCTCCTGTAGGGATGTCGTGTGTGACAGCTGTCGTATAACCGAAGTCACATTCGTTCTTAGAAAACACGTCAATGTGCTTTGCCAGTATGTCCTGGAGTTTTCCACGCTGAGTATCTGTTAGATCTTCAAGGTTTGTGTGAACCGCAACAGGCAACTGCTCTGTGGTGTTCTTCTCCACCTTTACCTGATGTTGCTGCGCCACCTTGACATGCAGAGCACCCTCTTTCTCCTCAAACTCAACAAGTACTTTAGGAACCACCTCCTGGGGCTTACACAGTGCTGCTATCCTACATCGCGGCATGAGTTTTACAGCTTTCTCACTAGAATTCAAGACTCTGACTGGAACTTTACCATCAGCGGTCTTGGCGAGCACATTAGCAATCAACACACTCTTTGGTAGACTAACTTCTGATGAAGCCTCAACCAACACTTCGCAGTTTACCTTCGGCGGTATTCTACAGCGACCTTCCAACACACGCTCACTGAATGGAGGAATAGTGATTGCTTGCTTCCCAGCAACTTTCACAAAACCAATCTGTTCTCCACAACTCAAAGTTTCAGTTTGCATCTGAAGGTTAGCTAACATTCGCTGAACTTTTGCCTCCCTGGCACCATGGCTATACCGGTCCATTTTCCTCATACCTCCCGTGGCCATGAAGAGCTCTTTGAGGTCATTCAACACGTTCATTCCAACAATGCCAGGTAATCCTTTCAACTCTGTTCCATTGGAATTGTCCTCTCTGATTACGAACACACACTTTCCATGCAACGTCTTCCCCATACACTCAACGTCAGCTTCCAAACAACCTATTATAGGAATGTCTAAGCCATTAGCCGCGGTGAGTCGAACCCAATTGGCCGATGACAACACAACGTCTCCAAAGTGAGCTTTAAAATGAGACTCAGTGATAGTAGTTACTTCCGACCCCGTGTCGAAGAGGCAAACAGTTCTAACACCAGCAATTCTCAAGTCAATGGTAAGACAGTCACCGAAAGCACTTTCACAGAGGGCCTTGGAAACATTCTCTGCATCACAGTCTGCAGTGTGACTCCTGATAACGGATGGACCTACACTCTCTAACACCGAGGTAACTTGATCAGCTGCATTTATCATTTCTACTTTGTGTTTCAGAGGTTGCACTCCACTCGAGTTCTCTCTGCTCCGAGTACAGCGTCGGCTAGTGTGCCCTGGCTTGCCACACGTATAGCAGATGTATCTTCCTTCACTGTCTTTTAAAGGTGCACTTTTAGTTTTGCCCTCCTTTTCTACAGGTTTCACTTTCTCGTTGTTGTTCACCATCTGAAAGAGTTCTTCTTGTCTGGCAGCTATCTGTTGAATAGCTTCATGAAGCTTCTCCAGAGTGAGAGGAGCTGAAGAGCTATCTGTCGCAGTGGTAGCCTGGACGACACCTCGTGAACGAGTACTGCTTCTCAAATTACATGGAACTTGCACCTCCTCTTCTTCCGACCAAGTAATCGCTTCCTGCATAAGCTGAATAAATGTCAGGTCCTTCTCAGCTTTGATTCTTCTCTTCATCTCACGTCGTAACAAGTCATCCTTGAGGCCTAACACCAGCTGTTCTTTCAGTACGCCATCAGCATCAGAAACTCTAGACGGCTCACGATTCTGGATGGTGCTCAGCTTCTCCTGTAAGTCATAAGCGTAAGAGCGGATGGTTTCTCCAGGCATTTGTTTGCGGTCATAAAACTCTTTCAGTCTGCTGCCAATGGGAAGTTTGTCCCCATAAGTCTGATCCAAAGCATCAAAAATCTCATCCACTGATTTCTCTTTTCCATTAAGCATAAACTTAACTGTCATTTTAGCTTCGTCTTTGAGGTACTGCTTAACAAACTTAATTTTGTCTTCTTCAGGAATTTTCATTACTTTAAAGGCGGACTTCATTGAGTTTATCCAATCCTCTATACTCGACTCACCAGGCTTGGAACGGCATCCGCTGAACTCTGGAAGTTTACGGTCTCTTGGGATGTAAACGGTAGATGGCACTCTCTGAGCAACTGCCTGTTGATCGATAACAGCTTTAGCAAGTGAAAGCGCTTCTCTCTGTTCGGCTCTGGCCTGTATCAACATATCCGCCTGTTCACCGAACCTCCTTTCCATCTTGTCAAACTGTCTTTTTAATTCTTCTAGTTCAGCCATAGCGTTGACTCAAAGACCAGGAACTTACACTTAATTAGAATACTCGCTAGTTTATCCTGTTCGTGACGCCAGTATGTAGCGGAGGGAAATATGCCGCCACTTTGTGGGGGAAATGTTCAGCAATATCCTAAGGAAGATCGAGTGAGCAACAGGATCTGTGTCCCCCCACCCAATGCTTTTGGTCTGGGTACAACTACTGAGTTGTAGGTTGTGCCTATCGTGCTGCAAGGTTGGTAATGCTCAAGAGGCGGCGAGGTGGGCTCCAGGATTTACTCAGTGCACGGCAGCTACCTGAAGTGTGTGTGTGTATAGAAAACTCACGTTAATTCTAATTAACTACAAAACCCACCGTCCCCGGATCCAACAGGATAGGTCAGACGCCCCCACTCCTTAGTATAGCCTAAATAACCCAAAAATTATAACAGTGTTATAACAAAAACAACATTTATTGTTGCTGCATGAATTTTAGTTCTCAGCTTTCCCTTGCCTTCACAGGAAGCATAAACAAACAGATTCAAATGCAGTAAAATCACAATGAAATAAAAATGTAGAAAACAATAAAGAAAGAAATAGAATCACTAAATTTGTATTGGTTTCAGTTCAATCTCCAACAGAGTCACCTAACTGAAACAGTTCACAGATTCATTCAGTTGGCTCAATGTTACAGATAAAGTTCACTTGGATGATCACTCTGATTCAGAGGTTCACTTAAGAAAAGTTCACTCCAATTCGGTTCAAAAATATCCAAAAATCCAACTCAAGAATCCAAGAAAAAGAAAAGGAAAGTAAGCTCGGTCCACTTATGAGTTCACGTGTTCAAATGGACAGTTATATGTAGAAAAAAACGTCCATGAATCCCTTTGCAGGCAGATTCACTTATCACAGTTTCAGGTTAGATAACTGTATGATTGAACAGTTCAGTTCCGATCACTCATAGACAACAATTTGGTATTTGCTTACCAGTTTTCAGTAGAAAAGGAAACATAGTGTACTTCACCACTTTCAACTCGGGGATTAGATGCTGAATGATGTCCTACGGAAGGCAGGGTAATGTCTCTTCACTCACTAAACCCTCTGCGATTGTCCTCGCGATCCTGGTGACAGCCGCTTTACTCGACGAGGCCGCAATCTCAGCTGATGGGGCGCAATGAGAAGACTAACAATACATAACTCTATCCGACGACACAGCAAATCTTCTTCACTCGATCAGTGACAGTTTTCACAGTTTCACGTTCGTTTGAGCAAAATGAAACAAAAAAAAACTGTCTAAACAAAGAAAACGCGAGAGTGTTCAACTCCTTCGCGGCTGAAACTTTAGGAAACTAACAGGCCCCGCTTGACACAAACACGGCAAGAGCTCGTTTTTCACTCGTTACACAAACTTATTCACCTCCACGAAGACTTGTAGACAACGTCCAACGGCTCTGATGTATATTTCGGATCTCGACGTAACTTTTTAACGAGATTAAACACCCGAGTTTAACATTCACTGTCAGTTCACCGCTGCTCTCTCTTCTCTCCTCGTGCAACTCGTCATACTCCCAAAATGGCCACGCCCATGTCAAAAATCAAAATAAAAGTCTTCACAATCACAATTTGTAGATCCCCTACATTAGCACCGGTGTGGCAACCAGTATTTCAAGCTTCTGTTGACACACACACTGTTCCTGTGATATGGAAGACCGCATAGATTAAACCATTATCGAAAATGCCATGTCCAAGAGCATATAAAGATTTTAGACCAATAGCCCTCACCTCTGTGTTCGTGAAATGTTTAGAGAGATTGTTACTCTGGCATTTAGTTAAGACAGTTAAAGATAAATTAGATCCTTGGCAGTTTGCCTATAAGAAAGGCTGTAGTACTGAAGATGCAGTTGCTGCTTTATATCATCTCTAAACATTTAGATAAACCTAAAACAATTGTAAGAACTTTGTTTTTAGATTTCTCTTCTGCATTCAACACAATACAGGTTGACAAATTGGTGTCAAACTTGTACAGTTGAATGTTAATCCCTATCTGATCCAGTGTCAAAGTTGCCAGATGTCAGAGAGTCATAGTGAATAAAACACTGTCGTCTGCAATCATTACAAATGTCGGAGTACCGCAAGGTTGCATTAGTTCTGCCATACTTTTCACCTTATATACAGACGACTGTCGAACTGACATGTTAAATCAGTATATTCTGAAGTATTCTGATGACACTGTTTTACTATCTGTGTTAAATGATTTGGACAGTTCTGGGTTTCATCAACAAGGTGTGACTAAATTGATTGAGTGGTGTGAGAATAATGCTCTTGTTATTAATACGAGTAAAACTGAGGAGATTGTATTTGGGTCTGCATCTGATATAATGCCTGTTTTTATTCATAAGGAGGAAATTAGATCAGTTAAGACATAAATATTTAGGAGTGATGATAGGTTTATTCCATTTCTTTTCACTTCTGAAGAGGTTTTTTTGCATCCTCGCTGTCCTGTTTGACTCGCTTTGACTGTTGCCCTGCGATCGACTGCTTTTGTCGGCCTCGTTGCCCGCTGTGAGTTTGTTTGTTTGCGCGGATACGGTTTGAGCATTGGTTGTTGGTCGTAGAGCGAGACACCGCTTCACTGCTGCTCGCCCTGCGATCGACTGTTTTTGTCAGCCTCGTTACCCGCTGTGAGCCTGTTTGTTTGCGTTTGTTTGTTTGCGCAAATACGGTTTGAACATTGATTGTTGGTCGTAGAGCGAGACACCGCTTCACTGCTGCTCGCCCTGCGATCGACTGCTTTTGTCAGCCTCGTTGCCTGCTGTGAGTTTGTTTGTTTTCCCGTCTATCCTGCGTCTATATTACACCCATACCACTAAAAAGACGGTTATACCCAAGACTTGAGTCATAAATTAGTATAAATATTAATAGCATCACTGGTTGCATCATTGCTAACTTACTGTCCATCTGTTAAAATGGCGAATATATCAGGTGTATGTTATCTACCTCTTGGTGCAGATGAGAACAAATCTGAATTGCTTGCGGTGCAGTCTGAATTAGAAGCTGTAGAAAAGCAGATCCTTGACCTTCTAGAGAGACAAGCTGAGCTGAGAGACCGGCGTTTAGCTCTTGAAACATCACGCGCTGATGCACACGGATCAGTGATTAACGTTAGTAACCCGCTGACGCTGACCTCGTCTACTCCGTGCGTTTCTCAGCATTGGTCCCGAGCGTCCAGGTCACGATCAGCCATGATTTCATTCACTCCGGCTCCAACACACCACCACGAAGCCTGGGTGGTTCCGCGGAAGCCGCGAGCCAGGACAAGAATCTTTTCGCCCCTCCCGGTTTTCGAGATCTCCACTCAGAACCGCTTCTCCCCTCTTCGCGAAACGGAACGCGATGCTGTGATCATCGGCGATTCCACCGTCCGACACGTCCACGCTACGTTAGGTAAAAGTAAGGTGCACAGTCACTGCTTTCCTGGTGCTCGTGTTCTCGATATCACTGCGCGGGTAACTGAGATCTTGAACGGTGACGAGCGCGTCGGAGCTGTTGTGCTGCATGCGGGAGCTAACGACACTAGGCTGCGACAGACGGAGGTTCTGAAGAAAGACTTCAGGAGCCTTATCGATACGGTACGCAGCACATCGCCTGAAACATCGATTATTGTGTCTGGACCGCTTCCTACGTACCGACGAGGGCATGAAAAGTTCAGTAGATTATTCGCGCTAAATGAATGGTTATTGTCATGGTGCAATGAGCAGAAATTGATTTTTGTAAATAATTGGAATCTGTTTTGGGAGCGACCAAGGCTCTTCCGCGCTGATGGCTTACACCCAAGTAGAATCGGGGCAGATCTTCTGTCGGATAACATCTCCAAGATGTTAAATACCATTTGACTAGTAACCAAAAATCCAAATCATAGTCTCTACTGCACCAATTTAATTGATATTAATACTAGTGTAGAACATTGCATAGAAACTGTGTCTATTCCTCGTTTACTAAGATCAAATAATAAATCTACTGCAGGATCTAGAAAAAATCTAATTGTTATTAAAACAAAAAATCTCGCTATTAGTGAACAAAAACAATTTCTAAAGCTAGGTCTTCTAAACATTAGATCGCTCACACCTAAGGCGGTTATTGTAAATGAAATGGTCACAGATAATAATTTCGATGTTCTGTGCCTTACTGAAACCTGGCTTAAACCAAATGATTATTTCGGTCTAAATGAGTCTACTCCGCCAGGATACTGTTATAAGCATGAGCCCCGTCTGATCGGTCGTGGCGGCGGTGTTGCAACAATCTACAGAGATATCCTTAATGTTACTCAGAAAACTCGTCATAGGTTTAATTCGTTTGAAGTGCTTGTGCTAAATGTTATGCTCTTAGATGTAAGAAAAAAATCCCTATTATCTCTAGCATTGGCTACCGTATATAGACCTCCAGGGCCTTACGCCAATTTCCTAAAAGAGTTTGCTGACTTTCTATCAGATCTTTTGGTCAACGTGGATAAAGCATTAATTGTTGGAGATTTTAACATACACGTAGATAATTTAAATGATGCGTTAGGGGCTGCGTTTACAGATTTATTAAACTCCTTCGGGGTCAAGCAAAACGTCACCGGACCAACTCATCGTCTTAATCATACACTCGATTTAATTATATCATATGGAACCGATCCAACCGATATAGATATCATTCCACAAAGTGATGATGTCACTGACCACTACTTGGTAACTTGCATATTACGCACTGCTGTAATATGTCATGCTGCGCCACGTTATCGACCAGGTAGAACAATTCGTCCATCCACCATAGATCATTTCTCAAATAGCTTATCTGATCTGTCTCAGCTGCTGCCTGAACCCAAACAAACAGATGAATTAGACGAACTAACTAGCACTATGAGCAACATTCTCTCTAGAACATTGGATATTGTTGCACCCATTAGATTAAAAAAGGTCAGAGAAAAAAGTATAGCACCATGGTACAATAATACTACGTATGTTTTAAAGAGAGAAACCCGTAATTTAGAGCGTAAATGGAAAAAAACTAATTTAGAGGTCTTTAGAATCGCGTGGAAAGACAGTATGTCACTTTATAAAAAGGCACTTAAAACGGCCAGGGCTGAGCACCTCAGCAAATTAATAGAAAACAACCGAAATAATCCAAGGTTTTTATTTAATACCGTGGCTAGACTAACAAATAAACAGACGTCGTCTGAACAAAATACCTCGTTACAGTTTAGTAGTAATGATTTCATGAACTTCTTCACCGAGAAAAATTGAAAGCATCAGAATCAAAATCGTAAACGTTCGATCTTTGCTCGCGCCTTATAATTCGGCCGCAATTATCACCCCGCAAGAACAATTACAATGCTTTACAACCATAGAACAAAAAGAGTTAAATAAACTTATCACTTCATCTAAAACAACAACATGTTTATTAGATCCTATACCAACTGAACTACTGAAAGAAGTGTTACCTGTAGTGGAAGAGCCTCTTCTCAATATTATTAACTCATCTTTATCTTTAGGTCATGTTCCAAGAACGTTCAAGCTGGCAGTTATAAAACCTCTTATTAAGAAACCACAATTAGATCCAAATAACCTAGCAAATTACAGACCCATTTCGAATCTTCCATTTATGTCAAAAATATTAGAAAAAGTTGTGTCCGCTCAACTCGGCTCTTTCTTGCAAGAAAACGACATCTATGAAAAGTTTCAGTCTGGATTCAGGCCACATCATAGCACTGAAACTGCGCTTGTTAGAATCACAAATGATTTACTTTTAGCTTCGGACCAAGGCTGTATCTCAGTACTAGTTTTACTTGATCTTAGTGCTGCGTTCGATACTATAGATCACACAATACTCTTAGATCGACTACAAAATTACACTGGTGTTCAAGGACAAGCATTAAGCTGGTTCAGGTCATACTTATCTGACCGCTACCATTTCGTCTACTTAAATGGAGAAAAATCGATTATAACTTCGGCAAACTATGGAGTGCCGCAGGGATCTGTGTTAGGCCCTTTATTATTCTCAATATATATGCTGCCACTTGGTAATATTCTAAGGAAACATGGAATTAGTTTCCATTGTTATGCTGATGACACTCAAATATATATTTCCTCACGGCCAGATGAATACGCTAAATTATCCAAATTGACAGACTGTGTTAAAGATATAAAAGATTGGATGACGCATAATTTTCTTTTATTAAATCCAGACAAGACAGAGGTAATACTTATCGGTTCTAAAAACCGTCCACAAAACCTTTCACAGCACGACTTTAACATAGTAGGATGCCCTGTTACTCTATCCGCTACAGTAAAAGACCTGGGTGTTACATTAGACTGCAACCTGTCTTTTGAAAAGCATATTTCATATGTTACAAAAACAGCCTTTTTCCACCTTAGAAACATTGCTAAGCTACGTAATATGCTATCAGTCTCTGATGCAGAAAAGTTAGTTCATGCATTCATGACCTCGAGACTAGATTACTGTAATGCTTTATTAGCTGGTTGTCCTGCATCTTCAATAAACAAGCTACAGTTAGTCCAAAATGCAGCCGCTAGAGTTCTTACTAGATTAAGAAAATATGATCATATAACACCGATTTTATCATCACTTCATTGGTTACCTATAAAGTTCCGTATTAATTACAAGGTATTGCTTTTGACTTATAAAGCTCTAAATGGTTTAGCTCCAGTCTATTTAACGGATCTTCTATCGCCTTACAATCCATCGCGCTCTTTAAGATCACTAGATTCGAGGTTTCTGGTCATTCCTAGGATATCCAGATCCACCAAAGGAGGCAGAGCATTTTCACATTTAGCTCCGAAGCTCTGGAATAGCCTTCCTGATATTGTTCGTTGCTCAGACTCGCTCTCCCAGTTTAAAACTAGACTGAAGACGCATCTATTTAGCCAGGCATTCATATAAATTTTTTATCTTACAGTTACTGTAAATTCGGCCTCTAGTTCATAAACGCCAGAGGAGAACTGGCCCCCGACTGAGCCTGGGTTCTCCCAAGGTTTTTTTTCTCCATTGGGTCACCTGATGGGGTGTTAGGACACCATTAGGTCACTGGATGGAGTTTTTCGGTTCCTTGCCACTGTTGCCTTTGGCTTGCTCAGTTGGGGATATTCAAATTAATTAACCAATCATACCATTGATCAGCTCTACCAAACTTGGATGTCTTTTTTCCAGTAATAAACAAACATTAAGTTGTTTTGATTGATACTGTGAAGCAGCTTTGATACAATCTGTATTGTGAAAAGCGCTATATAAATATATTTGACTTGACTTGACTTGACTTGATGATAGACGATATGTTATCATGGAAAGATCACATTGATACTCTATGTATAAAAACAAAGCAAAGAATTTACTTTCTTCGTCGTCTTAGGTCATTTGGAGTAAGAAAACAGATTCTTCTGTGGTAGGTCTGTGATAATGAGCATACTGCAATATTGCAACTCTATTTGGTATAAAAGCCTGTCCTTTGTGCTGAAGACAAAGTTGTTTATTCAATTAAAAATTTGCTCAAAGATTGTAGGTCAGCCTCTTGAGAAGCTTTACGACTCAGCCTATTATAACAATCTGCTGAGGCTAGCTAATACAGTAGTTTCTAACCCTATGCATATTTTGCATAAAGAGTTTGAACTACTACCATCAAAGAGGAGGTACAAAGTAGAGACCTGCGCGGGACACAATTTTCAGTCCCGCTCCCGCCCGCTCCCGCAAAGATTTGTCATTTTTAGTCCCGCTCCCGCCCGCAACTGTGATATAATGTCCCGCTCCTGCCCGCAACTTCTGTCTGACGAAAGGTCTTGGGGAACATATTTATTGGTAAGCCTGCATATGTTCAACCATACAAAACATTAAATAGGGATCAGTAACTAACGCCAACAAAGATAAACATTAATCGTCCCAAATTCCATTAGGCTTAACGTGTAGGCTAACATAAAAACAGCCTTAGGCATTGCCTACACATAGGAACATTTGTAAAACGGATAATTCTTATCTACTATATTATAGACTTCACTATATCACAGGCCATTTAAACATTTAAAATGTGATCACAAAACACGAAACGAGAAGTACTTAAATCTGAAGCGCTTAGGCCTATATCTGAAGCACTAGAGGCGCTCTGTTCCTCGTCCATGCTGTCTATTTTGAACTTGAACTAGCTTTCGAATTCGAACACGGACCAGCGGGAAGGAATTGTCTCTAAACAAGTGTGCGTGAGATTAGGCCCCGCCCTACCCGACAACATTCACAAGTTTAGGCTGCTTAAAACGTTTTTATTCCTGCTAATCCGAATCTCCCTCAGGGGACGGACTTTTGATTTGAGCGCGGCAACTTCTCCAACGGGGGATGGGGTTGGGGGGATGGCGGAGACGGACTTTTGATTTGAGCGCGGCAACTTCTCCAACCGGGGTGGGGGGGTGGGGGGACTTTTCACATGAGCTCGGCGACTTATAAGGCCCCCCCCCCCTGCCTCGGGCCCTGGGTACTCTGTACCCTTTTTCCCCCCGCAACCAGACTCGTCTGACAATAAAGTATAAAAAGTAAAGTAAGTAATCTGTATATGGCCAGGAGCCTCAAGGATTCATTTTGTGGTTTTGTATCTGCTTTTTTTTTATTCCTAACGAACGGCACATGTTGACTTGTATTATTAACCACCAAAGACCTTGAGCTAAAAAATAATCTTTAATGATCTTTACTGTTCTACTAAAGAAAGAAAGAAAGAAAGAAAGAAACCTACATCTGGGATGGCCTGACGGTGAGTCCTTTTTTTGTGCTTTTTCTAACCCATTCCAGCTGTCGTCATCAAGTGCCATGAGAGCGTGAAGCGTCAATCTAGCTTATTAAATTAAATGTCCAAATTTTACGACTCAGGAAGAGGTTGCAGCTTTTAGATGCAACTGGACGTTTCTGAATGGTTAGTGGATACATGGATGTAGTTGTTGTGGAGTTACACAATCAAACTTTTGAATTTTTGGTTACTATATGCTAGTAACACCTATAGCGAGCAACTAGCAGGCATATGCAAGCACAGCCTCACCTTTATCAATCCAGTTCTATGAATCAAGTTCTTCTATAATTCACACACATACACATACACACACCCATTAATGTTTCCTTCCTGTCTGTCTCTCTCCTCCTCGGCTCTCCAGCGGCTGCCGCTCTTTGTCTCTCTCCCACTTTCCTCTTCCTGTGATGAAAAGGATGCAAACAGTATACTGTAGGTCAACTTGTCAAAAACCTGAAAGAATCTGATATCTTAACTCAAGTTTCTTGCCCAAATTTATTTATTTTTTACTCTTCTTTCTAATCTCTCTTTTTTATACTACACCTATGTATTTAGCACTTTATTATTCAAGGCCATTAAGCACTTTGTTTGATGATTGAGTGATAGATAGGTAGTAGACACATTACAAGATGCTGTAAGTATTCTGGTATAATATTGGCTGTGGATAAAAGCATCTACCAAATGCCCTAAATGTGAATATCAAATGTAAAATAAAGCAGATTTTTTTTTAATTTTTTTTTTATAATACTATATTCCATGTAAGTTGTTCTCTCTCTCTCTCTCACACACACACACACACACACACACACACACACACACACACACACACACACACACACACACACACACACACACACACACACACACACACACACACACACAGTATACCTCCTCCTCTCCTCGGAGGCTCTCTGTATCTCTTTCCTCCTTAGGGCTATTTGTCTGTCTCATCCTCTCCTATCCTTCTCAGTCTGTTTTTCCCTTCTCCTCAGGGGCTGTCTGTCTCTCTCTCTCTCTCTCCTCTCCTCTCCTCTCTCCGGCTGCCCTTAAAAAGACTTCTTCCTGGCCTTCCTGTTAGCAACATCAGTTACAATGTCATCGATGAGTTACAATGAGGCGCTTTTGTGTTTGTGTTGTTCTGAGTTATTTTTTAATTCTTGGCATTTGTGAAAAAGATCTTTCTCCTTCAGAGTTTGTAACCGGCAATGTAAAAAAAAAAAATATGTGGAGAAAGTTGATTGCAGACCATGTTTCAAGAGCATCTGCAGCAGTTTTTGAGGAGACTTATCCTGTTCGCTCTCTATAAAGTATCTGAACTGGATAATTTCATCTGCAAGGTCCTGATCTAAATCAGAAGGACATGAAGCGCAGAGTGCATCCGCCTGTTTACGAATCAACAAATTGATTCGTAAACAGGAAGGCAAATTACGAAAGGCAAATCCTCTGATTTCATTGTTCAGTAGAATCCCAAAGATGCCATTAATGTTCCGGTATGCATCCACTCTATGGTCTAAACAGCTGACTAGCTTGTCAAGTCAAGTCAAGTCATCCTCATTTATATAGCGCTTTTAACAATGTAGATTGTTTCAAAGCAGCTTTACAGAGATAAACATATAATTTAAGGTAACAGAGATTGGTTTAGTTTTATAGTGGTTCTTGAAAAATGTTTTTTCCAGCTAAAGTTAGTTTTGATTGATTCCCTTCCGTCTAAATGATCATTTGTTATTAAATTAGGGGCCGCTAAGACGACACCGTTCTCTCTAAACAGACTTTAACGTGAACCTGTGATAGACGCTGATGGCGTTCACATGCGCATTAAGAATTGATTCTATAGTTATGTGCGTTTGAATATATGTGCGCAGGTTTGTAATTCCTTACAAACCATGCCTAAACAAACTACTTGTCTATAAATTTTGATGCAGAATTTTTATTTTATCTTATCACTTCGGGTAGGTACGCGAACCAAAAAAATTCCACAAGGCTTTATCTGTAGAGTGGTATAGGGATCCTCCATAGGGAGAGGCTAGTTGGCACTTCAGCACTGCATTGTCATCGGGTCCAGGCGAAAGTCCTTCGTCAGATCTGGAAACGGCTTGGATCCGGCAGGCTGCGGGAAAACCTCGGGGATAAACAAAGACACTAAAATTAGCGTAGATGCCATTCTTCTTATGATGTAACGAGTACATCAGGATTTGAGGGAAGTGTTCCCAGTTCCGGCTGACCTAATCTAAGCAGCCTAATATTGAATTATAGAAGTCTATAGAGTGTTATGTGAATGCTAGGTCAAAGAGATGTGTTTTAGTCTAGCTTTGAACTGACAGACTGTGTCTGCTTCCCGGACAATGTTAGGAAGATTGTTCAAAAGTTTTGGTGCTAAATAGGAAAAGGATCTACCGCCAGCAGTCGATTTATATATTCTAGGTATTATCAACTGGCCGGAGTTTTGAGATCGCAATAGACGTGAAGGACTATAATGCGTTAAGAGCTCGCTCAAGTACTGGGGAGCTAAACCATTTAGTGCTTTGTAAGTAATCAGCAATATTTTAAAATTTATACGATGTTTAATAGCGAGCCAATGCAGTGTTGACAGATCCGGGATAATATGGTTGTACTTCCTGGTTCTGGTAAGAACTCTAGCCGCTGCGTTTTGGACCAGCTGTAGTTTGTTTATTAAGCGTGCAGGGCAACCACCCAGTAGAGCATTATAATAATCTAGCCTTGATGTCATGAACGCATGAACTAGTTGTTCCGCATTTGTCAATGAGAGCATATGACGTAATTTAGATATATTTTTAATATGGAAAAATGCGATTTTACATTTTTTCATTTACTTTCAAATGAAAGATTGGTATCAAAGAGCACACCGAGGTTCCTAACTGACGACAAAGACTTAACAGAGCAGCCATCAAGTGTTAGACGGTATACTAGGTTATTACGTGTGGAAATTTTTTGTCCAATAATTAGAATCTCTGTTTTTTCAGAATTTAGTAGTAGGAAATTACTAGTCATCCAATTTTTTATATCAGCAATGCATTCCGATAATTTTGTGAATTGGTGAGTTTCGTTCGGTTTGGAAGAAATATAGAGCTGAGTATCATCAGGATAACAGTGAAAGCTAATTCCATGTTTCCTAATGATATCTCCTAAAGGTAGCATGTACAGAGTGAAAAGCAGCGGTCCAAGAACTGAGCCTTGTGGTACGCCATACTGAACTTGTGATCGATAAGACATCTCTTCATTTACTGCTACAAACTGACAGTGGTCAGATAAATATGATTTAAACCATGCTAGTGAAATTCCACTAATGCCAACATAGTTTTCTAGTCTATTTAAGAGAATGTTGTGGTCAATGGTGTCAAATGCAGCACTAAGATCAAGTAACACTAATAGAGAGATACAACCACGATCGGATGATAAGAGCAAATAATTTGTGACTCTAATGAGAGCTGTCTCAGTGCTATGGTGCGGTCTAAATCCTGACTGGAAATCCTCGCAGATATCATTTCCTTCAAGAAAGGAACACAGTGGTGAGGATACTGCCTTTTCTAGTATCTTTGACAGAAAAGGTAGATTTGAGATCGGCCTGTAATTGACTAATTCTGTAGGATCAAGTTGCGTTTTTTTAACAAGTGGTTTAATTATAGCCAGCTTAAAGGTTTTTGGTACGTATCCTAGAGACAAAGACGAATTAATGATGTTAAGAAGAGGATCTATGACTTCTGGAAGCATCTCTTTCAATAGTTTAGTCGGTATGGGGTCTAACATACATGTTGTCGATTTAGATGAATTAACGAGTTTGCAAAATTCTTCCTCTCCTATGGCATTGAATGAATGTCAACAATGACATTGAATGTTTCTACCTGGCATCGCTCCCGGCCTTTCAGAGTCACTTGAGGCTCTGTACATTCATCTGAAAATGCTTTGCGCTTCTTGACCCTCTGCAGTTCATCTTTATATGACTGGCACACACTGGGAACGTTCTTTGCAGATCTTTCAAATTGGTCTCGAAGTGATTCAACCCATGATCTCAAAGACTTGAACAGATGAATTGCAGTCATCAGATCCATGTCGGCCTTTTGTAATGCCTCACTTGTCACTTTGAATATGCTTAAGACAGTGCAAAAACTGTGCCATAAATGACATGTCAAGAGTGCCCAATTTTGAGCACAGTTCTGCTGCCTCATTGCGTGTCATGGTTTTCTCCTGTATCAGAAGATATGCTCTGAAGTATAGCCCTGATTTGTGCATAATTATCACAATGGGCTTTAGATGCATCTACACGGCTCCAACTCCAACGTGTTGATGACATCGATTTCAACGGCATATCTACCTTGATGTCTGCATTATTGAAGAATCTGTTCCATCTACGAGTGGAACCCGCACAAAATGCATATAGGGACTGCAGGATGCCGAAGAAATAGACTTGCATGTTGACAGCTGCCTTTAATATTGTTGACACCCACCAAATTGAGAGAATGTGCTGCGCAGGGTATGTAATGGATTAATGGATTTATTTTCCTCAAATGAGCCTGCAGCCCGTTGTAACGCCCTGACATATTGCCTAAATTGCTTAAATTGTCAAGCATAGCCATTACAGTGTCAGCCAGACTCTCCCCTGTGTGACTTAATTGGTACAAAGCCAACAAATCAATAGATTATTTTCCCCTCTTTACTCACAAATCTAAAAATGAATGCCAGCTGGTTAGTGTGTGACAGGTCAGGAGTAGAGTCCACTATTACAGAAAAATACTTTGCCTGCTGTATCTCTGCAGCTATGATAGCTTTTACCCTTACCCTTCTGTGCATACTTATTAATGTGCTCGGCAAGGAAAGGATCAAACTGAGAGATGATTTCCAGAATGCCGAGAAAGTTACCATTGTGTGGTTAGCTTGCTCGTCATGATCGACCACACATTCTTCACCCCTGATTCTCCTCCTGGGCCTGCCTACTTTTGAAGAATGTTTTGATAGATGGAACCTGTCTTAATAAAGACGCCTCCCTCTTCTTTTTTTGTCTTTTTCGTTTGTGTTTAGTACAACCACTTCTCTCACTCATTGTCTTGACCTACAACGACTGATCCCACAGTCTGAGCAAATTTCGACCGCCTTATATGGGCGACTCGGGTTGTGACGTCACGTCACGTGTTGGCCGGTTGCCAAAGGATTGTTTCTAATGTTTTTGTCAATCGACTATACAGCGCAGATACATGCAAACAATAACTGCTATTGAAGTAAATATCTACAAACTCAAAATGAGCCTTTCCATGAACGAACAATGGCTAACAAACAGTGGTTGAAAGAGTACTGAAAATTTGTACTTGAGTACAAGTACTGTTGCATTGCTGATATAACTCAATTACAAGTAAAAGTACTGGTCTCCAAAAAGTATGTACATAATAGAACTTTTCTAAAAAACTACTCAGAGTACTATTTACTAGTTACTTTTTAGCCGGCGATATTTAATGAAATGCCAAAGTATATTCATTCAATCAAATCATAGATCTATGTAGAAAATAGCTACTTCCAACAAAACACTTTAACCTTATTGACGAAGTACATGAATTAGTGGTCACGATACTGGAATTAATAACTTCGATAAGATACCTGGAAAATATCAATATTCAGTATAATTTTCAATACCACAGGGAAAACTGCCACATACTGTAAACAGCCATATAGATATTTTAATACCTCAATTTTTTCCATCCATTTTATCAAGGCAATCATTATTTTCAAGCTTCATAAAGCACAACACTCATTGTAACTGTAATCCTTTTAAAATGGAGCAGTTTACAACATTAGATTACCTTGCACAGATGTATCGTTTCGCTTCATAAGACCCCAATGTATCATCAGAGGCCACGAGTATTCATTTTCTTTCGTCTGTATGTTTTTCCATGCTGGGTAACTTTAACTTTTTTTTTTCAAATGCTTGAAGTGAAAATGTTGTCTTTCCCTAATTTAGGGTGTAGGTTTTTTGGAACTAGGCAGTGTTTATGATAAGAAAAATATGTTTCTCAGTTGTGGTTTTATTGTTACTGTGCGTCAAGTGTTTTAAAGCATTACACAACATTCAAATGCAAACAATGCACCCTGCCAAACCTTATAACTGATCCTATATTTTAAGCTGGAGCTTTCTGCCTCACCGGCGACCATGGTGAAGATTTCCCCTGAGATGAGCGTCAAGATCAGGTCTTTGTGGAGAGCAGGACACCTTTTCTCTGACGTCAGGACATTCTCGGGTGTTCATGTTTCCTTAATGTTCAGTTAATAAATCTACTATGAATTAAAAGAACACAAAATATAAGACAAGTTTACATGCATAGCCTTTCTAATTAGCTATACATAAAAAAACTAAGGGTATATAGTGTTAACGTTTATGTTGCTTCAATCGATGCACATTATAAAGTAATTTCAGTACTGTGATTATGAATTCGTTTGACTACAATGATTCACTTGAATGTATCTGCTGGTTGAAAATGAACTGTTCACTTTCTAACTTTTCTAAGTCTGTGATTATAGCGCCACTTAGCGGTAAACTGCAGCAAATACACGTCCCTAATGTTGTCGCCACGGGAAAGGCAGCGGTGTTATTCTGGTGGAGAACTATCTGTACTTGTTGAGTTAACATGGCTTGATCCGTGTGAGTGGAGCTTCCACTTTATAAGCTGAAAGTGCAACAACATTCAGGGTGGGATGAGTAGAAGTGAGTACATGTGGTGTTGCTGAGAGGGGTTTAAAAAGTGTTTTCTTTGTGTTTAGAAGGAAGTTTTCAGCCAAGCACTGTATACACACACACACATACACGCACACAATGGTGTTGTTCTGAGAGAAAGAGAGGGAGAGAGAGCTTTTTGTTGCTATTTTTTCTCAGCTTTTTGGGAATACTGGATCACAAAATACTGTCAATAAACACCATTGCACTTTTTGACACCAGTGACTGTTCTTACCAACATGCCCCGTCACACTGCTTTACAGACACGCTTGTTTTGCACAGGACACTCAAACACAGAAACAGGAAACAGGAAATACATGAGTTCAGGGAAAGTGAAACTGAAGTGTAGTTGAGCTGTTGTGTGTTTGTGTCTCTGTCTTCATGTTGTAAAATGGCAGAAGTCAGAATATCTCAGGATGAGTTCATGTGTTCAGTGTGTCTGGATCTCCTGAAGGATCCAGTGACCAATTCCTGTGGACACAGTTACTGTAAGATCTGTATTACAGGCCGCTGGGATCAGGAGGATGAGAAGAGAGTCTACAGCTGCCCTCAGTGCAGACAGACCTTCAGTCCAAGACCTGCTTTAGCTAAAAACACCATTCTGGCTGAAATGGTGGAGAAACTAATGAAGACTAAACTTGCTGCTGACTGTTACGCTGGAGCTGGAGATGTGCAGTGTGACGTCTGTACTGGAAGAAAACACAAAGCCGTCAAGTCCTGTCTGGTGTGTCTGAACTCTTACTGTCAGAATCACCTTGAACAACATGAGAGTTGGTTTAAAGGAAAGAGACACAATCTGACTGATGCCACTGGACGACTGCAGGAGATGATCTGCCAGAAACACGACAAGCTCCTCGAGGTTTTCTGCCGCACTGATCAGAAGTGTATATGTTTGCTGTGTATGGATGAACATAAAAACCACGACACTGTATCAGCTGCAGCACAGAGGACAGAGAATCAGGTATGATCTTACAGAGGTCCCATTATCCGCATTTACAGGCTCATAATGTTGTTTATGGCAGTGCTTCTCAATCTTTTTTCAATAACGTACCCCCTATCAATTTTTTTCTCAGCCAAGTACCCCCTGACCGGCCCCAATCATTTGAGATAGAAATAAAAGCTATGACTATGATATAGTGATGTGCCATCATTATGAGATTTATTAAACATTGTACATGGAAAAAACATTTGCAATACTAAACATTTGCAATAATATGTATCATTACCGATAACCGATCATGCAGTTTAAGTACCCCTTGACTGGCCCCAAACATGTTTGATAAAAGAAACCTATATAAGAAATATATATATACAGTGTGTGTATATATATGATGTGTATAACATTTTATCTCAAAAACACTTGTAATAATAAACAACAAACTAAGTTGCACTTATAATTTAGTGCGAAACATCTGCTTGTGCTTCACTGAGGATCTTGGTCATCCTCGGTGGCAGGGAGGACACAGCAGTGATCAGACTTTTTTCCAGGCCCAGTCTGTTTCTCTGCATTGCTTTGATCACAGTCATTGTAGAAAATAATGTCTCACACAAATATGTGGATCCAAAGGGCAGTAGCTGCTGCAAAGCTTTTTCTTCCAGCTCAGGGTACTCCTTATTTCACACACCCAAAACTGTGTTAGAGTGGAGTTTTCATATTATTACGTAGGCCATTGTCAGATGACACATCCAAGAGTTTTTCCTGGTGACGGAGAGGGAGCTTGTTTCTGCTTTCATCGGACAAAAGAAATGGGTTTCTCACCCAACTGAGCTGTGGTGATTTCTCCTCCATGTCAGGAAAGTATGAGTTAAAACTCACAATCAGGTTGGCCAAATGTTCTTCTATGACATTTGGAAGGACTTCACTGGTGCTCTCTCCACATCTTCCCTGGAGAGGAAAGCCTCCACCTGAGAAAAGTAGGTGAGATCCCCCTGTACACATGCTAGTTTCCACAACTCTGCTTTCTTCAGAAAACCACCCACCTTATCATACAGGTTCAGAACGTGGGTGTCCTTGCCCTGCAGACACACATTCAGCTCATTCAATTTGCTGAATATATCTGCCAGATAGCACAGCTTTGCAAGCCAACCTTTATCTTCAAACAGGGTTACATATGGAGATCTTTGCTCTGACAAAAAGGTGTCCACCTCCGCCCGTAGTTCCAACAGCCTGTTCAGTATCCTCCCTCGAGATAGCCAGCGCTCTTCTGTGTGTAGCAGCAGTTGTGTGTATTCAGCTCCCATGTCCTCACAAAGGCGGTGAAACAGTCGTGCATTGAGTGGCCTTGACTTAATAAAGTTAAGTCAAGTCATCTTCATTTATATAGCGCTTTTATCAATGGATTGTTCCAAAGCAGCTTTACAGAGATAAACATATAATTTAAGGTAACAGAGATTGTCTTGGATTTATAGCGGTTCTTGAGTAATGTTATTTCCAGCTAAAGTTAGTTTTGATTGATTCACCTCCATTGAAATGATCATTTGTTATTAAATTAGGGGCCACTAAGACGACACCGTTCTCTCTGAACAGACTTTAAACGCGAACCTGTGATTGATGCTGACGGCGTTCACATGCGTTCACATGCGTTCACATGCACATTAAGAATTGATTCTATAGTTATGTACTTCTGAAAATATGTGCACAGGTTTGTAATTCCATACAACCCATGCCTAAACAAACTACTTGTCTTGCCTATAAATTTAGATACAGAATTTTGTTTTATTTTATCACTTCGGGGTACGCGAGCCGGGTTTCCACAACGCTTTATCTGTAGAGTGGGAAAGGGATCCTCCATAGGGAGAGGATAGTGGACACTTCAGCACTGCATTGTCATCGGGTCCAGGCAAAGCTCCTTCGTCAGATCTGGATACGGCAGGCTGCGGGAAAACCTCGGGATAAACAAAGACATTTACATTTATTCATTTAGCTGACGCTTTTATCCAAAGCGACTTACAATTGCTATATATGTCAGAGGTCGCACACCTCTGGAGCAACTAGGGGTTAAGTGTCTTGCTCAGGGACACATTGGTGTCTCACAGTGGATTCGAACCCGGGTCTCTCACACCAAAGGCATGTGTCTTATCCATGGCGCCATCACCACCCCCCAGACACTAATATTAGCGTAGATGCCATTCTTCTTATGATGTAACGAGTACATCAGGATTTAAGGGAAGTGTTCCCAGTTCCGGCTGACCTAATCTATGCAGCCTAACATTGAATTATAGAAGTCTATAATGTATTATGTGCATGCTAGGTCAAAGAGATGTGTTTTTAGTCTAGCTTTGAACTGACAGACTGTGTCTGCTTCCCGGACAATGGTAGGAAGACTGTTCCAAAGTTTTGGTGCTAAATAGGAAAAGGATCTACCGCCAGCAGTCGATTTAGATATTCTAGGTATTTATCAACTGGCTGGTATTTTGAGATCGCAATAGACGTGAAGGACTATAATGCGTTAAGAGCTCCCTCAAGTACTGCGGAGCTAAACCATTTAGTGCTTTGTAAGTAATCAACAATATTTTAAAATGTATACGATGTTTAATAGGGAGCCAATGCAGTGTTGACAGAACCGGGCTAATATGGTGGTACTTCCTGGTTCTGGTAAGAACTCGAGCTGCTGCGTTTTGAACTAGCTGTAGTTTATTTATTAAGCGTGCAGGGCAACCACCCAGTAGAGCATTACAATAATACGGGTTTGCAATAAGAATCTATTGGCTCAGATCTCGCGTTTGCCGAGGCAGCGCGTAGATTATGGGTCTGCATCTCTGCAATAAGAATCTATGGCTCAGATTGCGCGCTTGCCGAGGCAGCACGTAGATTATGGGTCTGCATATCTCCATAATAAAGTGGCTCTTCTCACGTTTGCCGAGGCAATGTGTAGATAATGGTCCGCAATGTATAGGCTAATATGCACAGGGAACTGGGTAGACGGGAAATTTCCCTTTCTCTCGTTTGTTTGAAAACTAATTTTGTATTCTTTATTGTTTGAGATTATAATATGAGGTCTATATTAATATACTATATTCAGCCTTTAAACTAGGCCGTTTCTACTAGTCTGGTTGATATTTGGCTGCATTTAATTTTTGAAAAAATTAAATATGTACTCATCTTATCCTTGGAGTTAGATGTCTGTATTGATATAGGTATACTATTCAGCTTTTTCATCCAGACGTGTTTACTTGTCTGGTTGATATTTGGCTGTATTTAATTGAGAAAATTAAATATTTACTCATCTGATCTTTGAGGAATCATTTATTTCTGAGGAAATTAATAGTTGTTCCCAGGAGGAAATGGATAACACCTCATTATATGGTGCCCATCTCCCTTCGGTGCCCTCCAGCGAGTTCTAGTCTCAGTGTCTGACTAGCAGATGGGGGGTTTAAGAGGTTAAGAGGTCAGTTCGGTTATTTCCTGCCGGTCATTCGTTTCAGGACGCCGGATTGGCTTCTCAAGCTATACTAGAGACTAGTCTCGAGAGGCTGATTCCTTTTAGTAGTCTCAGCCGTAGTCATTTTGGGATAAAACATATCTTAGGATAGTCGTTATCTCGAAGAAGGCTTCGACTAAGAAGAAGTCCTGACGCTGAGGCTATCAGGCTTCTGAGGGTGGCCCCCTCCGGGGAGAGACGGGTTCGAGAAATCTGTGTCTCCTCGGCACCCTCTGGGGGGGCAACTCTCTGAGGAGGGTCGCAGCGCTGCCAGTTCGGTTGTTCCCTGCTGGTTCGCCGTTTCAGGGTACCGAGGTGTCAGTGTCCCCAAACGATCCTCTGAGGAGGGTCGTAGAACAGTCAGTACAGTTTTCCCTGTCGTTTTGCCGTTACAGGGCACCGAAGTGGCTGTTCGACCAATACAGAGGCCAGTCTCGAGAGACTGGTCCCCTTAATAGATTTTCTGGCAGTTTGTAAGCTACTGCCAAATAGATCTTGTTGGGTCCTGCTCAATATAGAAATGGTTTCAGAATTCAGTTCGGTTCTTCCTCCCAGATTTCTAGGGGTCCTCCCTACGTGAGCAGGCTCTGGTTATGGAGCAAGAAGTACAGACTCTTCTGCGAAAGGAGGCTATAGAAAGGGTTCCTCCTCCCAGTAGGGAGTCAGGGGTTTACAGCCGTTACTTCATTGCTCCAAAGAAGGATGGATGCTTACATTCAAACAGATTGTGTCACAGATTCAGTCTGAGGACTCGTTTGTCGCAATAGATTAAAGGACGCGTCCTTCCATGTAGCCATCCGTCCTCATCACAGGAAGTCCCTTAGGTTCACTTTCGGGGGCGAAGTGTACCAATATGGGGTTCTTCCCTTTGGCCTAGGTAAAACTAGGCCAGTCACTCACTGCGAAACAGTTTCAGAGACTGGTGGGTCTCATGGCAGCTGCGTCCAACGTAATAACTTTTGGCCTCCTGTAAATGAGACCCCTGCAGTGGTGGTTCAGGACCAAGGGGTTTTCTCCGAGGGGAAATCTGTTTGGCATGATCAAGGTCATGAGAGTTCACCATGTGCTTGTCGGCACGAACAACACATCGGTGGTCTCTTTAATAATCCAGGAGCAGACATCCTGTCGAGGCAGGGGCCGAGGCCCGGGAATGGACACTCCACCCCGAGGTGGTGGAGCTCCTATGAAAAACTTTGGTCGAGCAGAAGTAGACCTTTTCGCATCCTAGAGAACACACTGTCCACTGTGGTTCTCACTCAGTCTGCCAGCTCCTCTGGGGCTGGACGCTATGATGCAGATGTGGCCGAGGTCACATCTGTACGCATTTCCCTGATCTCTCTGCTCCAGGGAGTTCTGGAGAGAGTTCGCGGGACGGGGCCCATCATCTGTTATTAGCCCCGTGTTGGCAGGCCCTAGTATGGTTCTCCGACCTAGAGTCTCTCCTCGAAGGCTCTCCTCTGGAGATTCCGCTCGGGGGAGAATTTTTTCCTCAGTCGAGCGGGTTGATCCTTACCCCCGCCCAGAATTGTGGAAACTTTGGGCTTGGCCTTTGAGGGGGCCCAGCTCATAAGTTCAGGTCTATCAACTGAGGTTGTTGAGACCATCCTCCACTTCAGAGCTCCCTCCACGAGGAAACTCTACACCTTGAAGTGGAAATTGTTTACTTCCTGGTGCGGAGAGCACCAGCTGGACCCAGTTATCTGCCCTGTGGTTGCAGTGCTGGAGTTCCTACAGGAGCGTTTCTCCACAGGTCTATCCCCCTCCACACTAAAGGTGTACATTGCGGCCTTAGCTGCTTACCATGTCCCTTTAAGTGGTGTATCCTTGGGGAAGACACCCTGTAGTATGTTTCCTTTGTGGCACTGTGAGGCATCTGACCAAGATACTAGGAGTATGGCTGCCTCAAAGGCTATGACTTGGATCTAGGCTCCACTCCGGGGTCTAGGGTGCTTGCTTAGTGTGCGCAATGAATTCACACGGAACAGGCATTGCTATTATGGCGTAGTGGGTATAGTGTTCCCACAGCGTCTCGATGCAGCTCGAGTTCCCTTGAGAGGGAACATCTCAGGTTACAACTGTAACCCTGGTTCCCTGTGAGGGAACGAGACGCAGCGTTGCCCTCCAGGCCTGTGATCAACTTGCTTCGGCCTATCAGAACCTGGCGCGGTCTGTTGTCAGGTGTGCTTTATTGTTTCCTGGTCGATGACGTCACCCACCTTGACGTCTCGTCTCTCCATTGGACTGATTATACACGTCCTTCACGACAAAATCACGCAGGGGAGTTCCCACAGCGTCTCGACGCAGCGTCTCGTTCCCTCTCAGGGAACCAGAGTTACAGTCGTAACCTGAGACGTTTTCCCCTCTAAGCTCTTGCAGAAAAGTACATTTTTATAAATGTCGTCGATATCCACATATCTCACAAAAGCAACAAGCTGTGCCTTGCCACTGACATCGGTTGACTCATCAAGCTGGAGTGAAAATGCTTCGCCAAGTTTTCCCACGACTTGTTCAACAATATTCGCTCCCATTCTTTCTATTCTGCTGGAAAAGGTGTCATTAGACAACGGCACAGTTTTTAATTTATCCGTGGTATTTTTGTCCATCATTGTCTCAGCTAATACAACAGCGGCTGGGAGTAACAGGTCCTCAGCAATCGTGAACGGCTTTTTTGCTTTAGCCACGTGCAGTGACATTGCATATGACGCCTGGGCTGATGTTGTGGAGATCTAAACTCTAAACTCAGCAAGTTTTCTCTTGAAAAATTCAGGTTGCTTTCCAACATGACACTGATGTTTGGTGGTGAGATGTCTCTGGAGGTGCTCCAGTTTTATTGAGCTGTTAGCTAGTTTCTCCCCACAGAAAAAACACAATGCCTGGGGAGGGTTTCCGCTTGTTGCCGTGAATCCCATCAAAACATACCCCTCCTGATACTGACGGTATTTTGTTGTATTTATTTATTTTTTTAAACTTGCACTAATTGAGGGATATTGTGGCGTTTTCATTCCGTAAGAAAACTCATGACTACAATTTCAGGGAAGTCAGAGATAGTAGGTGCGTTTCCATTACAGATTTATGCTACATTTTTGAATTTATTTCTAAATATCGATAAAAAACTATTGCGAAATAACGGAGTTTCCATCGATGTTATGCGACTAAAACGTCATTTTTTCCTCTCGCAATAAGTCATTACAAAAATCATGGCAACGGATGTTGGTAGGTTTATATATATCTCAGCCACCGCACTAGACAATATTATTATTAATGGAAGGAGACGTGGTGTGTTATCCAAGCATTAATGGCAAGTAAAAACCCTTATACTGTGAACGGCACATATGAGGTGTTTCTCTCTCATATCTGCTCCGAGGTCTTGATTGTGGCATTTCTTTGAGGTTTAGAATCCAGTATTCCTGTAATTCTTTTTCTTTTATGAATTTAATAAAGAACTCTTTCTCTTATTCTGTCCAAACACACCATGCCTTCTAAATCAGGTGACTGTAAATGCGCAAAAATTGTTTCCATTGCAGTTTTGTGAAATATTCCTTTTTCGAATTGCCAAAAAAAAAACAGTTTTTGCGAAAAGTTACCATTGTGCACATTTTCAATTCGCAATTTCAATTTGCGCAATTTGAAGCGTACTGGAAACGCGACTAGTGACACTCATATAGAGAATAACTCCTTCTGGAGGGACTTGTTCATGCTCAAACATAAACTTTACTCACTAAAGACAGATTAACATGGGGAAAAGCATAATACGACCCCTTGAAAACAGTATTTCAGTATTTGGGCTTTAGAAACAAAGACATTCTCCATAATATCTTCTTTTGTGTCCTGCAAGAGAAAACATACACTTTTGGAAAGACATGAGGATGAGTGAACAATGAAGAACTTATATTTCTAGGTGAACTATCTTTATAAATCCAGGCTATAAAACTAGATGAAATAATGTTGGCACTTCTGATTGAACCTATAATCTTATCATGCAATATCTTTAACCCCTCAATCGCACCACTTCACTGATACTGGATTCATATCTGTTTACCTGATGATTAATGTGATGTTTCTCCTGTCATTGGTTTGTCCTTTAGCATCAGCTAAAGGAGACGCAGAGGTCGTTCCAGCAGAGGATCCAGGAGAGAGAGAAAGATCTTCAGCAGCTGAGAGAGGCTGTGGCGTCTCATAAGGTGAGTCTGGAGAAGAAGAGAAGTTTGAGACGTCTCAGTCAGAACTCACTGAAGCCACTGTGTGATTGTGATGTGTGTGTAACAGCGCTCTGCACAGACAGCAGTGGAGGACAGTGAGAGGATCTTCACTGAGCTCATCAGCTCCATTGAGAGAAGCCGCTCTGAGGCGACACAGCGGATCAGAGATCAGGAAAAGACTGCAGTGAGTCGAGCTGAAGGACGACTGGAGCGACTGGAGCAGGAGATCAATGATCTGAGGAGGAGAGACGCTGAGCTGGAGCAGCTTTCACACACACAGGATCACATCCAGTTCCTGCAGGTAACAGAGATCTAGAAGAACAGGAGCATAGTGGACTTGAGCAAGAGACTCACAGAGAAACATTTCATGAGAGCAGAATGAGCCGTTGACTGAAGTGTTGATCTGTGTGTTCGGTTATTATATCATCATCAGTCAGACTCTCATCTGATCTTCTTCTATTGAAAGAGACGCACTTACAAATGCAGTTCAGCTCTGGAAATCTCTGAGGAAACCTTTTTCTGAAAGATATATTGAGCTTCCAAACAAAAAGTTCAAACCTTTTTTTATAACAATGTGAAATCCATGAAGTTGATGGCACCAGTTTCACTACTAAAGATCAACAAGAGCCGCTCAGATCTGCCAGTAGTGCAGGTTATTGATGAAGTGTGGAGGTGATGAGCTTTGATTTCTGTTTTCTGTAGAGTTTCCAGTCTCTCTCCGCTCCTCCTGAATCTACAGACGTAAATGACCATCTCTTCAGTTCTCTCTCCTCTTTTGATGGCGTGAGAGTATCTGTCCGTCAGCTGAGAGACAAACTGGAGGATTTCTGCAAAGAGGAGCTGAAGAAGATCTCTGACAGAGGTAAAGTTCTGCTCTCAGAAATCATCCTCCATCATCTCATATCATGTAGAAGATCATATTAGAAGTGTCTTAGGAACGGATGCAGGGATCATTTTCTCTCATGATAATCACACTCTTCATGTCTGTTGATTTCCGCAGTCACTTTCACCAACATTGTTCCCAGAACCAGGAACGACTTCCTACAATGTAAGTCACTAAGAAAACAAGCAGAGAAACTCACTGAGTGTCTTCATGTTCTTCCTGTAGAAGGAAAAAGAAAACAGGACAGAAGAGTTTTATAGTTGATCATGTATATTAGTGTTTCCCAACGGGGGCGTTCGGAGAACATCAGGGGCAGCTGGAAGCAATATCTTCAAAAGGGGGTGTTGAGGTGTTCTTGTGATGCATTTGTTTGAAGATTTACGAGATGAAACTTGTAATTACTTGCAAAAGAAATGCTCTGCAACATTCTAACTACATTCTACACAACACGAAAGTTCCAAATGCATTTGTCCTGTTGTCAGTAGCGCAAGTGCGTCAGAAATATAACGTAGCATCCGCTCGTCCAGTGTCACTGATTATAATGGGTTCTGTGTGCGTTCACTGTCGTGATTTGGCGTCCAGTGTAGACCGTGTGCGACCTGCCAGTTTTTCACCAATGTGGCCAGATTATACTAGTCAATAGAATGTCTGTGGAGCCCCAACGACCTCCTAAGGGGGGTTTATGGGACATAATGATGATGATGATGATGATGACATGATGGCCAGATTAGATGGTGTCTCACTTCCATAGTGAAGACTATTTACTTTAGTGTTTCCTTCAGCTGCCGAACTTCCTGTGAAAACAACTTCTGCGTTTAGCATATAGACACTTCGATTTTTTTTTCCTTGTTCATGTTTTAGATTGGAAAGATTCATATGAATGCTTCTTGTTTGCTGATTGGCTGCAATTTATGATAATCTACGTAATTAAGGTTTCAGTGCCAAATTTCTAAAAAGTTTATTTAATACTTTCTATTCCCATGGCTTTTTTAAATCCTTGTGAAACTAATGATAATGATATTTATCAGGGGGGCACTCTCTCCTAAACCTACTGTGTGTAAAACAACAGTACGTCCTACAATGCATAATGTATGTCATGTGACTTACTCATACGCAACGCGACGACTTGAAGACACAACAGTACAAATGCAACTATACACTTTACAACCATAATCCTAACAAAGAAGGTTTCAGTCAAATATCTAAGACACAGTATACAAGGACTCTAATAACAGATATAATCAGTATTTAATAATCATCTTCCTTGGTGAAGAATGACAGACTGTGGATCCAATGAAATCTGAAACACACAAAACAGCCTAACCACACACACACACACACACACACACACACACACACACACACACACACACACACACACACACACACACACACACACACACACACACACACACACACACACACACTGTATACAACATGCATTCCTCCATATAGCGTACGTAACAAAGGTTTTTAATGTTTATGAAAGAAGTCTCTTCTGCTGGATTTATTTGATCCACAATACAGTAAAACATATTGTGAAATATCCCTATGATTTTAAAGAAACATTTTCTATTAGAATATTTTAAAATGTAAAATAAAAATGTGGAATGTGTGGAGATGTTTTTCACCTGATATTTTTTGATGCAAATTTTTATTTTTTATTTTTTTAAACGATTTCAAATATGAAAATGCAAAAAGGTCTGCACTTTAAAGATACTTTTATCAGGTTCAAGCAGGAGATTAAAAAAGTACAAACATTTCATCTATTTGCCTTTGTCAGTTAAAAATAAACAAAAAAATCTGCACTTTTACAAAGTGGGACATTGAGCATAACCATTACTAACATTTAAAAAAAAGCAAGATTTAAACTCTCTCTCTCTCTCTCTCTCTCTCTCTCTCTCTCTCTCTCTCTCTCTCTCTCTCTCAAATCTATTACAGATTGACATTTTTTTTCCAACAATATCTTTATTTTCAAACATAATAACATTACATAAACTCAAAAAACTCTTGCCCCACAACCCACAGAGCTTTGTCCATCGGACTATCCAAAACATGACCTCCTAACACCAATAACTAATACAAATGAATAACTAAAAACAAAGGAAACAAAAATATACAATACAATAATAAAACAAATGCTACATAAAAAAAAAAAGAATTAATGAAGAGAATAAGTACAAAACCTACCATGCACAGTTCTCACCAGTGTGCACTACACATGAATTAGTAAACATTTTCCAAGTGAACTGCAGGTTACTTATGGATCGTCCCCAGACATCTCCACCAAACGACATAAGTCTTTATTAGCAAGAAAGTTACTAAAGGGGCCCCAGATGCTATCAAAAATTTGTAACTTTCCTCTGATTGCATACGTGATCTTTTCTAAGGGCAGCGTTGCTATTAATTCTGAAAGCCATCTACCTATCCTTGGTCTAGCCACCTCTTTCCAGGAAATAGCAATAACTCTTTTGGCCAGCAACAAACCTATATCTAAAAATATTCTATGCTTATTTCTTATGCTACAGTTAGCTGGATAGATACCCAATAGAAACATTTTGGGCTCTAAATGTAATTTTATCTCTAAAATTTCCTCAATACACTTTTTCACTTCTCCCCAAAATTCTTTAATTTGAGAACAATGCCACAAACAATGGAAGATCGTGCCCTTCTCCTTGTCACATTTTATGCAAACATCCGGTATGTCGTTATTAAATTTGTTAAGTTTAACTGGGGTCATATAAGAACGCATTAACCAGTTGTACTGCAAAAGTTTTAAACGTGAGTTCACAGTTTGTCTTTGTGCCTTGATACACGCCCTTTCCCACTCCTCAATGGAGATATTCTCCTGTAGGTCCTCTCTCCAGGACTCAAGTTTATGTACTGATGATTCTGAGGATTCACCAACCAGTTCATTATATATTTTGGAAATCACGCCCCATCCCTGGCAGTCGCTCACCATAATTTCTTCGAACTTTGATAAGCTAGGAATGGACAAGGACTGATTATGTTGAGTTCTAATAAAATCTCTCAGTTGTAAATATCTGAAAAACTGGCTGCGAGCTATGTCATGCTTGACAACAATTTCGTCAAAAGACATCAGATGTGTACCGCCAGGGCTATAAAGATCTCCTATTTTTTGTAACCCCTGATCAGCCCAAATTTTAAACCCCCCCTCACCCCCTCCTGGGGGGAAGAGATCATTTCCCCATATTGGACTAAATACTGAGAGCGAGTCAGCTACTTGGAGATATTTCTTGACCTGTTGCCACACGCTAATCATATTTTTAACCATAGGGTTTTTGGTGATATTTTTAAGTTTCTTAAACTTAGCTGAGTACAGGTAAATGGGCAAAGGCAACTTCAATGTATCGCCTTCCATTTCTCTCCAAAGTGGCACATTCTCCTCAGAATAGTAGAGCATCATTGTTCTTATTTGCTCCGCCCAGTAGTACCATAGTGGATTTGGGCATTTAAGCCCGCCTCTATCATAAGGCAAGTACAACAATGAAAGGTGCTGTCTGGAGCGTCTATTGTTCCATAGAAACTTAATGAAAAGTGTCTTCAGCTGAGAAAATAAGTTGCTTGGTGGAGGCAAAGGCAAATTTTTAAACAAATACAACAGTTTAGGAAGTACATTCATTTTGAGAGTATTTATCTTCCCCATTAACGACATTGGTAAAGCAGCCCATCTATCTAAAGAAGTTGAGATCCCTTGCATAACTGGTCTATAATTACTTTCCAAGATATTGTTAAGCAATGGGACATTTTGAACGCCTAAATAAGAGAAGCAATTGACGAGCTTAAATTGTGATACTACATGAGTTGGATTTTCCCTGTCTACTTGGTTTAATAGCATAATGGATGTTTTAGACTTATTAATCTTATAACCTGAGATCTTGCCGAACTTCCTAAACAAATCTGGCAAAGCCGGGATGGATTTGTTAGTATTTTTGAGAAAAACAATTATGTCGTCTGCATATAAAGCTAAACGATGCTTCGTCCGTCCTATAGTTATTCCAGTCATGTGACCTCACTGCAATTGCAAGGGGTTCAATTGCCATAATGAACAGCAATGGAGACAAAGGGTCCCCTTGTCTACACCCTCTCTTTATTTTTATAATTTTTGAAATATTACTGTTAGTTAAAATTTGTGCATATGGTTCCTTATAAAGTAATCTTATCCAATCACAAAACGTCTCCCCCAAACCAAAGCGAGCCAAAACCTCAAACAAATAAGACCATTCCACTCTGTCAAATGCTTTTTCAGCATCGAGTGACAGCAAAGCAGTATCTGGGGCCTCCTTCTGATGATAAAGAATATTTAAGATCCTTCTGACATTATGGAAGCCTTGTCTGCCACGAATAAACCCGTTCTGGTCCCTCCCAATTATTGTAGTTATTATGTCTTCGATTCTTTTTGCTAAAATCTTACAAAGTATTTTCAAATCTGCATTTAGCAGGCTAATAGGTCTGCAGTTTTCACATTTGTTAGTTGGTTTACCTGCCTTCGGGAGCAGGGTAATTAATGCTCCTCTTAACGATGACGGCAAGGTGCCATTTCGGAAGGACTCTGTAAACATTTCAAAAATTGGAGTTAACAATTTATTTTTAAATTTTTTATAGATTTCAATTGGGAGACAATCAGGTCCGGGAGTTTTCCCTGCTTTAATGCTGTCAATTGCTAAAGAAATTTCCTCTACAGTGATATCTTTTCCCAAATTTGCCTTAAGAATTTCTGGTTCCTTGGGTATATTTATACTATTTAAAAATGCTTTAAGTTCAGAACTTTCATTAATTATTTCAGAACTATAAAGACCCTCATAAAATGTCTTGAAGGTTTCATTAATCTCTGTTGGATCTACAAAGGGTTCTCCTTGATCGCTCAGCAGTGAGATTATAACTTTTTCGCTCTGTAGCTGCTTAAGTCGCCTTTCCCCGAAGAACTTTCCCAGGTTTTTCACCCTGATCATAGAAAGATTGCTTAAGTCGCAACAGACTGGCCACCGCTCTTGATGCATATAATTCGTTATATTGTGCTCTAAGCAGCAATAGCTTTTGATGAGATTCTGTTGACCTTGTTTGATAATATTCATTTTCCATTTCCGTTATATTTGTCTCCAAATGTTTTGCCTTTTCAAAAGTCGATCTTGCTTTAGAGCTTGTGATGCTAATTATTTGACCTCTAATATAAGCCTTAAAGGCCTCCCATGTTGTACTTGCTGAAATTTCTGTTGTATTAGTTTCAAAATAGAACCCGATTTGTTCATCCAGAAAAGAGACAAAGCCGGGGTCAGTCAGCCACTTTGGTTTGCAACGCCAAATCCTAGCATCTTTAACTAGCTTTGAGTCTCGATATACCAATGAATTGGGAGCATGATCTGAAATTAGGATAGCATCATAAGTACATTCCTTGATTTTGTACCTTAACTCTGCAGATATCAAGAAGAAATCAATTCCTGAATAGGACTTGTGTGTACCGGAGTAGCACGAAAACTTTAAATCGTCAGGATTTTCTTCCCTCCAGATATCTATTAGATTCAATTCTTTCATAAAGTGATATATAGTTACCCTGCTACGAATGTGAGAATCTACAGCTCCAGAGCTCCTATCCTTTGCCGGATCTAATGCACAATTAAAATCACCCACCGCCACACATTTACCAGGAAGATTGGATAAAATAAGAAAAAAGTTTTGAATAAAAGTTGGGATCATCTATATTTGGTGCATAGATGTTCGCCAAGATAATTTGCTCTTTTAGTATAATTCCTTGAATAATAAGGTATCGTCCAAATTTGTCGTTTATAACCTTATTCACCTAGCCTGTCTCCGCCCTCCTACGCACTTCCGCTCAATTTCATTTTCCTTCAGTACTACGTGTGGGATTGCGCTGTAGACTTTGGTTTTCTCCGATCAATTTTTTACCGGGCCAAACAGCGAACAGAGGGAGTGGCTGAGAACGATGACGTTGATGTCGACTAGTGCGTTATTTTGAGTTGTAGTTCAAAATAAGAAAGATGCGAGCGAAGCTATTCGGTCCGTTGTGGCAACGCTGCCGAATATCTAGAAGTTAAAGCCGGAGCAAGAACAATCTTTGCTTAGTTTTGTGTTTATGGCCATCCTCCCACGGGGTTCGGGAAAAGACATATGTCACGACCAAACGTTAGCGATTGGTTATGGCAGATAGAGTGACTCTGGGCAGATCCAATAGTTTTAGACTTCAATAGAATACCCGCCTACAAGGAAGTTAACGCTTGTCAATGGAGCGGTGCCAGACTCTCTGTACAAATGAAATGTACGAGAGTCTGGTAGAACCAGGCTATTATTCACCTGGAATGGTATTGACTCATGCACCAAAATAGTGACAGCCCTAGCCTGAGAGTTAAACGATGCAGAAAAAACCTTGCCTCTCCATCTCCTCCTGATTCTCAAATCCTCGTTGTACATCAGGTGTGTTTCTTGAAGAAACACAATATTAGACTGCATTAATTTTATCCTGTTCATGACTTGTTTAGTTTTCTTAAGTTTTCGTAACCCCCTGCAGTTCCATGATGTAATTTTAATTTTTATCTCACTAGACAATTTGCATAGCTTGTATAGTTGTACTCCCCAAACCTTTATGCTTGTAAAAAATAAAAAATGAAACAAACAAAAAACTAAAATTACCCATAATTCAGTCCGGTCCCCCTACTGACCTGATCCGTTTGATGAAGTCCTTCGCCTCGACATGGTTGTTAAAGATGTGAGGCCGTTCTTTATAAGTCACCAGCAGTCGGGCAGGAGGGATGATGCCATATCGGAGACCCATTAAACGGAGCTGCCGTCTCACCTCGTCAAACTGCTTTTGCTTCTTGTGAACACCTGCCGCCACGTCTTGGTAAAATCCCACTTTATGGTTCTTGTAACGCACGTTTCTTTTTGTCTTGGCTGCTTTCGTCACCAGTTCTTTATCCCTGAAGTCCAAAAACTTCATTATCAGCGTTCGGGGTGAGGGGTTATTGTGTGTTCCTGGTCCGATTCTATGAGACCTCTCCACTGTTAATTTGGTGCGCCCCAACGGCAGTTCCTGTGCATCCGGTAGCCAGCTCTCCAAAAAGGCACACATGTCGTCCCACTCCGCTCCCTCAGGCAAATTGACCAGCCTCAGATTGGAGCGCCTTGATCTCGTCTCCAGGTCCAGAAGTTTTTCCTCCATGTCCTTGTTTTTATTTTCTAGGACACTTTTGTTTGGAGCGAGGTGACGTTATCTTCAGTTGTCGAAATCCTTGTTTCTGCCTCGGTGACACGCTCTGCACAGTCAGTGATATCTTTCCTGACACTTTCAATCGCGGACAATATGCCATCAAACCTGGTGGAAAACGTCTACGGTTACGTATGTAACCCTCGTTCCCTGAGTAGGGAACGGAGACGTTACGTCGGATGACGACGAATGGGGTTTCGCTTAGAAAGCCTATCAACTTCGAGTATTACAAAACGAGCCAATGGCAAGGAAATTCCATGGGTCTGCGGAATTTGCATGGCGTAACTCCGCCCCACCTCGTGGGTATAAAAGGAGGAAGCCGGCAGCAAGCAGATATGTTTCTTCGCTGAGGAGCCAAGACTGAGCTCAGGCGATCCCCGCGGTACAGCGGAAAGTGGCAGGCAGACATAACGTCTCCGTTCCCTACTCAGGGAACGAGGGTTACATACGTAACCGTAGAGGTTCCCTTTCGTTGTCACTCCGAGTTACGTCGGATGGCGACGAATGGGGTTACCAGTCTAATCACGCCACCTTCTCAGCTGTCTTCCAGTGCCCTGCGTAAATCGAGATCCCTGTCAGCCTGGACAAAGGACTCCATTTATCACAGGAATACCAAGGTACACTGGGAAGCATATCCCAAGCTTATGGGAAGTATGCAATTAATGCCAGCCCGGAGGGGGGGGGACTTAGAGAATACACATATGACCCGAAGGAAGCATATGGAAAACACTGGGGTGTCCAGCCGCAGGTGGAATATTTCAACCCCAGGGGTGGCAAGGTGGCTTGCCAAGGGAAAGACACACGCTCAGAGAGGCTTACAGTGGAAATACACATGTGGGGGTCGCTCAGAGGAGGGACCATGCACACGGGAGGCACCTAGCCGACGCGCAGGCAATAGACACTGGCGCCGACGTCAGGAGTGCTGGAGGAGCTCAGGGCTTTCGGAGAAGCTCACCTGAGGAAAATATCGCACGTATCCAGTCCGTGGAGTGGAATGGCGAGCAAGCGAAGACACCTGAGCGGGTCCGGTACTAGCTGGTTGAAGCGAGTACACGAGAGGACACAGGCTCCACTCGGAGATTATAGAATCTGGCGAATGTGTTAGGTGTCGCCCAGCCTGCAGCTCTGCAGATGTCTGTTAGCGAGGCGCCATGCGCTAAAGCCCAAGAGGACGCCACACTCCGGGTGGAGTGGGCAGTCACACCAAGGGGGCACGGTCGACCTTGCTGCTGGTAAGCCAAAGCAATGGTGTCCACTATCCAGTGAGACAACCCTTGCTTGGAGAGAGCCTTTCCCTTCAGCTTCCCACCATAACAGACAAAGAGCTGGTCTGAGGTCCTGAAACACTGCGTTCTGTCTACATAGGCGCGGAGAGCGCATACTGGACAGAGCAGTGCCAAGGCTGGGTCTGCCTCCTCCGAGGGCAGCGCTTGCAGGTTCACCACCTGGTCCCGAAAGGGAGTGGTAGGAACCTTGGGCACGTATCCAGGCCGGGGTCTCAGGATCACGTGAGAGGAAGCCGGCCCAAATTCCAGGCACGCTTCGTCAACGGAGAAAGCGTGCAGGTCCCCAACCCTCTTGATAGAGGCCAATGCAACCAGGAGCGCTGTCTTCATAGACAGGAACTTAAGCTCGACTGATTGCAGGGGCTCAAAGGGAGCACTCTTCAGGGCAGTTAGAACCACTGAGGGGTCCCAAGAGGGAACGAGAGGAGGACGAGGAGGATTTAGTCTCCTCGCTCCTCTCAGGAACCTGATGACCAGGTCGTGCTTCCCCACCGACTTACCTTCGATGAGGTCATGATGTGCGGCAATGGCGGCAACATAGACCTTCAGGCTCCAGCCCCTGTTGAAGGAAGGAAAGCACAACACTGATCGAGCATCTCCGGGGGTCTTCTCGGTGAGAAGAGTACCAGTTGACGAAGTGGTTCCACTTCAACGCATAGACGTGTCTCGTGGACGACGCTCTAGCCGAAGTGATGGTAGCCACCACCGCTGGTGGTAGGGTACTCAAACCTGCCTCGTCCCATCCAGGAGCCACACGTGGAGGTTCCAAAGATCGGGACGAGGGTGCCATAGGGTGCCCCGTCCCTGAGAAAGAAGGTTCTTCCTCAGAGGGATCGGCCAGGGAGGTGCTGTCGCGAGGAGTACTAGTTCGGGGAACCAGGTCCGGTTGGGCCAGTAAGGGGCAACCAGAATGACCTGCTCCTCGTCCTCCCTGACCTTGCGCAAAGTGTGTGCAAGAAGGCTCACTGGGGGAAACGCATACTTGCGGCCCTGCGGCCAGCTGTGCGCCAGAGCATCCGTGCCGAGCGTGCCCTCGTCAGGGAATAGAACTGGGCGCAATGGGTCGAGTCGTGAGAGGCAAACAGATCTATCTGCGCGTCCCCGATCTGGTCCCAAATCAGCTGAACCGACTGGGGATGGAGTCGCCATTCTCCAGGGAGGGGCTGAAGCTGTGAGAGCTCGTCGGCTGCACAGTTCAGCGCTCCGGGAATGAAGATGGCTCGAAGCGACCTCAGATGCTTCTGACTCCATAGGAGGAGGTGGCGAGCGAGTTGTGACATACGGCGGGAGCGTAGACCACCTTGATGGTTGATGTACGCTACAGTGGCGGTATTGTCTGAACGGACTAGTACGTGTTGACCCCTGAGCAACGCCCGGAAGCGGTGCAGGGCAAGGCGTACTAACAACAACTCGAGGCAATTGACATGCCACAGCCGCTGGGGTCCTGTCCAGGAGCCCGCAGCAGCATGTCCATTGCACATGGTGCCCCAGCCCGTGGTGGAGGCATCTGTTGAGACAACAACATGCCGGGAAGCTCGTGCCAGGGGGACACCGGCCCTGAGAAAACCGAGGTTCGCCCACGGGGTGAAGAACTGACGGCAGGTCGGAGTAACTGGTACTCGGAACGTGCCGTGTTGCCATGCCCACCTCGGGACTCGGTCGCGAAGCCAAAGCTGAAGCGGTCTCATATGAAGCAATCCGAGCGGCGTGACCGCGGCTGCAGATGCCATATGCCCCAGGAGCCTCTGAAAAAGTTTCAGTGGAACCGCACTCTTGCCCTCGAATTATCTTAGGCAAGTCCGCAGTGACTGCGCGCGCTCGCTCGTAAGCTGCGCGGACATGGCGACCGAGTCGATGTCCATACCGAGAAAAGAGATCCTCTGCACGGGGCAAAGTTTGCTCTTCTCCCAGTTGACCCGAAGGCCCAGACGGGCTAGGTGCCGAAGCACTAGGTCCCTGTGTTCGCAAACCTGATCTCGAGAGTGAGCTAGGATCAGCCAGTCGTCGATATAACTCAGGATGCAAACCCCTTGTTCTCGAAGGGGAACAAGGGCCGCCTCGACGACCTTCGTGAAGATGCGAGGAGACAGGGCTAGCCCGAAAGGGAGAACTGCGTATGCCTGCCCCTCGAAAGCAAACCGGAGGAACGGTCTGTGTCGAGGAAGAATGGAGACATGAAAGTAGGCGTCCTTCAGGTCGATCGCTGCAAACCAATCCTGGGGCTGTATGCATTCGAAAACGCGTTTGGCGGTGAGCATCTTGAACGGCATCCTGTGAAGGGAGCGGTTCAGCACGCGCAAGTCCAGGATTGGCCGTAACCCACCGGTTTTCTTGGGGACAATGAAGTAGGGGCTGTAGAAGCTGGAGGGAGCTAGAAGCATCTCAGCTGGAGGGACAGTCTCGATTGCACCCTTCGCCAGCAGGGTGGCAATCTCTGCTCTCATGATAGGGGCATTGCCACCGACCAAAGTGGAGCGGACTCCCCTGAAGCGGGGAGGAGACCGTGCGAACTGAATCGCATAGCCGAGCCTGACGGTACGCGCGATCCAGTGGGACAGACGGGGAAGCTCTAGCCAGGCTCCCAGGAACTGAACCAACGGGATCATGCGAGCCACAGGCGTCCCCCCGGAGGGGCAGCGAAACGGAGTAACTGGCCCAGATGTGGACGGCATAGCGGCCCGGAGAGGGGGCACAGTTAGCAACCGCGCCCTGGCAGAGGGGGCCAGGGGAGGACCAGGCTGGTCGTCCCGGGGGGGGCCTGCTCTGCCAGGGGTCTGGCGACAGAGGGGGACAGGGGCGAAGCGGTCCGTGGACGGCACGCCGTGTCAACCGCCTCTGGGACAGAGGGGGGCGAGGAGAGCACGGCTTGTGGGCGGCGCTCTGTGTCGCCCGAGAACTCTGTGAGCTCAGGGAAGAGGGGATTGTTTCTGACTTTAACCACATTAGGGTGCTGCCCACCCGTGGGTGAGCAGCGGGGAGTGGAGAACAAAAGATTCTCCCCCGGCCCTCCACCGGGGGAAGGAGTGGTCCTGCTACCACCTCCTGAGAAACAACCATCATCCCTGAGCAGCCCGTCTCAGGAGCGCCGCTTGGCCCGGCGTTTAGCGGGGGGCGGGGCAGGAGAGGGCTGTGGCACCTTCTTACGGCTTCCTCCGCGACCTGCCCTGGGTGGAGGCTGCTGCGTGGTCCGGGCGGGAGGGGCGGGAGCCGCAGGAGGGCACCCTCGGCGGGAAACAGGTCGAGGCGTCTGCCCGGCCGGCAAGGTGGAGGCAGCAGCGGGCCGGCGGGCAGAATGTGTCTGATGGCCTCGGTCTGTTTCTGGGCAGTTGAAAACTGTTGGGCAAAGTCTTCAACTGCACCTCCGAAGAGGCCGGCCTGGGACAAGGGGGCGTTAAGCAGACGGGTCCGCTCAGCGTCCCACATGTCAGCCAGGTTCAGCCACAGATGTCGCTCCTGGACCACAGCTGTGGACATCACCAAACCCAGGGAGCGCGCGGTAACCTTCGTCGCCCGGAGAGCAAGGTCGGTCGCGGCGCGCAGCTCATCAAAGAGCCCTGGGTTTGTCCTACCCTTGTGCATGTCTCTGAGCATCTGGGCCTGGTAGACCTGCAGAGTGGCCATAGCATGCAGTGAAGCAGCCGCCTGTCCCGCCGCTCTGTAAGACTTCGCCACCAGGGTCGACGAAAATCTACAGGCTTTGGATGGGTGCTTAGGCTCGCCCCGAGAAGAAGCACTCTGAGGACATAGTTGCATGGCAACAGAGCGTTCAACCGGGGGAAGCCCAGTGTACCCACGGGCAGCTGCCTCATCGAGGGGAGGAAAGGCGGATGAGACCAGCGAGCAGTCCCGAGAAGACAGGGGGGTCTTCCAGGACTTCGAGATCTCATCATGCACATCCGGGAAGAAAGGTATTGGGGTTTGCCGAGGACGAGGGTCGGCGGCCTTACCCAAAAACCAATCGTCCAGCCGCGAGCGCTCAGGACAGGGTGGAGGCCTCCACTCAAGTCCGATGCTCGCGGCTGCCCGGGAAAGCATGGCCGTCATCTCCGGATCAGACTCGAGCACAGCCGTATGCACACTGGAAGGTGGCAGCTGTGACGAGCCCTCACTTCCAGAAGAGTCAAACCCGCCTAGTGATGCTGCAACAGACATGGCATCTTCCTCTGTAGCTTCAACTGAAACACGCGGGCCACCAGAGGGTAGACCCGCGGGAATCAGCAGTTCACTAGCGGGCACCGTCATTGAAGAGGGGGGCTGGGGTCGCGGACACATAGTCGGCGCCTTGTTCCAGACCGTAACCCTCAGGTCACCCTGGCCACCAGCCGCAGGACGGGGGGTGGATGAGGGGACTCTCACTCTTGCGAGTTCACGGAGTCTCGACCGTAATGACGCGATGGTCATGTTCCCACAGAGAGAACATGAGTCATCCACGAGCGCTGCTCTAGCATGATCAATGCCCAAACATACTATGCAACGCTCGTGCCCATCAGAGTCCGATACCAATCTGCAGCAACCAGAAGTACACGGGCGAGACATCTTTAAAAAGACGTGCCACGTGTAAGCTCTTTTAGTGAGAGAAAACTCAAGTGTTGAAGCACCCGGGGAGAAACGCACCGACTGGCAGACCACTGCAACAGATCAGCAGGAAGCACGCTCTCGCCGTAGATCGCCGTCACACCAACACTCGAGGTACTCGTTTGTAAAGCTGACAATTCAGAGATGGCTTGAGGAGAGAAGAATACACTTGGCTCCGAAGCGAAAACATATCTGCTTGCTGCCGGCTTCCTCCTTTTATACCCACGAGGTGGGGCGGAGTTACGCCATGCAAATTCCGCAGACCCATGGCATTTCCTTGCCATTGGCTCGTTTTGTAATACTCGAAGTTGATAGGCTTTCTAAGCGAAACCCCATTCGTCGTCATCCGACGTAACTCGGAGTGACAACGAAAGGGAACTCCGTTTTCATGTCGTTTATAGCAGTCAGAATGGAATCTGCCATATGACCGGACCCTCCCTCCGCCGTATCATTACTTTTGTCCGGCGATTTTTCCTCAGGAGTCGAGCTAGCCTCGTTGGAGTCCATGGCTTCGAGGTTAGCCGCGGATTTCTTGCTAACGTTAAAGTTAGCTCTCGTAAACTCAGATAATTTTGCTTGAAGGGTTTTATTCCACCCCTGACCTACTTTCTTCTGTGACAACGGCATTACCCTTAGTTTATCTATAAATATGGAGGTTTTGTACCCGTTCAAAACCAATATTTAAGAAGGAATTAGTCAACAGGGTAGAGGAGCAGATTAACGTGCGTTCACTCAGCTCGTCGCCATACCGGAAGTGATTGACATTTATTAAGTGTATTATTATTGTTGGTTGCTTGGCAACAGGCCTGAGAGTTGAGTACCGAACTCAGGATTTCCTCACTACAGATCAGAGGAGATTTTGTAAGATGATAAGAATCCTAAATCAAGTTAAGATTTGTTTCTGTAAAAAAAATCCTAAATTAACTTCTGTTCTGAACTAAATAAATGATGATTTGCACAGTATATCTGGTGAACTGCACTGAGACACTGCTGATATATTGAACATGAAGAGTTCAGCTATAATAAAAGATCAGACAGATTCATAATTCCTGATTCTGATGCGTTTTCTCTCCATCAGATTCCCATCAGTTCACTCTGGATCTGAACACAGTGAATAAACGCCTCCGTCTGTCTGAGAGGAACAGAGTGATTACTAACACTGACACAGAGCAGCCGTATCCTGGTCATCCAGACAGATTTGATGATGTGTGTCAGGTGTTGTGTAGAGAGAGTGTGTGTGGACGCTGTTACTGGGAGATTGAGTGGAGTGGATATGGTGTGTGTATATCAGTGTCATATAAGAGCATCAGCAGGAAGGGATCTGGTGATGAGTGTGTGTTTGGATATAATGATCAATCCTGGAGTTTGGACTGTTCTTCCTCCAGTTACTCATTCAGACACAATAATATAGTGACTAAACTCCCTGTAAAGCCCATCAGCAGGAGAACAGGAGTGTGTGTGGATCACAGTGCAGGAACTCTGTCCTTCTACAGCGTCTCTGACACAATGAGCCTCATACACACAGTCCAGACCACATTCACTCACTCACTCTATCCTGGGTTTGCTGTTTATCCTGGATCATCAGTGAAACTGTGTTGATGAATGAGAACAGACTATAGAGATTCTACCCATAATGCTTTGAGCTGCATGATAAATCAGTAACAGTGAGATGTTATAGAGTCTCTTATTTTCTCTTCATTACATTAATTCTACAGCTGAACTTCTGTCTGTGAAATAACATGTCAGAATAAATGTGTGTAATGAATCCTCATATAGACAGTACGATCAGTGTGTGTTTGTGAGTCATGATGAGTGACGGTGTGTATTTTCTCAAACTTTATTTTATTTATTACAAATTAAAATTACAGTCATTCAGTTCTTACTGTAGTGTGACAAATCATTTTTATATGACTATCAAAATTACCTTTGAATTGAAATGATCACACAGGATTCATTAAAAATGTGTTATTTCATTAAATAAATTGTGTAAAATTGATAAATAAAATTTCCAGTTATTAATAAATGTAAAATATATAAACCCAGATCATCTGATCATACTGTAATCCTTTGATCAGTGAAAGTATGAGCATAATTATTATAATCCAGTTTACATTAAATAAACCTCCTCGTGAACAGAACTGAATTTACAGACCTGAGACTCTGACAAGATAAAGATAAAGATACTGAGATAAGATTAAAAAACAAGGATTGAGTCGAATCATCATCAGTTAAATCTAGAATACTCAGAAATATATGAAGTTTGAAAGAAGGAAAACTGTAACCTGACCCATGTGATCTATGATTTCGGTCTCTGATCTCTTGTGTTTGTCATTTGCTTCCTTGTTCTTATTTTTATAATGACCCAAATATCTACATTGTGATACATTGTTATTGTTGTTATTATTTGAAATAAAATGTCATATCTTGAATTAAGATTTTGGTCAAATCGCCCACTCCTTGATTTCTGCTTTATTAATTCATACACTGCTTTAACATGCAACACATTTTAGCTATTTGAATATTGTAATATCTGGTATAGAGCTGTGATACGTCCACTTCATAACATGTGTAAATCTATGGTTATAGTGCCACTTACTGGTCAAGTGTGACGACCACCTGTGAATGCAGACATGATGGCTGGATTGCGTTTACATTACACTGAGATCCGATCACAATGCGTCCTCCACTTCCTCCGAACCTGGACACGCTGATCGGATAACATTCCAATCAGAAGCGCATTTACACTTGTCTTTTCAATGTGTATGTGGACAACATCCGGACACAGGTCGCATGTTAATGCAAGTGTAAACAAAGCCAAAGAAAGCAAGGATTTATTTGGACAGTTATCTCGAATTTGGTTTCATTGAAGCAATGGACAAAGTGAGAATTGAGTGTGTAATCTGTGGTGAGAGACTAGCGAATGAAAGCAGGAAGCCCTGCAAATTGACGAGGCATCAGAGCACCAAACACCCACTGACGGTTGGTAAACCCAGAGAATTCTTCCTGAGGAAAAGATAACTTGTTATATTAAATAGGCCCCAGAACATCAGAGAGCAGAACATCAGCTTTCACTAGAGCTGGAAATGAAAATAGACAGGCAACGGTTGCATCTGTAATGGAAACATTTGTTTTTCATTGATCTTCAACAGCTATTACAAAGGAATGTGAGTCACGTGTATATTATATTTGAACGGGAAATGTATGTATGTTTGTAGACTTGTAGCTCCTCCTCCTGGTCTTACACTCTGCAGGCAGGCAGGCTCTGAATGACTGTCTGACCTTCTCTTGCAAGAGAACAAATTACTCAGACAGACAATTTGACTCAGTGTCACTTAAGCAGTGATAATGTGTAAGAAATTTTTGCCACAACACATCATTCGAGTGCACTCTCCTCATTGCCCAATGAAAAAAGCGCACACCACCATCGGGGAAACTCTGCTCAAACGCGTTTGTGTAAAATTGGCGGGAAATAATGTGCGGGACACATGTGGCTTCCAAACTTAAAACGGTACCTCTTCCCAATAATTGTCACATTCACCTCCTTCATCTGTGTCTTCACCTCCTTCATCTGTGTCTTCACTATACTTCCCAGCATTCCCGGTCATCATCACCTGCACCTGGGTTAGGGTTAGGGTTACCTGCGTCCCATCACCAGCATGGACTATTAAAGCACTCACTGTCCCTGCAGTCACTGTCTGGTCTCGTCGATACATGACTCACAGACTCTCCATCTACCAACCTGTTACTTACCTGCTTCCTATCCATCTGTATCCATCCATCTTCGGTGTGACTGCATCCCATCCATCTACAAGAGAGAAAAGGACATTATCCATTCAGCTAAGCCTGTTTCATGTTTCTAGTCATTTGATCCTCACCTGTTATCTCTGACTGAATACACCACTCTCCACTCTGGCCCCTCTTCGATCCTGGGTGGGTGACGTCCAGTCCAGCCGAGCCTTCACCGCTGGTTCCGTCCAACACAAAACCCTCTTCACCGCTGGTTCCGTCCAGCACCAAGCCCACTTCACCGCTGGTTCCGTCCAGCACCAAGCCCTCTTCTCCGCTGGTTCCGTCCAGCACCAAGCCCTCTTCTCCGCTGGTTCCGTCCAGCACCAAGCCCTCTTCACCACTGGTTCCGTCCAACACAAAACCCTCTTCACCGCTGGTTCCGTCCAGCACCAAGCCCACTTCACCGCTGGTTCCGTCCAGCACCAAGCCCTCTTCTCCGCTGGTTCCGTCCAGCACCAAGCCCTCTTCACCGCTGGTTCCGTCCAGCACCAAGCCCTCTTCTCCGCTGGTTCCGTCTAGCACCAAGCCCTCTTCGCCGCTGGTTCTGTCCAGCCAATCCGAGCCAGAGCCCGCTGATCCCGAGCCAGAGCCCGCTGATCCCGAGCTAGAGCCCGCTGATCCCGCGCCAGAGCCCGCTGTTCCCGCGTCAGAGCCCGCTGATCCCGCGCAAGAGCCCGCTGATCCTGCGCCAGAGCCCGCTGATCCTGCGCCAGAGCCCGCTGATCCTGCGCCAGAGCCCGCTGATCCTGCGCCAGAGCCCGCTGATCCTGCGCCAGAGCCGGTGTCTGTTCCTGAGTTGGTGTCTGTTCCTGAGCCGGTGTCTGTTCCTGAGCCGGTGTCTGTTCCTGAGCCGGTGTCTGATCCCGAGCCTGTCCTTCTCCCCAAGAAATTTTTTTTTGGGGGGGGGGGGGGGCTATACGCCTTCGCCGTGGCCGGCCAAAGACCCACGGAGGCCTGAAAAAAGGAAAGCCTTCCTGCCAGTGTACGCTGAGCTGGTTGACATTATGGGGCACGCCACAGACAGATTGCAGTTGCAGTGGAGGCGCGTCCGGGAGGAACCCGCTCATGGTATTTTGGATGACCGGTTCCTCCCCACCCGTAAGCCACCAGCCCGGATGAGCCTTCCATTCTTTTCCGATTTCCACTCTGGGATCGAGAGGGTATGGAAGAACCCGTTTTCCTCACGTCTCTATCTGCATCAGTGGGCTAGTTTCGCTGCTGTGGAGGGAGCCGCGGAGCACGGATATGTGTCGATGCCGTCAGTGGACGAGACGTTGGCTAACTATCTCGCCTCTGGTCGGTCCTCTTCACTAAGAGCTCTGACCCTGCCATCCAAGCTGCTCAAGACATCTTCGCGCTTGAATGACAGAGCGTACACGGCAGCAGGTCAGGCAGGTGCGGTTCTGCACACCCTTGTGGTCTTCAGGCCTCCCAGGCCGACCTGCTGTGGGACCTCGATCAGGGGGCCTGGCCTGTCCCCTGACGCGGTCGCAGAGCTGCACCGCACCACAGATTTGACTCTCCGGGCCACCAAGCAGTCTGCTGTTCCCATCGGTGCTATGGTGGCCATGGAGAGACATCTGTGGCTCAACCAGGCTGACATCGGGGAGAAAGGAAACTTTTCTCCTCGATTCGCCGGTTTCACTTTCCGAGCTTTTCGGACCTTCCGTCGAGACGGTGGTCGATAAGTTCAGGGAGGGCGCACTCTGCGGCGTTTAAGAGCTGCATAACGCGGAGGTCCTCTGCCCAGCCACAGTCAGGCGGAAGGGCCTGGTCTGTCATGGTCTGAGGATCACAGACAGACCCAGAAGGCCAGTGTCGCTTCCCGTGCACCCCCTCCTCCCAGTATGGGGAGTAGGGCGTGCAGGAGGCGTAACTCCCGCGGGAGGCAGGATCTCAGGGAGGTGATCCAGAGGAAACACTCCCAAAATTAATGTTTGTAAGGTCCTTCCTGGTTATGAGCTCCCACATGCTGTGGTCGCCGGGTTACAGGCCTCACCGGGCCTTCCTGGTTATGAGTTCCCACATACTGTGTCGCCAGGTTACAGGCCTCACCAGGCCTTCCTGGTTATGAGTTCCCACATACTGTGGTCGCCAGGTTACAGGCCTCAACAGGCCTTCCTGGTTACGAGCTCCCACATACTGTGGTCACTGGGTTACAGGCCTCACCAGGCCTTCCTGGTTATGAGCTCCCACACATTGTGGTCGCCAGGTTACAGGCCTCAAACGGGAAGGCCACTGAGGCCTGCAACCTGACATGTGAAGACTCACTACTACACCTTAGCAACCACAATAAGTGGGGGTTTCACATTCAGGAAGGCCTGGTAAAGCCTGCATCCTGACATGTGACAACTCACAACCAGGAAGGCCAATGAAGCCTGAAGCCTGGTGACCACTGAGAGTGGGAGCATAGTACTCAGGAAAGGTGGTGAGGCTGTAGTCTGGCTACCACAGCATGTGGTAGCCAGTTATGGCTATGAGCCATGGTTATGAGCTCACACATTCTGTTGAGCTCCCACATGTGGTATCCATCAAGTTACAGACCTCTTCTGGCCTTCCTGATTATGAGCTCCCACATACTGATGAGCTACCACATACTGTGGTCGCCGGGTTATAGGCCTCACAAGGCCTTCCTGGCTATGAGCTCCTACATACTGGGAGTTATACTAGACCGCAACTGGTCTTTCGAAAATCATATTTCATATGTTACAAGAACAGCCTTTTTCCACCTTAGAAACATTGCAAAGCTACGTAACATGCTATCTGTCTCTGATGCAGAAAAGTTAGTTCATGCATTCATGACCTCGAGACTAGATTATTGTAATGCTTTATTAGCCTGTTGTCCTGCATCCTCAATAAACAAGCTACAGTTAGTGCAAAATGCAGCTGCTAGAGTTCTTACTGGGTCAAGAAAAAATGATCATATAACACCAATTTTATCATCTCTATACTGGTTACCTATCAAGTTCCGTATCAATTACAAAGTACTACTACTGACCTATAAAGCCCTAAATGGTTTAGCTCCGGTGTATTTAATGGACCTTATATCGCCCTACAATCCATCGCGTTCTTTAAGATCACTAAATTCGAGGCTTCTGGTCATTCCTAGGATATCTAAGTCCACTAAACTAGGGAGGGCGTTCTCACATTTAGCTCCAAAACTCTGGAATAGCCTTCCTGATATTGTTTGAGGCTCTGACTCGCTGTCCCAGTTTAAGACTAGATTAAAGACGCATCTCTTTAGCCAAGCATTCACATAATGCTTACCTTTTATACCACTGCTGAATCAGATCAAATGCATTTAATATTATAAAACTTAAAGAGTCTGTAGGTTATTTGTATAGGTTGCATAGTATTTACAGTCATTACGTTCCTGTGTATATTGTGTGAATGACGGGTGGTTGGGCAGATATTGTGTTTTGCAGTAGGTGGTATGCCATACGGAACCGTTGCCACTGAAACTGCATATTAATGCATCAGTGGGGCTCGACAGCCTTAGTCAAACGGGTTGGCGCGTATGGTTGGGTGGTTGGCAAATACTGTGTTTTGCGGTAGGTGGTATACCATACGGAACCGTTGCCACTGAAACTGCATATTAACTCACCAATGGGGCTCGACAGTCTTAGTCAAACGGGTTGGCGCGTATGGTTGGGTTGGGGAGAGATTGTGAGATTGTGGTTAGGTCTCGGCAGCAGGAGGGATGTAGAGGTCAGTAAGCTGGGCTGAGTTGAGTGGGGGACGGAAGGGGGGTGACTCTGGGACGCAAGAGTCACTGTCTACATGTTTTTATCATCTACGCTCGTGTTATGGAAATCATTATGAACAGCAGCTATGCTAATTATTTTCCCTTTTTGCTTTTCTGGTATTATCTCGGGACGCGAGTCCCGAGGAAAATGGCGTTTGTCAGCTCCAGTTTGTATCCAGCCTCTCACGGAGACTTCAGATGCCCCAATCACAAAGCCTGTGAAGAGACGACTCAACGCCGGCAATATGGACCCTCTATGGTGGACAGCACTGATCCTCAACAACTCGTCTCCATACCGGCGTGATTACTTCGACTTCCAAAAAGATGGAAATGGATAAATACTCTAAATGTTCCGATCCAATCTGACTTGTAATGCTGCCAGAATCATACACTGTTCCTTCGTTGGCCAGAGGAGAACTGGCCCTCCGACTGAGTCTGGTTTCTCCCAAGGTTTTTTTCTCCATTCTATCACCTGATGGAGTTTTGGTTCCTTGCCACTGTTGCCTTGGCTTTTGGCTTGCTTAGTTGGGGACATTTAACATTCAATAATATTATTGATCTGCCTTACTTAAGGTGGACGTTGACGCAATTTTCTTTTAGAAACAAACTTTGTTGTAGTATTATTTATGTTATCACTGTGAAGCTGCTTTGATACAATCTGTATTGTAAAAAGCGCTATATAAATAAAGGTGACTTGACTTGACATACTGTGGTCGCTGGGTTACAGGCCTCACCATACTTTCCTGGTTATGAGCTCCCACATTCTGTGGTCGCTGGGTTACAGGCCTCACCAGGCCTTCCTGGTTACGAGCTCCCACACACTGTGGTCGCCGGGTTACAGGCCTTATCCGGCCTTCTTGGTGATGGGCTCCTACATGTCAGGTTACAGGCCTCACCCGGCCTTCCTGAATGTGAGCTCCCACATGCTGTGGTAGCCAGACTACAACCTCACCACCTTTCCTGAGTACTATGCTCCCACTCTCAGTGGTCACCAGGCTTCAGGCTTCATTGGCCTTCCTGGTTGTGAGTTGTCACATGTCAGGATGCAGGCTTTACCAGGCCTTCCTGAATGTGAAACCCCCACTTATTGTGGTTGCTAAGGTGTAGTAGTGAGTCTTCACATGTCAGGTTGCAGGCCTCAGTGGCCTTCCTGAATGTGAGCTCCCCACGCATTGGGACTATCGGGTTACAGGCCTCGTCAGGCCTTTCTGATTTTGGGGTCCCACATGGTGTGGTTGGCAGGTTACAGGCCTCAAGATCGGCCTTCCTGAATACAGAGTGAAGTACATGCACCTATACTTCACCTATTCTTATGGTAAGTCACACAACGAGATGTCTTGTGTACTTTCTAAAATCCATTTCTTATGGTAAGGGTCAGGACCGGTAAACTTCTGTCCCTTCTTATGTGGCTCAGACCCAGATCCTTTCCTCGGGTCCCACTTTAAGAGGCATCCTGTCGCTAAAGTAGGCTACGACGGACGCCCTTCTCTGGCTAACTTCTGGAAGTAGCTCCCACTTGGTGTGTTTTTTTCAGGGTACAGGCCTTATCAGGTCTCCCTGAAAGTAAGCTCCCACAGGTTGTGGTCTCCAGGCTGGGTCTCACCGACCTTCCTGAGTACGAGCTCCCATCCGATGTGGTCGCCAGGTTACAGGCCTTACCAGGCCTTCCTAGTTTTGAACTCCCACGTGTTGGGGTCGCCAGGTTACAGGCCTCACTAGGCCTTCCTGGTTATGAGCTCCCACATACTGTTGTCGTCCGGGTTTAGGCTTCACTAGGCCTTCCTGGTTATGAGCTCCCACATACTGTGGTCGCCGGGTTATAGGCCTCACCAGGCCTTCCTGGTTCCAGAATGGCTATGCACACGCACTTTTCGTGTTTGCGTTTGTCCATATTTATGGAAGGGGTTTGCGCTGTACGCTTCTCCCCCTTTTTTATGTGGCTCAGACTCCGGTTCTTCACTTTGGGTCCCACTCTAGATGTGTCCTTTGTCGCAATACACTACGGCAGGCACTTCACTTGTTCAAGCTATCTCCCACAACTGGTGGTTTTAGGTCTCATTAGGCCTTTTCGAAGGTAGCCCCACATTGTGGGTCTGTCAGGTTATAGGCCTCTGGCCTTCCTGAAGGATGAGCTTCCACATGCTGTGGTCGTCGGGTTTTCAGGCCGCACAAGGGAACGGCCTTCCTGACATGAGCCCTCATGTATCGGAGCTCCCCACATAGGGGGTCATCAGGTCTTAGGCCTCAGTGACCTTCCTGATTTTGATCCCTCTCTTACTTCCTCAGTGCTCAACAGCGAGCACTGGGTAGACCCGTGGATTGAGTGGACGACTCCCGTTTGAGGTTGAGTCACACTCTCCGGAGGATCCCGTCTCTGTGATCCGAAACTCGATGGTTTCTGCCAGCTTCCCAGGCCTTCAGTTTTTGGATGCCAAAAGTCATTCTCTCACCTGACAACATCAGGAAGTTATCAATACCCACAGTTGAACAGTTGAACATGCTCAGTTTATTCTTGCACACATTCACGTTGTGATCTCAGAGTTGTGTATTGTAATGATACACACATTTTCACAGTGTTGGGTTTGTTTTCCCTGGTGTTCACTAGAGGTCCTCCTTCTCCACGTTGTCATTCACTTTTGGAACTACATTCCCCACAATCCTTGTCTGCGCTCATCACTGTTAATTGCACTCAGCTGTTCGCCATCATGATTGTCATGTTCTGTGTGTATATATACCCTGCCTGTTTAGTGTTTGTTATGGAGTCGTTGTTATTCGTCACACCATCTTGTAGTCTGCCTGTTTCTGTTTTGTTCTGTCTTGGATTGATATTATGGACTTTGACCCCCTGCCTGAACTGTTGTGAGTACGGATTACCCAAATAAATTACTGCTATTGGAACTTACCTGTTTGTGTGTGTGTAGCGTGACAGAACGACTCCGTCATGAATAGTTCCAGCAGTATGGGGTTCCGGGCCTCTTCCCCAGCCACCGAGGGGGGGAGGTCGCAATCTGGAGAAGTGCCACCTCGAATGAACATTTTCGAGTGTTTTGTACTGTGGGCTCGCATCACGGAGGAGACCGTGGCGGGAAAGTCCCCCGAGGCCCCTTCCTTCGAGAGAGGAGGATCGTTTGAGGGAACTCGTCTGGCCAGGTTTTCGGGGATCCGTGGAGGTCGCAGGAGAGTAGGTGCCAGAAACCAGGAACCACTCCGGAACCACTCTCCGCTTCGGTCACTCCTCGAACCTGGGCTGATGATGTCCATCCGCCGTTGATCTCGTCTAGCACAGAATCGGCACATCGCCATCAGAGACGGCGGAGGAGGAGGAAGACCTCTAGCCTCCTCAAGTGCCCGGAGGCCGTGCCCCAGCAGCCCGCCGTTCTTCCAGAGGTCGATCCAGAGACTGTTCAAGTCACGTCTGCCGATCCAGAGACTGTTCAAGTCACGTCTGCCGATCCAGAGACTGTTCAAGTCACGTCTGCCGATCCAGAGACTGTTCAGGTCACGTCTGCCGATCCAGAGACTGTTCAAGTCACGTCTGCCGATCCAGAGACTGTTCAAGTCACGTCTGCCGATCCAGAGACTGTTCAAGTCACGTCTGCCGATCCAGAGACTGTTCAGGCCACGTCTGCCCAGTCGGAGACGGATCAGGAGATGCCCATTCTCGTGGCCTCGAGGGCACTGACCAACTATTTAGAACGTCTAGCCCAGATCCTGGAGATGCCCTTCAGACCTTTCGTGTCCGTTGTGCCGGAGCCAGTGTCTGCTGTTCCTGCGCCGGAGCCAGTGTCTGCTGTTCCTGAGCCGGAGCCAGTGTCTGCAGTTCCTGAACCCGGGCCGCCCGATGAGTCGTCTGCTTCGCCCGGGCCGCCCGATGGACTGTCTGCTTCGCCCGGGCCGCCGGCTTAACCATCACCCCCTGTTTCTGTTCCCTTCCATGGACCTGGCCCCCCATCCCTCCCCCTGATCCTCCATCATTCCACCTCCCTCCTGGACTCTTGTTTTGTTTGTTTTTTTGTGGGTCTTGGAGCGTCTGGAAGCCGCTCCGTAGAGGGGGGGTTATGTCACAGTGTTGGGTTTGTGTTCCCTGGTGTCCACTAGAGGTCCTCCTTCTCCACGGTGTCATTCACTTTTGGAACTACATTCCCCACAATCCCTGATATTATGGACTTTGACCCCCTGCCTGAACTGTTGTGAGTACGTATTACCCAAATAAATTACTGCTATTGGAACTTACCTGTGTGTGTGTGTACCGTGACACAGAGACCATACTGTATTATTCCTGATACTGGACATAGTGTCACTCAAACATCTGATGATGTTATCTCGGCCAGATTGCGTTTGTTACTAGGCAATTAAATGCGCGAACACACGGAAGTAGACGCAACATTCTCAGCTACCGTAAGTTTGTTACTAGGTAACCAACAACATCGCGCGAACACATGTCGTGATGGAGTTGGTAAGTTAAAGGGATAGTTCACCCAAAAATTAAAATTCTGTCAGTATTTACTCACCCTCATATTGTTCCAACCCCGTAAGACCTTCGTTCATCTTCGGAACACGAACTAAGATATTTTTGATGAAATCTGAGAGCTGGATCACTCCTCCATAGGCTTCTGCGGGAATTTAACTTGCCGGCTTCGAAAAGTTATTAAATACATAGTTAAAATAGTCCAAGTGACTACAGTGGCTCAATCTTAAGTTTATCAAACGACGAGAATACTTTTTGTGCGCAAAAAACAAACAAAAATAACGACTTTATTTCAACTATTCATGTCCTTCTCTGTGGGCCTCGAGTGAGTTCACTAGTGTACGTTAATAGCGTAAGCTTCTGTTGTTGTACGTCACACGCATCACACACATGACCAGCATCGGCTTAAAACTACTTCCCAGTGGATCCTCAAAGTAGCCTTGTCTTTTGGAAGCTCTGTGATGTCATGTAAAGTGCAAAGTTCATTGTTGAAGTCAGCAGAGGTGTCAAATCCAGGGTCAGAAAGTAAAAGTCCTGCCATATTTTTATTTCACCCATGAACTCACACAGCAAAAACACCTGTGTTAAATTAACTCTCATGGGAGTGTTGACTCAAGAGTGTTAAAGTTACTGTTACAATTAAGTGATTGATTGAGTGATGACTAGTATTATTGAAGACACCTGATGATAACAAGCAGAATCACTGAAGGAGAAAGGCACATTTTTAAGTCTCCATTATGGTGGTCAGTGTTTACTTTAGTTCAGCTCTTGACCCTTAAACTGATAATGTTCGTTTTTTTGTTTGACTGTTGTAACTGAGTTATAACTGTCAGATGAACAACAAGAAAAGCTGGTCTGGTGGTGTTGGTTGTGTTTAGATGAAATCACATGTTGACATTGACCTGAATCACAGAACTCATTAAGAAAAATTTACCTTATTGATTACAACAGAATATGATTATACAGTGTACTATTTTCTGCATTATCAATATAACCCAAAACATATCTTAAAAGTTGTTCTGATTCAAAAACTTTAAATGAATTTTGGACACACAGACATCAAGAATCAGCCTGTGATTCTCACCAATGGTGACAATTATAAAGCATGTTGCAGTGCATTCTGGGTGCAACCAATCAAAACTCATCCATGGCTCCCATCATGCATTGCGGTATGAATAAATTATGATCTGAAATTTCTTAGTAATTTCCTTAACCTAATTGAATATTCTGTTTGTCACCATGGTTGAGACTCATACACTGAATATTGATGTCTGTGTGTGCCTAAAAGAAAGAGTTGCTTTTTTTATCAGAACAACTTAAAATAAATAATTTAGATTATACAGATAAACTTGGATTATTTTCTTTAGAAACGTTGTGATCCTGTAATGACCAACATGCTTTTAAGATAAGAGAAGGCTCTAAACAAGTTCAGTGACACTGATCAAATGATGATTATGTGTAAACATAACATCATCTGACCACCTTTTCTCTTTGCTCATCTGGCTGTTATAACTCAATTACAACAGTCAAACAAAAGATTGATTAAATATTTAAAGGTCACCTGCCCAACTAAAACAAAGACTGATCTCCCTAATGGTGACTAAAAATTTAGATTTTCTCCATCAGTGTTAATTTAATACTCATATTTTAACACTTTAACAATATTGAGTCTGGAACCAAATAATCTCCCATGAGAGTTCATTTAACAAAGGAGTTTTTGCTGTGTGAGTTCATGGGTGGAATAAAAATATGGCAGGAATTTTACTTTCTGACCATGGATTTGACACCTCTGGAAGTCAGGGTCTTCATACTGGATAACAAAACTTCCCATTATCTGCGTTTTTTCACAGAGAACTGCATAGAGTTCTTCAATTGACGATGGTGTGGGTATTGATAACTTCCTGATGTTGTCAGGTGAGAGAATGACTCGAAGTAACATTGTTTCCTGGGAAAGAAAATTAAGAGATTAAATTTTAGAAAAGTAAAAATCTCTTAGCAGACACCATAATCTTTCCACCTACATTGTATGATGCCAGAGGGTAGAAATCAATGAGATCTTGTGGGTTGACAATGGCTACATTGCAGTAAGTACTTCCAACAATTTCATATGCTCTAAAATGTTCATAGTACTACCATGAAGACAGTTGTTCCACTATGAATGAGACCTCTGTGCCAACAACCAGAATACTGTGAATTCGACCAAACTCTGGAAAGCCATCACTAAGTCCAATTGGTAGAATCATTCCTTTACTACACAAAGTCCCAAGCAATGTTGCATTTGTTGCCAGGGACAAGGAACTCAGATTTGGATATTTGTTTTCAACAGCTGTCCGCAGCCGCGGTTCAACAGCTGACAATTTGACCACTTTAAATTTTTCAACATGCAATGGTGCTTTGAAGAAATTTTGAGCGTCCCAAGCAAAAGCAATCATTGACTGATGCCTACTTGCCAACGTTTTGAGGGGATTTTTGAAGTTGCGGGTGTCGTGCACCACCCGCTTGAAGAAGCTATGCTTCGCTTCATACCGCATTGTCCACAGATCAGCCAAAGGGCCAAAACAGCGGATCAAGTGTGGATAATGCTCAAGGTAATGATGTTTAGGTATAAACCTTTCATTAGGAAAAATGGTAAATGGACTGCATTTATATAGCGCTTTCACAGACCCAATGGCCACCAAAGCACTTTACATATTTGCCTCTCATTCACCCATTCACTCAGTCATTCATACACCGACGGCGGTGTCAGCCATGCAAGGCGCCACTCAGCTCGTCGGGAGCAGCTGGGGTTAGGTGTCTTGCTCATGGACACCTCGACACTTGGTCAGGTGGAACCAGGGATAGAACCACCAACCTTTCGGTTTGTAGACAACCTACATGAACCACTGAGCCACTGTCGCCCCTAAAATATCAGTGAACAACTGGCGATGATCAGAAATTTTACTCTCTAGATAACAGAGAGATTCTTCTGAAAGCTTTGAACTAACCACTAATTCCACAATGTCTTTTAAGTCCATTAAAAGTTGCCATGCTTTTTCATCCTCACGCACCAAACCACCTACCATGAGAGGGAGCAGTCTAATTAAGGCCCAATTTTCATGTGCATTTCCTCCAACTGTTTTTTTCAAGTGAAATGTCTTTGGAATTCTTTGAGGGCGATTCACTTTATCTGAATATGAATATTGAAATGATTGGATAATGTTATTGAGCTGATCAAATGTAAAGTACTTGGCACCAATCAATTTCTGCAGACACAGAGCCAATTCCCTAGGTATTACCCCTTCAAACAGATTGTGTAAAACATCTGGAGGAAAACCAGTGATGACATGAAAGGAGGATAGGTGTTTCTGAAGAACACATTCAGCTTTCACACCATTCACATTTGTTACCGACTCATTGCTCTTCAACTCAGCAATGCATTGATCATGTTGCTCATGACTTCCTAGTGGAAAGAGCCCCTGCCTAACTTCTGAGGTCTGAATGTCTTTCAAAGATGCTAAGCAAAATCTGCAGAATTTTTCAACGCGAAAACTTTCCTGAAAACCTGCAAGTCCATGCGTACCAAGATTGTCTGCAGACACATTAAGCACAGTTCCCATTGTATTTGAGTTAGCAATTGACAGAATGTCATTTACACTATCAATAATCTGTTGAGAGGCACTTTGGGACACATGCAACTGTGACTGCATACACAAGAATAAGGCAGCAAGTTTGTGTTCAAGTACTGGCTCACATTCCTCAAGGTTTGAATCTGAAATATGATAATCTTCCTGAATGTCATCAGCTTGATATGACGGACTTTGTGAAACTGAGACTGTGTCAAACTCATTGCCTGTACTGCCTACTGTACAGACAGATGTGCAGAGTTCATTCAAAGTTTGTTTTCTGTGTTTCTTTGACTTGTGAGCTCTGAAAGTTGTGTTGTTGTTGCTGCTAAAATCACAGTTGGAGAATGGATAATGAACTCGCTCATGGTTTTGCAAATGTCTTCCTAAATGTTTCAGAAATTGATTAAGTGAGCAAATATCTGAGAATGCACATAATTCACACCGAAAACTGGCATGGTCAGTGTCTGTCTGAGTTGGCCTGTCTATTTTAGGATGTGCTCTCCATAAATGGGTTTTTAAGGCCCCTGTTGTTGTAAAAATACAAACACAGTCTGGATGAATGCAGGGAAAAGAACCTTTACCTGCTTGCCAATGATGAAGCTTGTAGTGCTTAAGCAGGGTGTCTTGCCACAGATGTGAAAATTTACAATAGCGGCACTGCATTTTTAAGTCTGAAAAAAAATACCTGAAATACAAACAAATACAAATGCATAATTAACTCATAGTTCTATACACAGAACAACCATACTTAAGTATTTTGTAGGGTTTTCTTAAACCTAACAATGGCGCATTAGCCATCATGCCTCTTCTAGGCTAAGTATAGCTGGGTTCTAGGCTAACAGGGGGTTTGGTGAGGCAAACTGATAACGTTAAACAGCTAACAACTCTGGTAACATTAGCAGCTATTCGTTTTCGTGTTAGCGCAACTGTTATATTTATTTATTTATTTTTATCGGACTGAAATATTTCACTCTTGCAAAAGGAGGCTTTGTGCAAAGTACTAGCTGCTAACACGATGGCACACGTGCTTTGAATGGCAACTAACTGTTAGAACTAGCCTAAATGATCAGTCACTCTGTGATAGCAAAAGCACTAACGTTAGTTGTCAAGACTAGCTGTCTGTTGCAGTCAATTATCATACATATCATAAGCAAGAATGCAAATGGAATTCGAAAATATTGACCATTAAAAATATTAAACGGGAACATGTCATGCTTAACCGTTAGGGTCAACGTTAAAACCACATGCCAGTTGGAAAGGAATGCCAAGCTTTATGTTAAAATAATTTTCCAGCACTGCTAATCACTGTAGGTAACGTTACTCACAATGAAGCTATTTCAAACTTTGTTGATAGACAGTAGATATATTCTTAACCTAAATTAGCTCTTTACCTCGGTGCAAAGTATTAGCTGCTAACACAATGGCACACGTGCTTTGAATGGCAACTAACTGTTAGAACTAGCCTAAATGATCAGTCACTCTGTGATAGCAAAAGCACTAACGTTAGTTGTCAAGACTAGCTGTCTGTTGCAGTCAATTATCATACATATCATAAGCCAGAATGCAAATGGGATTTGAAAATATTGACCATTAAAAATATTAAACGGGAACATGTCATGCTTAACCGTTAGGGTCAACGTTAAAACCACATGCCAGTTGGAAAGGAATGCTAAGCTTTATGTTAAAATGATTTTCCAGCACTGCTAATCACTGTAGGTAACGTTACTCACAATAAAGCTATTTCAAACTTTGTTGATAGACAATAGATATATTCTTAACCTAAATTAGCTCATTACCTCGCAACACAAAGACAGGGAACTAACTTTGAAGCACTCACCACTTCAATGTCGTGACTCGTGGTGGGGGAAATTCCAGAAGCCTGGTAGAACTCCTTTGCGCATGCTCAGACGATTGACGCTGTTCCCTTTTGCTCGGCCAACATAATATTTTTTGTGCAACGTTAAATGTTCTGTGAACACAATTATTTATTTTCTCCTTATGAACATTTTGTAGTACAGTCATGGAAATCATGTAACCATTGACCAAACATATTTTTCTTTTTTGACACAACCATTAAGTTGTGCCAACATGTATTTCCTCATTTGTACAACTTTTTGCATCAATAATTTTTTACAGTGTATGACTGTCGTGTCTGGGGAGAAGGGATTTGTGGGAAGAGTGGGTTGAGTTAAGTGAGTGTTCGCACCTGACCACTGATGAGCGTGAAGGAGCAGGAGCTTTGAAACAATAATTATCATGAGTTTCAAGGGGAGGGGGAGCGGTAAAAAGGTGAGCACCGTGAAGGGAAGCGTCTGAGAAGCGGTGTGTTGTTTCTAACGCCGAGCTGCACTCAAGGTTGGGGGGCGGGTGCCGTTCGCATGCTATTTAAGGCTGCCGGCGGCGAAGATAGTTTAGCGGGCTAACCTGTAGATAAGGGCGGGTATAGGAGTGCGTGGGCGGCGCGGCTTCTCAGCAAGGGGTGCTCCGTTTCCGCTATAGTTCGGAGGCCTCCCGAGCGCTGGACTGGTGTCTGCCTTTTCCCCTTACCAACCAGCGCCAAAACCTAGACCCCGGGGGAGGGTCTCGCATCCTTGGAGAGTTAAGTGTTGAACTTCTTGTATGAGTGAGTGTGTGTGTGTGTGTGTGTGTGTGTGTGTGTATGTATGTATGTATGTCTCTATGTATGTGTGTGTGATTTTAAATCTGGCAGTGTATCCATTTCATGACGGGGTGGGGGGGTTGTGATGAACTGAATTCTTATGTAGTAGTCTGAGCTTCTTGGGTATGAAGTTTATGTGCATTTGAACGTGTGCAGTTTCCTACGGGGGTGATGTGTGTATTATAGCTTTGCCTATTTATTGCAGTGTTCTCTGTGGAGCATGCTCCATCGTGGTGTTGTTCGCCCAGGCTGATTAGCATTTGTGTTTGGGACTTCAAGAGCCTAACTCAGTCTGTCATGATTCTGCCCTCGTGTCCTTCATTTTCTCTAGTCTTGAGGCAGGATCATGACAGACCCATGTTTTGTGTGCAAGCACATGGCCTTTTGTTTGGGCCATGTGCTTGTGTTGTCTCGTTACTTAACCCCGCCCCCTTGTTATCCTCGTTTTGTAGTTATTGCTTTACCTGTGTCACCTGTTATGCTATCATTAGTCTCCCTACTTAATCCCCTTGTGTTTGCTGTCCTGTGTCGGTTCATTGCGTATCATATCTGTGAGTACCTTGTGGAAAGTCTTGTCATTGTGAGAAATTATTAGAAGTGTTGTTTGTTTATTGTGCAGTCATAGTTTAGTCTTGTCAGCCTAAGATTCCTTGTCCCATCCGGGTTTTGCCCCATCGTGGGTTTTGTTTTCCTGTTTTGTACCAATAAACCTTGTGTTCATTGCACACTGTCTGCGATTGGGTTCATCTCTCCTCACCATCATAACACAGTCTGACATGTTTGGTAACTGCCTGAATTATATTAAATAAAGATTATGGTTTCTGCCTCTGTGGTGCTGCCTGCTTTGTAGAGTGGATTCCTCTAGCCGTAACAATCTGACAACACAATCTAGGTTTATTACAATATACATCATTTCAATGAAAATGCCAAACTAATCAAATCTGTTTTTCTTACTTAACACCAGCTTGAGTAAGTGATATGATGAATTCAGTATGAACACACAGGATTCAGCTTAATGGTATACAACTTATGAAGGATTTGAATATAGGCCTATTTTATATTTATTATTATATATTTATGTGTGCGCGTTAAAGTACCATTCCAGCGGCGAGGATGATGCTGAGCCAAATCAGAAAGTCAGGAAGGATTGTCTTCTCTTCTGGGGCCTGGCACGTTTATTGAACCAATCTGGGGTGCATCTTCAAAAACAGTGCTTTAATCTCTTGACAAACTCAAAGATGTAAATGACATTTGTATGTATTCTAAATTAAAGACACAGGTTGTACTGAATGTCAGCTTGCTTATTTTGCTCAAGATACGGATTTATTAAGTCCACATGTCATGCAATTTAGAAACTCTGCTTCTAACCACAGCTCGAGATCTGTCGTTCCAACCACACAACTTTGCGATGCTGTTTGCGAATGTTCGTTGGAACGATGTTTTCGGGAAACAGCGACTTGTTGAACTGCTGATAACGACGGAACTTGCGACCATAGTTGGCTAACGATGGTTTCGGTTAGAGTTAGCGAGAAGCTCATTTGATTGGCTACATGAAGGTGGACCCGCCCCCTCATCTTCGCGCTTGCAAAACTCCCTAATGAGTGAGAGAATCGCGTCAAAACTGTAAGCACAAATAAAAGAAGACGCAACTGTACAAATCGGAGTTATTTCAGGAACTTTTTGCCTCATGTACACAACAAGACATTTAGACATTTGCAACAGTTTATTTTTTATGCATCCAGATACGCATGTTGTTTTCGGTTGCAAATCACTGTTCACAGGCCTGCGATGATTGTTGATGATGATGAATTTTATTTATAATGCACTATACATTTGACATCAAATCTCATAGTGCTTACATGAAAAAAATAAAAATAAATAAATAAATAAAAATAAGATAAAAATCAATACGCAGACACTTAAAAACACATAAAAATACTTAAAAATATGCTTTTCTAAAAAGATAAGTTTTCAGCTCTTTTTTAAAAACATCAGTAGTCTTGGGAGTTCTGAGTTGTTCCGGAAGGGCATTCCATAGACGAGGGGCGGATGCTTTAAAAGCCCTGTCGCCCATAGTCTTGAGCCGTGTCCTAGGTGTAACCAGGAGATGCCGTTTGCCTGCTCTGGTCCGGGTGGAAGTGTGTAAGGAAAGGAGATCAGTGAGGTATGTGGGGGCCGCACCATGCAGACAGTGGTGAGTGTGTAGGAGGATCTTATATTCTATACGGTAATAAACAGGGAGCCAGTGTAGGGATTTTAGGATAGGGGTGATGTGCTCGTGTTTCCGCACCCTCATTAGGACCCTGGCAGCACTATTCTGCACAAATTGGAGCTTTTGAAGGCTCCTACCAGGGATTCCCCACAGGAGTGCGTTACAGTAATCCAGCCTGGAGGAGACAAAGGCATGGACGAGCTTCTCTGCAGCTGGGAAGGAAAGAAAGGAACGCAGTTTGGAAATATTACGGAGGTGAAAAAACCAGGTCTTACAAATTGAGGTGACATGATTGTCAAAAGAAAGGTATGGGTCAAACTTGACCCCAAGGTTAGTAACGGAGGGAGAGAGGGGAATAGTATTGCCGAGAAAAGAAACAAGTGTGATAGGTGACGAACGTAATTGGTGAGGCGTTCCAATTTGAATGGCTTCTGTTTTTGAGCCATTCAGCTGCAGAAAATTTTGATTCATCCATGCCCCGATCTCCTCCAGGCAGGAGGTGAGGCGGGAAATGATGGCAGAGGGGGAACCGGAGGGAGTGATATGAAGATAAAGTTGTGTGTTGTCAGCATAGCAATGGTAGTGAATTCCATGCCTGCTGATGACACTACCAAGGGGAAGCGTGTAAATAGTAAAAAGGGTTGGACCGAGTACGGATCCCTGGGGGACCCCGCAGGTGACAATGTGAGGTGAGGATTTTGCCTCCCCCAAGGCTACACACTCAGTCCTATCTGTAAGATAGGAGCGAAACCATTGTAGGGAAGTGTCGGAGAGACCAATATAGTGCTGAAGTCTATGAAGGAGGATACGATGATCAACAGTATCAAATGCAGCAGAGAGGTCGAGGAGGATAAGCAGAGAAGTGGAACCAGAGTCAGAGGCCATAAGGAGGTCACTAGTCACTCTGAGGAGGGCTGTCTCTGTACTGTATTGAGAGCGAAAACCAGATTGATATTTATCGTACAAACCTTTAGAACTGATGTGGGTATGAAGCTGGGAGGAAACCACTTTTTCTAGCACCTTTGAAATGAAAGAGAGGTTAGAGATGGGTCTGTAATTTGACAGAGGTTCAGGATCTAGGGTGGGTTTTTTAAGAAGAGGTTTAATAATAGCTGTTTTTAGAGCTATTGGAACATTTCCTGTTTTCAGTGAAAGATTTATCAATTTAGTTATAAGAGGGCTAATGGAAGAGTGGTGGGTTTTGAGCAGAGCGGTGGGGAGGGGATCAAGAGAGCAAGTGGATGATTTAGATTTACGGATAATAATCTCAACCTCCTGCTGCGTTGTAGGTGAAAAATTGGAAAGTTTTTGCGTGATCAGTACTGTAGGGGTGTCAGGAGTGGGACAAGTGAGAGGAGAGAGAGCTGAACGGACACAGTCTATTTTGGAAATGAAAAAGTTCATAAATTTATTACAATTTGAGTCGGTATAGCTGTAGAATGATGGAGTCTGTGGTTTGAGAAGGTGGTTAATTGTGGAGAACAATTTTTTGGAGTCGCCTGCATTGTTGTTAATCAGCATGGAATAATGCTGTGACCTAGCCTTTGAGAGAGCTCTAGCATAGGCCCTACGATGCTCTTGATAGGCCAATTTATGCACCATCAAGCCAGATTTTTTATAGGTCCGCTCCAGGACACGACCAGACTGCTTCATCTCTCTAAGTTCTCCTGTGAACCAGGGTGCGGACCTAGAGAAAGTGACAGTCCGGCTAAATTTGCCGGACTGTCTGACTGTCTGATTGTGGCCGTATTTCGGCAAAATAAACGTGCCAAAAGTGTAAGTGCGGAAAAAATGGAAGTCAGAAGAATACAGATCATATTTATTTTATTTTCAGCGTAAAGCTGCAGTTTCACAATACATGAATTACACTTACGAAAACCAGTCAAATGTTGCAGATTATATTTCTTTTTTTCTTACGCTTGAAATGCGATTTACACCTTTACAAATCTTCTCTTGCGCATGCAAATTTAATTTACGCTTGCAATCTTATGCACACTTTCACAAATCTTACCCTGCGCATGCGATTCTTTATGACATCATATTACCTTCATAGTAGTTATCAAACGATCAAACTAGCTATATTTAGATTAATGTGGACATATTATGCTGCTGTAATTATTTATCTGTAGTGGTTGATGAAGATGAGTGTCATTAGTGATTGTTTTTGTGTTATTGATGTTTTATCCATGTCATAGTGTGAGAAATTACAGTATTTTCTTTCAGTAGAGCAGTTTTACAGGCTTTTATCATCTTTCTGACTCAATTAATGTGTTTCTAACAGCAAACACTCAGAATAAAGTGAGATGATCTGCTGATGATCCTGAATGGCTTGTTGAATGAGTGTTGATAGTCTGAGGATCATCAATATTAACAGATCTGCTGAAAACACTCTCTATTTAATGACAATAGTTCCTGTTTTCACCTCATTTATTATGCTGATGTCTTCAGAGCTCCTGTAAATTGACACTTAAAGCTCATTTCATTGGTTTCAGCAGACTGAGGGGATTTGTTGGCTACTATATATATGTTTATTTCTGTTTATGATTTTAACTGTTTTTCTTACCATTATTTATATATAATTATATTAAATTATTTATTTACTTTTCTATATTTCTAGTTACCTGTATTTTTTGAAGAAGCAGAATAATGTTAGGATTAGCAATAAAAATAATTAAAAATAATTAAAGAATTTGCATCAGTTACTGTACAATGAAAAGATAGACAGACATAAATGCTTAGAAGTGTAATTTATTATAAAAACAAATTCAGTAATTTATATTTTTGATTTAGGTAGATCAGCTCCTCCCACACTGGAATACATCATCAGTGAAGCTCCTCCCACTGCAATCACATCATCAGTGAAGCTCCTCCCACTGTAATTTTCCAATAAATGCTGTAAATTCCCATCAGCTGCAATTGAAGACGAGCATCAGAGCATCAGGAAGAGCTGAAATCTGCAAAGACTGAGTTTATTAAAGAGGACAGTGAGAACACGAGTGATCCAGAACCTGCAGAATGAAACACACTGAAGATCCTGAAGAACAAAGAGGTTGGTGTTTATTCTTCATTCATTCATGATGCTGCAGAACATTCATGTTAGAAACATTCAAGCACTTCATCACATTTAGATAAACAGTTAAACTATGAAATGGTACAGAATCTTCTGGGTTTTTCTTCAACAAATGGTCAGTAAAGGGAGATATGAGACATTTTTATTTTGATTGTCAACAGATCAAGCTAAATACTATTTTAACTGTTTTATTTTACATTTATTTTATATCTGGTTCACAATTTGCAAAAACGTTACCAGAATTCTAGTCATTTTCAACATTTTTAGGAATAATCAGTAAACACCAAGTTACTGATAAAGTCGTATTTGTCAAATATCATACAAGTTATTCATAGTTATAGAGATTCTTCTTACAGTAACTTTGGTATCAGGGTTGATGAATACAGTCAATGCTACAGTTTGTGTAAAAACTGAGACAATGGATTGAGATCATTCTCTTGTCTTCCCATCATGCAGTAGAAAGAGCCCAGATGATGTCACTTCGTGAGTGTCACAGTTTTAAGAAATGCTCTGTTTTTAAAAGGAGGAAATCATGTCAGGAGTAACAGGGATGAGTGAAACATGTAGGACACAGATAATGCTAATACAAATAGTTCATTTAAAACTAGTTAAAGCCACTCTATACTTTGAGCGTGTGAAATTTCTACAGACACTGCAACGGTCGTGAAATGACGTCACATTCTGCGGAAGTTTTTTTTAATAACATACATTTAACAAATAATAATAATTCAAAATTTAAAAATAACCAATCCACTCCACTTGAATGCCTAACGCTTGTGTTATTTCTCACAGGGTTATTCACTTGAGCTTGTGTTTCTGGTGTCCCACTTTCACATGCGTATGAATGGAAGTCAGTGCAAGGAAAAGTCTAGTGTGAACGGCCATTAATAATTAAAACATTTTAGTCAAATAAATTTCAATCTCAAAGTTGGTGTTGAAACATGGCAGTATTGTATATTTTAATGTTAATACCATGTTATATAATGTTGTCATTGATCAAATACATTTAATAGTTCTTGCTAAAGAAACATGGGATTCGTGCCTATAATGTTTAAAAAATAATAATTTGAAGATAAATGAGAGTTTTTCTTTCATGTTAGACCTGATGGAAGAGAGTGAGGAGAGAGAAGAACTGAGTGAAGTGAAGGAGGAACATCATGTCCAACCTGGAGAAAAACCTTTGAGTCGCTCAAAGACTAAACAGACATTTTTAAAGAAAAGACCCAAGAAATCTTTCACCTGCACTCAGTGTGGAAACAGTTTCACAAGCAAATCTAAACTTGAGATTCACATGAGAGTTCACACTGGAGAGAAGCCGTTCACATGTGATCAGTGCGGGAAGAGTTTCAGTCGATCTTCACACCTTAAAGAACACATGATGATCCACACCGGAGAGAAGCCGTTCACATGTAATCACTGCGGCAAAACATTTCTTAGGGCATCAGAGCTGAAGAGACACCTGACAGTTCATATGAAGGAGAAGCCGCATTCATGTTCTGTGTGTGGAAAGAGTTTTTCACTGTGGTGTAATTTACATAGACATGAGAAAACTCACACTGGTGTGAGAGAGTACATGTGCTTTGAGTGTGAGAAGACTTTTACGACAGCGGGCAGTTTAAAACTGCACCAGAGAATTCACACTGGAGAAAAACCTTACAAGTGTTCACACTGTGATAAGAGATTCAGTCAGTCGGCAGATATGAAAACACATGAGAGGATCCACACTGGAGAAAAACCTTACAAGTGTTCACACTGCGACAAGAGATTCAGTCGGTCATCAACTCTGAAAACACATGAGAGGATCCACACTGGAGAAAAACCTTACAAGTGTTCACACTGCGACAAGAGATTCAGTCGGTCATCATGTCTGAAAACACATGAGAGGATCCACACTGGAGAAAAACCTTACAAGTGTTCACACTGTGACAAGAGATTCAGTGACTCATCAACTCTGAAAACACATGAGAGGATTCACAGCAGAGAGAAGCTGCACACGTGTGATCAGTGTGGGAAGAGTTTCTCTATTAAAAGAAACCTGAAGCTACACATGAAGATCCACACAGTGGAGAAACCACTGAAACACAGTCTGAGATCACGGTAAGTAGTTTATTTTCATGTGCTGAGCAACAAAGTGTCTTCTGTGTAAGTTAGCCACACATCACTCTATAGCCAAATCTCTCCTCTCCACCTATAGCCGTGTGTGTGGTGAGCACAGGACACTTTGTAATACAACATCAGAACTTCCTGAAATGGTGCAGTTGACACTGTGAGGTGTACTCTCCAGCTGATGTGAAATTGGGCTGTGGAAACTAGGATTTAAAAAACAAAATGATTTTATGAATGTATAGCCAAAACTGCGTATTTATGAACTTTGGAGGGCTCTCACTTTGGGATAGATAGATAGATCAAAACTGTCAGATAGATAGATCAAAACTGACAGATAGATAGATAGATAGATAGATAGATAGATAGATAGATAGATAGATAGATAGATAGATAGAGATCAAAAATGATAGATAGACAGATAGATAGATAGATAGATAGATCAAAACTGTCAGATAGATCAAAATGATAGATAGATAGATAGATAGATAGATAGATAGATAGATAGGTCAAAAATGATAGATAGATAGATAGATAGATAGGTAAAAAATGATAGATAGATAGATAAAAATGATAGATAGATAGATAGATAGATAGATAGATAGATAGATAGATAGATAGATAGATCAAAACTGACAGATAGATAGATAGGTCAAAAATGATAGATAGATAGATAGATAGATAGATAGATAGATAGATAGATAGATAGATAGATAGATCAAAACTGACAGATAGATCAAAATGATAGATAGATAGATAGATAGATCAAAACTGTCAGATAGATAGATAGATAGATAGATAGATAGATAGATAGATAGGTCAAAAATGATAGATAGATAGATAGATAGATAGATAGATAGATAGATAGATCAAAAATCTTAGATAGATAGATAGATAGATAGATAGATCAAAACTGACAGATAGATCAAAATGATAGATAGATAGATAGATAGATAGATAGATAGATAGATAGATAGATAGATAGATAGATAGATAGATAGATAGATAGATCAAACTGATAGATAGATAGATAGATAGATAGATAATCAAAATGATAGATAGATAGATAGATCAAAACTGAAAGATAGATAGATAGATAGATAGATCAAAACTGACAGATAGATAGATAGATCAAACTGATAGATAGATAGATAGATAGATAGATAGATAGATAGATAGATAGATAGATAGATAGATAGAGAAAAAATGATAGATAGATGGATAGATAGATAGATAGATAGATAGATAGATAGATAGATAGATAGATAGATATATCAAAACTGATAGATAGATAGATAGAGAAAAAATGATAGATAGATAGATAGATAGATAGATAGATAGATAGATAGATAGAGAAAAAATGATAGATAGATAGATAGATAGATAGAGAAAAAATGATAGATAGATAGATAGATAGATAGATAGATAGATAGATAGATAGATAGATAGATAGATAGATAAAACCGACTGAATAATGGGTTTGCCCACCTATCTAAATGTAGGGGAGACGGTGAATAACAAAATTATTGGAATGCATAGCTGATATAAACAACTGGATGACTAGTAATTTCCTACTACTTACTTCTGAAAAAAAACCCCAGAGATTCTAATTATTGGACAAAAAACTTCCACACGTAATAACCTAGTATACCGTCTAACACTTGATGGCTGCTCTGTTAAGTCTTCGTCGTCAGTTAGGAACCTGGGTGTGCTGTTTGATACCAATCTTTCATTTAAAAGTCACGTGTCTAGTGTCTGTAAAACCGCATTTTTCCATCTTAAAAATATATCTAAATTACGTCATATGCTCTCAATGACAAATGCAGAACAATTAGTTCATGCATTCATGACATCAAGACTAGATTATTGTAATGCTCTACTGGGTGGTTGCCCTGCACGCTTAATAAACAAACTACAGCTAGTTCAAAACGCAGCCGCTAGAGTTCTTACCAGAACCAGGAAGTACGACCATATTAGCCCGGTTCTGTCAACACTGCATTGGCTCCCTATTAAACATCGTATCAATTTTAAAATATTGCTGATTACTTACAAAGCACTAAATGGTTTAGCTCCGCAGTACTTGAGCGAGCTCTTAACGCATTATAGTCCTTCACGTCTATTGCGATCTCAAAGTTCCGGCCAGTTGATAATACCTAGATCTGATGAAGGACCTGCGTCTGGACATGACGACAATGCAGTCCTGAAGTGTCAACTAGTCTCTCCCTTGTGAAGGCCTCCTTCCCTCTACCTCTCCATAGATGAAACGTTGTCGGGTTAATTCCGGTTAACGTGGCTACGCGGAAGCGATAAAAATTCTCAGAGTCACCAGTTACTGTTTTATGCAAATGAGCGGCCGGATCGCATTAAAGGTTTTCTGTTAGTTAGCGGCCCCTAAGTTAATAACTAATGATCGTTGCGACGGAAGTGAATCAATCAAAACTAACTTTAGCTGGACAATAATTTTACTCTAGATCTGCTGTAAAGCCAAAACAATCTCTGTTACTTTAGTTTCCTATTATCACTGTAAAACTGCTTTGAAACAGTCCATATTGTTAAAAGCGCTATATAAATGAAGGTGACTTGACTAATATTAATACCCATCGTTTGTTGAACTGTTGTATAAAATCAACGTCACATTTGAAATCGTGTGGATATAATGTGATCAACATTAAACACAGGAACTCACACAGGGCATGTTTTTGTGTTGAAGAGAGTTTGAATCTTAAATCGATCTCTGTGTACAGAGATCCGTCTGTGTCTTTATGTTCCCTTTCAGTCACTCACGTACTGAAGAGAGAAAAGAAAAGAAGAAAAGAAGCGTAAAGTTAAGAAGAAACAAGATGCTGAAGTGAATTCTCCAGATCTAATGGATCCATATCTGAATCAGGAGATGTTGATGATGAGAGAACAACTCGTCTCTCGACACACCTGGACTTTATGATAATGAACTCAGTAAAGTGGAGGTGGCAGCTGAAATAGTCAAGTTTATTATATTCTTGTCTTCTGGACTACACACTTAAAGTGCATTGGAAAAAAAACTCAAAAAAGTGTTTGTCTTTAAACCCTGTCCTCAAACGCGCATACATATGGACTAAATACGTGATGCGCTTGTGCACGCCGTCTGCGTTTCCGCGGGTTTGCGTTTTTGAGGTTTGCGCAGAGATAACCTTTTTTTCAAACTATTTCAGGATTTGCATTCTCAAGCACCAGACACTGTTCTTGTGTTGCTGTTATTGATTAAACTCTTTACTCATTTTATCAACATCTCATTGCTATTGTCCATTTTCTTATTTTCTGCTGAATCTGCTTTAATTAGTTCTAATTTTAGTTCTGAAAGTCATGAAGTAGCCTGATATGATTGCTTTTTGAGCTTTCCATGTTTTCAGTTTCTCAATAGAGTTTTTAAATGCCTAATAAATTATATTTCACCCACACATGACTGGCATTGAATGAGATTGCTGTCTGTCTACATTATTAACATTTTCACCCTTAATATCCAGTATCATATATGAATTTCAAAGAGTTTGTTCTAGTCAGTTTGAAGTTTCATTCACACCACAAGGCTTCATGAAGTCAGAACAATCACATTTATGAAAAGTGCATTTCAATCACACCAGGATATATTAGGCCTATATATATATATATATATATTTTTTTTTTTTTTAAGTGTTAGCCCACGATACATTTTTGAGGGTTAATTTAATTTATTGCAATCAACAAATGATAACAATTAGTAAAAGCCACAGTTTAAAAGCTTCACAAGGTGCAATTTATATGACAAGTTGAAGTGTGCTGTACTTTATATAGGCCTATACACAAAGTGAATGCCGGCAATCATTCAGTCAGTGACGAATTAATAAAAACATTATGAACTTAACGAAAACGATACAAAATTGTAGTTTAAGTTCGCGCTGAAACTACATTTACCTTTTTTTAAATAATCCATTAAACCTCCTGAGAAACGAGGAGCGTGAACTAGAATGAGCAGTTCCACGCGCATGCCCGGGAAACTCATGAATATTCATGTAGGCTCCGCCCACTGCCTCTACAGATGCACAAGTCACTTTTGCCCCACATTTAACGAGATATATGGTGCAAAAGGGAGAGCGCGCGAAACTTGTCACTTGAAAGCGAAAAACAGTGTTTGAGATTCGTCGCAGCAGATTCAAGCAGCTGTAGTTATGTACTTGTGTTTGTGCCAGAAAAATATACAAGACATTTGTGAGAAAATATTCTACAAGTGTGCAACTCTCATTGGATGAATTCACATACTGATTTGCAGATGAGCAAAATTTTTCTGTGACTTCACATGTTTTGATGCAGGTGTGTAAATGCGTTTTGCACCATATTCACTGCAGCAACTGTAGCAGAAATGTGAGCGCACGAGTTTCTTAATTTGTGATTTGTTGAATAGGATTTGTGCACCTGAAATGAAGAATTTGAGAAGGTGTAACTGTTGTGTTGTGTTTGTGGAAGATAAAAAAAAGTCTACAAGTATGCAACTCTTAAACCATTTCTCTCTGTGACTTCAAATTTACTGATACACATGTGTGGCTATTCTCTACAACTACACATTTCACTGTCACAGACGTTCAGTTGTTTTGCACCAATAATATCTCCATATCCAAGCAAAGACTCACCAGGCATCTAGAGAAAAGCTTACCAGTATTCTCCTGCAGAAATATGGAAAGACCTTCCACAGCTGCCTGTCTGCGATGACTTGTGATGTCAGATGTCTGTTTTGGAAGAATATAAAGACAAACAAATACTTTTGTTTAGCTCTGTAAAATGTACTTGTGCATGTGCACTTGTGCTTGTACTTGTTCCATTTGTATTCCCATTTCTACAATTGTGCATGTACAAGTCATCCTCAGTGTAGCTTTCAGGATGATCTGGTACATGGTTGACCTCACCTCGTTTTGTTTTTTTCAAGGAAAACCTGCCCTCCGGACCACCATCCCCATCATCATCATCATCTCTTCTTCGCCTATTGACACCATGATCATCTGTCTCCTCCCTTCTTGATCTCCTGTTGACACCAACCTCATAACATCCAGCTTGACGTAGTTTTGATCTGTAGTTCCCCATCTTGTATTTTATGCTGGTTGTCCATCCCGCATATCCAGTACCACCACCAGGCTCTTTGAGGCAGGGATGTTTGTTGACAAGTTCAGCAGCAACAGAATCGAACTCATGTTTTTCATTGTAGGCTTTCACAGAAAATATTTCTTGTGCCAACTTGTCCGGAATCTCTTTTTTCACATCTCTGGTTACATGTAAACCCTTGCCTAATATTTTAAACGTGTCATTCCCCTTGTGGAGTATCAGTTCAACATCATATGAGAATTCTGGTACTGGAAACGGAGTGGGCCACTGTGAAACGTTCCTCCTATATGTCCGCACAACAGAAGATAAGCTGTGGATTGAATCTGGAGATCCAATGATGGATGTGTCAAGGGAAGAGATGGAGGATGACCGAGTTGGTGTTGGAGGTGGTGGTGATGGCATGTCCTCATTGCTCCACAGAATATGCAAGACAGCCTTTTCTGAAGGTTCTGAAGGTGCCTTTTCAAACTGCCTGGCCAAATTCTGAGTCTTCATACTGTATACAGAATTCACCCACAAGTTCAAGTTTTTGACGCAGTTCATTGTACAGTTCCTCTAAAGTTTCAGGAGCTTTGGTCAGCCGAATCTTACGGACGAGTTTGGGATTTATGTGGACCAAAAGCAACAAAGCCTGTGAGGACAAAAGAAGAACAGATATTTGCATGACACTTTCAACTGAAGCCAAATACAGTCATGGCCAAAAGTATTGGTGCACCTCAAGAATTGTTAGTTTTTAAACAAAATTGGCACACTTTTGAAGGTTTTTTGATAAAATAACCAAACCAGGATATTTTCAATAGCTCAACACAACTGAAACAACAATTGGTTTCCCCAAATGTAACAGAATATATCACCAAAATACTGCGGGAAGTGAATGCTGCATGGTCGAAAGTATTGCCACCCTTCACAACAAGTGTCTTTTGCCGTGATAAAAGCACACTTTTCATTGTTAAAATCCAGTGCTATGGTTATGGTTAGTCAGACGTCAGCTGTGGTAGCACTCCTGAGAAATATCAGCCCATTTCTAATGGACAAAAATCTCCAGTTTACTCACTATACATCTCTGTTGGTTTATATGGACAGTATGAGGTTTTCTTCAAGTAGAATTGAGTTTATTATGTGAGAGACCCGGGTTCGAATCCACTGTGAGACACCAATGTGTCCCTGAGCAAGACACTTAACCCCTAGTTGCTCCAGAGGCGTGCGACCTCTGACATATACAGCAATTGTAAGTCACTTTGGATAAAAGCGTCAGCTAAATGCATAAATGTAAATGTAAATGTACATTATCCTTTAGAAATGGGCTTATACTTCTCAGGAATGCTACAACAGCTGACGTCTGACTATCCATAACCTTAGCTGTGGATTTTAACAATGAAAAGTGTGCTTGTATCACTGCAAAAGACAGTTATTTTGAGTGCCGATACTTTTGACCATGCAGTATTCACTTCCTGCAGTATTTTGGTGATATTTTGTGTTGAATATTGAGGAAACCAATTTTTGTAGTTTCAGTTCTGTTGAGCTATTGAAAATATCCTGGTTTGGTTATTACATAAAAACACCTTCAAAGGTTTGTGAGTTTTACTCGAAAACCAACACATCCGGAGGGGTGCCAATACTTTTGGCCATGACTGTACATTGAACACTTAAAATCAAGTCATTAACACATGACAAAATTATGAAAACATACAAACAGAAAGGTGCTTACCATTTTAATTTACTGCAGTAGCCAAGCCCTTGGGGTCACCATCAAAGTCCTAGAAACTTGGTAAGCAGCCAATGGGTGGTAGTCGTTCAAAATCTCAGGATCCAGGATCTCTAAAACTGAGTGACAGTTATCAATGAGTTTGTAAGACCGATAATGTTCCATGTACCAAGATGATAACGTTGTGGTGACAAAATACACTTTCCACCAATTGTCCACCAATATGTGTAGTATTCTAAAGAATTCTGGCAGTTCACCCGCAGACACTATCATGTTCCTCACATACTGGGTCCCATTCAAATGTACTTCTTTGGCAAGAGACACATCATCTTCATTTGGGTACTTCTTTTCTAGTACTGTCCTGAGCTTTTCATCTAAAGATGATATTTTCACTCTATCTACACTACCAACACGCAATTTTGTCTTGAACAATTGCTTTGTGTCAAGAAGATATGCCATGAGCTGTTGATCCTTAGTGGAAAGGGTGAGTAGTACATTCTTAAAACAGTGAGCATCATTAATTGCCTGTTTGAAAAAACTATGCTTAGGCTCAAATCTAAACGTCCACAGATCCACTAATGGCCCAAAGCACCATGTGAGATGCACATATGAAGTGATGCTTTGGTTTCAACTTAAATTCAGGAAAGGTGTCAGTGAGTAACTGTCGATGGTCAGACAATTTATTCCCTAAGTAGCATAATGTTCCCTCTGATAACGTAGTAGACACCGTAATCTCCACAATCTCTTTAAGGTCCATTACAATTTCCCATGACTGCTCTTGTTCAGGTATATAGTTCCCGATCAAGAGAGGTAGCAAACGTAAAAGTGCCCAGTTTTCATGTCCGTTACCGTTTACCTTTCCAGAGGCAAGGCTTGTCTTTGTAATTGCCTGTGGCCTGTTGACCAAATAAGAGAATTTGTATGGAAACTGTTTTATGCGGTTATTCAGTCCATCGAATGTAATGAAACCTTTTCTAATCAATTCTTCCAAACACAAACTTAACTCCACTGTGACAACACCTTCAAATAGATCATGCAAAAGATCAGGGGGAAATCCAGTAACTGGGTGGAAGAAAGACAACTTACTTAAAAGACAGGATGATTTAACCCCATTCACTGTGTCTCTGTGTGTGTGTGTGTGTGTGTGTGTGTGTGTGTGTGTGTGTGTGTGTGTGTGTGTGTGTGTGTGTGTGTGTGTGTGTGTGTGTGTGTGTGTGTGTGTGTGTGTGTGTGTGTGTGTGAGCGGACCTACCAGCTTTTGGTAAATGTGAACCGTTACTTTCACTGTGCAAACATTCGAGCCGAAGTCTAAGTGAAAAAAAGCAAAATAAAGTTTTGGGAGGTGTTTTTTCTTATCAAATCTATCAATCATGTTCAGCAGCTGACCTGCTGAAAAAGTGTGTGTGTGTGTGTGTGTTTTGCAGACTGTCGACGCCATGTGGAGGGCAAAAAACATTTAAAGATTGTGGCCAGTACAGTACAAAATGTCAATATTTTCTTTATTAAAAGTATTGTAATCAAAAATATAGGTTTTATTGGGTTTTTTATAACTAATTTCTAGCCAGTGAATGGGGAAATTACTGAGTGCAAAGTAATGGAGTTGCAAAAGTCTGCAAAAAAAAGCTGTGTACTCAAAATATTTTAATGAAGTTGGCAGGTCTGGTGACGCTACCAACCAATCAAATTGCATATTTCCTTAGAACAGTTCTGCTTCCCAGTGTTTTCATCTGTCTTTGTTGCTAGATTTATCGGTTTTTCAGACCCAAGTAAGGATTTATTTATCCAAAGAAGGGCCAAAGCTAGCAACGTCAAACTCTTTGTGAAGAGTGTTGCTGTATCGCAGTATATCGAGTGAGAGGTTTTTCTCCCTCTCTCTGTGGAGTGACAGAGGAGCAGTGGAGAGCTGTGGGCGTGTCGTCACTCATACCTTTGCGAGAAATATGTTTTTGGTTTTAGTGGAGCCGTAGCGAGCACGACGACAGCTTCGAGATAGCGACGGGTAACAGGTAGTCTTACTGGGCCACGTTCCAGTCAGTATTTCATACTTGTTGTATTTCTCCGACAGCAGAAACAAAAAACATGTGAATGAGAAAAAAGTCATGAATTCAGCTCTATCAAAATACTGTGTATGAGACCAGAGCCCCAACTTTTCATGCTGTTTTTAGCTAGATACACAGACCGCAGAGAAGAGGCAGTGAGAACTGAAGACTTGCATGTTCATTTGAAATTAATTGAATTCAACATGGCTGCATTAATAAATAAAATGATTTTAAGTGGTGTAACCATACATTTATCATAGTAATGCTACATAAAAGCCAGACTAAAAAGGTAGCTAGCAAACAATAAGTACTACTTATCTCTGAGAGTTAGAAATAAATATTTTTCAGGTTCAATATGATTGTTGTGCTAGCGAGAGATATTAGTCTAGTCATCTACCCTTGTTTCCGGATGACTGGACTAACCTAAAATTATCAATACTGGAACAACAAAATGCAGTTTTGCATCTAACTATGTGAAATAAGCAGTAATGTGTTGTGTACAGTAAGTATAATACATAGAATATGAAAGATATGAAAAGGTATCAATAGTAGGCCTAATTTATTGAATAATTAGTCAATATAAGCAGTATTAGACTTTCAAATTTGTGTTGTTGTCCTTTATAGGCAGGAGCTAGAAGACGGTGCAAATTCAAAACTGAGTGGAAGGAAAACCCCCAGTTCAGGGACTGGCTAGGAGAAGTGTCTGGAGATGTGCATAGGGCATATTGCAAGCTCTGCAGGAAGTCTTTTGATATTGGTAACATTGGAGTCTCAGCACTCAGGAGTCATGCACGGGGACAAGGCCATGTCAAGATTTCTGGACAGTTAAACAGTGAAAGAAGAATGACAGATTTCATGAGGAAGACTTCAACAGACACATGAGAGGGAAGTAGCTGTCCAACAAACATAGAGCTACCAACAGCCAGTGTACATGTGTACACGTGAAGGGAAGGTTGTGGTGCATTATTTTGATTCAGAGTTTTTGGGACACACTCAAGCAGAGAAACTTCTGGAAAGGATCAAGAGAGCCCTGTCACCTCTTAATCCCAATAAGCTGTTACAGATTTCAATGGATGGCCCTGCCGTCAACTGGAAGCTCCTGAGGATATTCCAAGAGGACCCAGATGCACCAAAGATGATACATTTGGGAAGTTGTGGTTTGCATGTTCTTCGTGGAAGTTTTCGGGAGTGTTTTCGGGAAGTTTTCGGGAAGATGGAGAGAGAGAAACAGGTTGGAAGGTGGGAGATGTGCTCAGAGCACTTTGTCAGATGTTCCATGACTCACCAACAAGACGAGCTGACTTCATTGAGGTGACCAAAACAACATCATTTCTTCTGAAGTTCTGTGCCCATTGATGGGTTGAAGACTTAGCAGTCGCAGAGCGGGCAGTGGAAGTGTGGCCAGCTGTGCAACAGTACATCAGCAGCCACCAGAAACTCCCGAAAAGCAAAGTACCATCATCTGCATACTGTACAGTAAAAGGGGCCACAGCTGACCCTCTCATAAGCTCCAGTTTTTTGCATGAAATTCCAGACAGATGCACCAATGGTGCCTTTCCATGCAAAAGAGCTTGAGTCCATCCTGAGATGCTTGCTGTCATGCTTTATTAAGAGAGACGAATTGGAGAAGATGAAAACATCTGTCCAGCTGCTGAAACTTGATATCCAAAACAAGTCAATCCATGTGCCACTCAAACAATTGGACACCGGATTTGCCACAAAACAAGCTTTGGAGAAAGCATAAAAAGCTCCAGTGAACATGCAGGTTTTCAAGAAGGAATGTGTCTCCTTCCTTGCTGTGACCTGCAAAAAAATGATGGAGAGAAGTCCTCTTATGTACCCAGCAGTTCGGCACACGAGCTCCCTCGACCCTGTGATCATGGTGACAGAGACTGAGCATGCAATAGCAATGTTTGAGAAACTCCTACAGGTTATCCTCAATGCAGGATGGTGCACTGCCTCAGAGTGCGACAAAATCATTGCTCAGTATAAAATATTCTCAGTGCATGCAAGTGCAAACCTCAAGGCAGAATTTCAAGATTTTGCATACAGTTGCAGGCTTGAAGAATTTTTTGGGAGATTTATCAGTGGCAGAGCAGTGTATGCAGCACTGTGGGACATGATGAAATGTCTCCTAACTCTGTCTCATGGACAAGCAGCAGTGGAGCGAGGGTACTCCGTGAACAAGGACATGCTAGTGGAAAACTTGAAGGAGAAGAGTCTGATAGCATTGCGCCTGGTCCAGGATGCAATGGCTGAGTGTGCAGTTGATGAAGCCCTGCCAAAAGACCTAATCCAACACTGCAATGGAGCAAGAATGAGGTATATGCAATACCTTGAGGATGAAAAAAAGAATAAAGAACAAACTGCAAATGAGAAGAAAAGAAAGGAGCTCCACCAAGACATAGAAAATGTCAAAGCAAAACAGAGAAGAAGAATGAAAAGCAGTGAGATGATGCGAGGCAGACGAAATGGCAATGAAAGCAGAAAAAAAACTTCTGAAAAGGACTTCACATTACTGTCCAAATCCAATGCTTATCGTAAAGTGTAGGGACTAATTATGTAACATGCATTTAGTAGCCAACAAATCCCCTCAGTCTGCTGACACCAATGAAATGAGCTTTAAGTGTCAATTTACAGGAGATCTGAAGACATCAGCATAATAAATGAGGAGAAAACAGGAACTATTGTCATGAAATAAAGAGTGTTTTCAGCAGATCTGTTAATATTGATGATCCTCAGACTATCAACACTCATTCAACAAGACATTCAGGATCATCAGCAGATCATCTCACTTTATTCTGAGTGTTTGCTGTTAGAAACACATTATTTGAGTCATGATAAATGACAAAAGCCTATAAATCTACTCTACTGAAAGAAAATACTGTAATTTCTCACAATATGATATGGATAAAACCTAAATAACACACAAACAAGCACTAATAAAACTCATCTTCATCAACCACTACAGATAAATAATTACTGCAGCATAATGGCCCTCATTTATCAAAAGTGCGTTCACCAAATTTCCAGCGTACACCCAAAACCACGGTGACTTTGATATTTATCAATATGGATGTTGGCGTACGGCACGCTCAAATCCTACGCCAGGTCAGGAGGTGGTGTACATGTACGCGCGTTTTGAGTTAGTGCGGAAATGCGCAGAAAAACAATTCCTAACACCACAAAACGCACTGACAAACTAAAAGATATGAGGAGCTCTTTTCCAAAACGCGATAAACGTCATTTTTAAAAATAAATTTGTATTTTATTTCTATTAATAAACTAGTGTTGTGTCTGCAAAGATGAAATTGATGATCACCATCTCCGTAGTGAACGTGCCTATAGAGAGAGTAGCCTATTTCTTTTCGTTTATAATTATTTCGTTTAAAGACATTTCAAGCTTTCTTTACAGATATATTTCTCATGTCTGTGAGGCATATACTGAGTTTCGGTTAATTTGTGATGAGATGCGCTCCAGTTCACGTGCAATGCAAGGGACCGCGCACGCGCCTCCATGTCATGACTCATGATTATATTGTCTGCTATTTGCTTCTTATTTATTAAATCCAGGCAATTGGTTGCTGAAAAAAATATTAAAATTAAGATACAATTTATACAAAACGAAATTCACTTTAAAGAAAGGCTTTCTACAAAACAAAACTTAATTAAGTGGCCAAAATCATGTCTGAGCATGTCTCCCGATATATTGCGCATCCTATCTTAGCCTATGTTCACTTTTCATAATCAACATAGATGGGGAAAAAATAACATTATTATTTTTTAACAAATATTAAACTAAATGCACTTAGTTAATGGCTACAACACGTAGCCTAATAGTAGGCCTGCATATTGTTATCATTACTTTTTTCAAGTTCGGCACGAATTACTATTAGCCTAAATGTGTTACTAAATGATTTGAATGTATTTTTAACATTGTTGTATTTAAGGACTGTATTTGTGTGTTATTTTAAAATTATTTGTTTTATGTGGTGGACAATATTGGAACGCGACATTATTTTATTTTTACTATTTAATTTATTTTACTATTTATTTTGTTTGGCTTTTATTTATTTCACGCAGTTGCACTTATTTAATTTATATTAATTTATAGAATGAGTCCCTGATTATATGTTGCATGTTCTCTTGTTGTTGTTTTTGTTGTTGTTTTTTTAGACAAAAAATGGATGGATTTATAGCGTTTTGAAAAAAAATACAATTAACTTTGAATTTATCATCAACAATATTGTTGTTTGATTTAATAATAATTTTTCATGATGGTGATGGTCTGGATCTCCAGAGAAGTGTCTCCTCTTTGCGGTCTTCCGTGTGTCCATGGCGTAAAATGAGGGCGTGGAGGAAGCGGATACTTGAATATATAGGGGCGTGTTATTCTAATGACGATCGTTTTCAGCCGCGGCATTTATCAAGGGCAGGTGTTGCGTACACCTGGATTTCAAAGGTACGCACAGCTTCATAAATCAAGCGGTGAGAGGAGTGTAAGTATAATCTTACGCCAACATATACGCCCGTTTCTACGCAAGAATGATAAATATCAGTATTGTCTTTAAATACCATAGTGAAAAAAGTATACTTTATTGTAATTGAAATATATCCCTTTTTTCAATAGTAAATTGAAAATATACTAACAAAAAATGTACTATGTATATAAGCATCAACTTTTAACGCACTTTAAAATAATTGTACTAAAGATTATTTTCAAAAATATACTTGAAGTGAAAATTCTGTTTATTTTTAAATGTGTATTTATTTGCAATTTAATTCAAAATATATATGTAGGTATATTTATAACTATGTGCTGAAAATGATCATTGTAACAATGCATTGAAAGTATACTTTCAAAATACATTTTTAAATAAAGAAAAAAAGTTGTATATTTTAAGTTAAATTTTAGAGAAATGTTTAAGTTTTCTTCTTCACGCTTGGAATTCACGTCATACTTGGACATAAATTGCTTTCAGAAAGTATTAAAGCATATGATAAATGCATTGAAAGCCCATTTAAAACCGTTTTAAATAAAGTGTATGCAATGTATAGCAAAGTAATATTTGTATATTAATCTGCATTTGTTATTGAAGACAAAGTGTACAATTTGGAAAAAGCCAAAGGTATCATTGAGCATATAGATTTTACTCAAATATAAGCCACTTATGCTATATTGCTTGTATGTTTTGAAGACACTCGTAATGAATTTGTAATGTAATTGTAACACAAATAAAATACACTTTAATATAACTAATCAAGCATGTAATTAGTCCCCACGGGCATATACTTACAGTATATATTACTTAAAGTATACTTTTTACATAAGAGTAAGTATACTCAAAAAATTTCCAATTTAGACAGACAAATGTACATTAAATACACTTAAAATTGTGCTCTACTACAACTTAATTACAACTAAAATATACTTAGTAAAAAAATATTTGTTCCAAAAATATAGCACACTTCCAGTCAACGAATCATTAACACACTTGAAGTATACTAAATTAGTCTGGCTGCAAGTATACTTAGCATTTTCCCCACCAGAGTAGAGCAGTTTTACAGGCTTTTATCATCTATCCCGACTCAAATAATGTGTTTCTAACAGCAAACACTCAGAATAAAGTGAGATGATCTGCTGATGATCCTGAATGTCTTGTTGAATGAGTGTTGATAGTCTGAGGATCATCAATATTAACAGATCTGCTGAAAACACTCTTTATTTCATGACAATAGTTCCTGTTTTCACCTCATTTATTATGCTGATGTCTTCAGATCTCCTGTAAATTGCCACTTAAAGCTCATTTCATTGGTGTCGGCAGACTGAGGGGATTTGTTGACTACTATATGTACGTTTATTTCTGTTTATGATTTTAACTGTTTTTCTTACCATTATTTATATTTTGATGACTTTAAATTATTTATATTATTTTCTAATTCTAGATACCTGTATTTCAATGAAGAAGCACAATAATGTTAGGATTAGCAATACAAATAATTAATGAATTGGCATCAGTTACTGTATGATGAATGACATAAATGCTTAGAAGTGTCATTTATTATAAAAACAAACTCAGTCATTTTTATCTTTTATTTTGGCAGATCAGCTCCTCCGAATTCATCATCAGTGAAGCTCCTCCCACTGTAATTACATCACCAATGAAGCTCCTCCCACAGCAATCACATCATCAGTGAAGCTCCTCCCACTGTAATTCTCCTATAAATTCTGTAAATTCCCATCAGCTGCAAGTGAAGACGAGCATCAGAGCATCAGGAAGAGCTGAAATCTGCAAAAACTGAGTTTATTAAAGAGGACAGTGAGAACACGAGTGATCCAGAACCTGCAGAATGAAACACACTGAAGATCCTGAAGAACAAAGAGGTTGGTGTTTATTCTTCATTCATTCATGATGCTGGAGAACATTCATGTTAGAAACATTCAAGCACATTTAGATAAACAGTTAACAAATGGTCAATAAAGGGAGGTTTCATATTGTCAACATCAGGTCAAACTAAATCTAAATATTTTAACTGTTTTATTTTACATTTATTTGATATATGGTTAACAATTTGTAACAATTTTACACAAATTTACCTCAATTTTGTGCGTATTTTTGTATAACAAATAATAATAATTCCAAAATGTTAAATTTTAAAATCTACTGCTTTACTGCAAATATTTGTGTTCTTTCTCGCAGTGAAATTCACTTGATCTTGTGTTTCTTGTGTCCCACTTTCACGTGCATGTGAAGTCAATGGAAGAAGTTCAGTGTGAACAGCCCCTAATTAAAACGTTTTAGTAGTTTTTAACATAATTCAGTTTCAATCTAAAAGTTGGTGTTAAAAAAAATTCTGTTTCATGGTATGACTAATTTTATTTCACGGTAACCATATATTTCACGAAATAGTTGTTTATATATGTAGTTATTCTCGAAAAATCGTTATAAAGGGCTTTAAATGATAAATAAACCCAAATACTTTCGAAATGAAAAGTCCTTCTCCTTGTTTGATTTTTCTTTTTCTTTATTTGGCAAATTATTTATTTGGTAAACTATTTTGATAGCTAAATATAGTGAACAAAACACACTCATCAACTTTTAGAAGAACTTCCCCCAAACTGACTGATATTAAATATAACTCATAGATGCAATTCAACTTTTAAGAAAAGTGTTGCTGAATAATTTTTTAAACTCATGTTATTGCTTTGCCTCAGTCACCAATCAGTTTATAATAACTGAATATTTTCTATTGAACTATTCTATTTATAATAAATTAGTTACTTTTAATTTGGTAGGATATTAGTAATACTATTATGTTTAAATGTGTTCCCCGGTACATTTTTGCCATGTCTGCTTATTATTCTGCGTTTTTTAAGGGGCTAGTTTTGCTCTTTTTGTGATATCTAGCAACCCGTCACCTGGAGCTTTAATCAAGAGAAGTTCAGTTGTGTCAAGTCAAGTTGATTCATATTCATTTATATAGCGCTTTTAACAATGTAGATTGCCCCAAAGCAGCTTTACGTAGATAAACATATAATTTAAGGTAACAGATTGTTTTGACCTTATAGCGGTTCTTGAATAATGTTTTTTCCAGCTAAAGTTAGTTTTGATTGATTTACTTCCGTTGAAATGATCATTTGTTATTAAATTAGGAGCCGCTAAGACGACACCGTTCTCTCTAAACAGACTTTAAACGCGAACCTGTGATAAACGCTGATGGTGTTCACATGCGCATTAAGAATTGATTCTATAGTTATGTGAGTTTGAATATATGTGCGCAGGTTTGTAATTCCCTACAAACCATGCCTAAAAAACGTCTCAGGTTACTATTGTAACCATAGTTCCCTGAGAACAGGGAACGAGACGATGCGTCCATCGACGCCATGGGAACGCCCCCAGCGTGACTGCGTCTGAAGCATCTATGTCAACTAGTCCAATGGAAAGAATGAGCGTCACGGGCGGGTGACGTCATGACCAGGATATGATAAAAGCACATCCGGTGCAAACCGGCATTAGCTTCGAAAATTGCCGAAGCAAGCCGATCACAGGGATGCAGGAAGTATGGCAGGGTGACGCATCGTCTCGTTCCCTGTTCTCAGGGAACTATGGTTACAATAGTAACCTGAGACGTTCCCTTACGAAGGGAACTCAACGATGCGTCCATCGACGCCATGGGAACGAGAATACCCAAAGCGCCAGAATTCCAAGTACCTGAGTGTCAGTCTGTTGTAACTAAGCACTAAGCACCTGAGAACCTGGGGCAGCATCCAGGTCCAAGCTGTAAAACCTCATGAATGTGAGCGGTGAGGACCAGCCCGCCGCATCACAAACGTCTTGCAGAGAACTCCAGATAATACGCTTAGAAGCCATACTCCTAGTGGAATGAGCCCTGACCACCAAATGGTTGGCCAGAAGACTCACAAGCAAGAAGAATAGTCTCGACTATCTATATGCTCAATAGGTTGGATTTTCTCGACAGAGAAGTCCGATGAACATAAGTGTCCAGTGCTCGCACTGGCACAAGAGGTTCAGCTTTTCCTGGTCCGAAAAATGGGGGAGGACAGAAACCTGCAGCACAATAGGCCTCGGAATAATGGTAGGCACCTTTGGAACATATCCATGTTTCGGGTAAGATTGCCTTGGCCATCCCGGTGCACTCAAGGCAGGTGGGGACCGAAAGGGCCTGAAGGTCTGACTCTTATAGGGACGAAATAGCTAGCAGAAAATAGTCTTAAAAGAAAGGAACTTCTCTGAGACCAAATCTAAGGGCTCGAAGGGAGCCCCAGATAGGCCTTCTAGAACTATTGCAAGGTCCCAAGCCAGCACCTTAGTGCAAGTTGCATGCCTCAGCCTCAAAGTGCCACGAAGGAAACGAGTGATCAGGGGGTCTCGACCCAAAAATGTACTACCCACCAGGGCGTGGAAAGCCGCAATGGCCGCCACACATATTATACCTTAAGCGTGGAAGGACATAGACCTGATACAAAGCGTTCTTGCAGAAACTCGAATACTGTGTTTACTGAACAGTTAACCGGATCCCACTGACGCTGGTAACACCAAGAAGTGAAAAACTCTCGAAATAGTGAATATAGTTTCCTCGTAGCGGGAGCTCTGGAGCTTAGAATGGTCTAAACAACCTCGGTTGAGAGACCACTCTCTATGAGTTGGGCCCCCTCAGAGGCCAAACCCACAGTTCCCAAATCCCCTGCCGGGGGTGCAATATTGCATCCCCTGCCTGAGACAGAAGGTCTCTCCTGATCGGGACCTCCAAGGGAGGTCCGTCGAGGAGAAAAATTAGGTCCGCAAACCAAATTCAGCTCGGCCAGGGTGGTGCTACTAAATAGGCTTATTCCATCCTGGCGGATTCACTCCAGAACTCCTGGGAGCAGAGCAACGGAGGGAAATGCGTACAGACGAAGCCTCGGCCACGTCTGCACCATAGCATCCAGCCCCGAGGGGACTGGTTGAGTGAGGGATAACCAGAGTGGACAGTGCGTCGTATGCTGAGACGAGAACAAATCCACTTCTGCCTGGCCGTAAAACTCCCATATTTGCTCCACCGCCTCGGGGTGGAGTCCCCTGGCCTCAGCCCCTGCCTCGACAGGGTGTCTGCTCCAATATTCTGGCCCCCCCTGGAATATACACTGCCCTCAGACAGCGTAATTTCTTGAGGGACCAAAATAAGAGGCCACCAACGTGTTGTCTGTGGGTCAAGAACCAGAGTTTCCTCCATATAACCAAGGCGCGGGGATACTGCCGCGTGATCTTGATCGTAAGGAGTGGGTTTCCCCTCAGGGAGAACCCTCTGGTCCTGAGCCACCTCTGTAAAGGTCTCACGTACAGCAGGTCAAAGGGTATCACATTGGACGCTGCTGCCCTGAGGCCTAACAGTCACTGTTCCAGAACAACACATGATGGCCCCTCAGGTCTGGGAGGAGATGTCTCAACGCATTGAAGACGACCATCATCTCTAGGCAATTCATGTGCCAAGAGAGATGATGACTCCTCCACAAGCCCTGAGCTGAGCGGCCTTCCAATACCGCTCCCCAGCCGGTGAGGGAAGCATCTGTCGAGATCACAACTCGATGGCAAAGAGCTCCCAACACCGGACCCTGGGTTAAGAACCAGTGTTTCCTCCATATAACCAAGGTGCGGAGACACCGCCGCGTGATCTTGATCATACGAAGTGGGTTTCCCCTCGGGGAGAACCCTCTGGTCCTGAGCCACCACTGTAAAGGTCTCATGTACAGCAGGCCAAAAGTTATCCCGTTGGACGCTGCTGTCACAAGACCCAACAGTCTCTCTAACTGTTTTACAGTGCGTGACTGGCCTAGCCTCAGCTCTTTTGTGGCTGTTAGGATAGCAGCTACACGAACGGGCGACAGAGTGGCCCGCATCGTCACTGAATCCCATACCACACCAAGGAAAGTGGTTCTCTGTACTGGAGAAAGCACACTCTTCTTGGCATTGAGCCTCAACCCCAACATCTGCATAGGAGCGAGAACGACACCTCGGTGCCGAACCGCTAACTGTTCTGATTCCGCTAGAATCAGCCAGTCATCTATGCAATTCAGAATGCATATACACTGCAGCCTGGCGGGGCCAGAGCTGCGTCTACACGCTTCGTGAATGTGCGGGGTGATAGAGCTAGACCGAAAGGAAGTGCCTGATACTGGTGTTCTTTGCCCCAAAGAAAACCTCAGGAACCTCCTGTGCTGAGGGAGGATGGAGATATGGAAGTATGCGTCTTTTAGATCTATCGTGAAAAACCAGTCCTCGGATCTGATTTGAGTCACGATCTGTTTGAGTGTCAGCATTTTGGAATTGAGTTCCAGCACCAAACACTCCAACAGACGAAGATCTAGTATGTGACGCAGCTCTCCATCCTTTTTTGGAACAATGAGATAACGACTGTAAAGACCCGACGCAATGTCGGGTGAGTACACCTGCTCTATAGCTTCCTTTGCTAACAGGGCCTTTACCTCTTGCTCCATTACCAGAGCCTGCTCGGGATGCACCACTGTGGGCAGCACCCCGTTGTAACGAGGAGGACGAGAACCAAACTGGATTCTGTATCCTTTCTCTACAATCTGCAGGACCCAATGAGAAATATTCGGCAGAAGCTTCCACGCTGCCAGAAAATTTACTAAGGGAACCAGCCTCTCGAGGCTGGTCTCTGGTGTTATCGAGACAGCCAATTCCGGAGCCTGAAACATAATGGCAGGAACTACCTGAACTGGCCGCTCTAAGGCCCCCCTCAGAGGGCGCGAAACCGATGCTGTGCCGCAGCATAGCATCAGCGACTCGCTGGAGACCGCTGCGTCCTGAAGCACCGAGGGTGGCAGGGTTGGCAGAAGGGTCTCGTGAGGACCCCGAAATGGAACGGGCACCGTAAAATGAGGTGTACACCGCTCCACTTCGGTCGGGGCTGTCCTCACAGGCCTGATGCGTGAACATCAGGACCTTTTTTTTCTTTTGAGCCGCAGCCTTCTCAGCGTGAAGAACGGTCCTCGGATCCGGCTTCTGCTTTGAAGGCTTTGGCTGCTGTGTTGTGTATGAGAAACTAGACGGCTGGAGCTGCTCACGCCCAGCAGCCCCAGGGGGTTGGACATAGCGAGGGAGAGATTATCTTGTATCTTTCTCTATGATTCCCATCAAATTGAGCCAGAGGTGTCTCTCAGTGACCACAAGGGCTGCCATCCCTGAGAGATAAATCTGTGGCCCGACGGAGTTCTCAAACCCCATCGGGCCAAACTCCCTCACTTCTGTCCAAATACCGCAGCAGGTCAGCCTGATATGCTTGTAGCACTGCTATGGTGTGCAAGCAGGCCCATGCTAGACCCACTGCCATATATGCTTTTCCCACTAGATTAAAAAATAGTTTTCTTTAATGGTTTAGTGAGAGAAGCCGACGCCTTCAGGTACGATACTGAACCGGGAGACAGATAGCTCGCAAGCGTCTGTTCTACCCGGGGTATAGCCATACCCTCTTAACCCCCAAATATCTGAATATACATGAATGTGGGGGCTAAAAGACAAGAGGAGAAAGGCTTTTTCCATGATCTAGACAGCTCGCTGTGCAGATCGGGAAAAATGGAAGGCCCCGTGATGGAGGTGGAAAAATAGAGGGAAGGAAACTCGTTTAATTTATTTTATTTTTAGGACGAGTGCCCCCTTATTTCTGCTGGCCATAAATATTTAATTTATCTACAGCCTTAGTAAACACTTCCACCAGCTTATTATTTTTTATATATATTTTTTATATATATTCACTTTATTTTATATATAATATATAAACTATCATATATATATATATATATATATATAGGCTATATATATTTCTCATACGCTGGGGAACGAGATGGCAAATTCACTTCCCCCACTTCCCGGAGGTAGAGCACTGAAGCATTGATTTCTCTCTCTCCCCGGGCGGAAGAGACCGCAGCGCGGGCTTCCGAGACCGGCGAGAGAGCACTGGATCCCTCGTGGAAAGGGAGGAGATAAGATCCGCGGACCCGTCTCCAACCCCGTAAAGAGATCCTATTCGCGATCCACAGGAATGCATTCTCCGCGCTGCCTCGGCAGACGCGGGACCTGTCACCCTGAGAATTGCGAGCCCGGCCACTTTCCTCGAAAAGTGACAGGCGGGAGCGGAGCATGCGAAGCGAAAGCTTCTCACAATGTTGGCAATCAGCCCCCTCGGAGGCTGATACCGCATGCTCTACTCCCAAACACATCACACAAAGCTCGTGTGTGTCCCTACTCGTTAAATAGCGCGAGCAGGGAGAACACAGAGTTGTGCAATTGTTTAGTTTCCATAAATATATATATATCAGACAGACAACAGTAAATATAACAGACAGTTTGACACAGATCGCTTGCTGAGGCAACAGAAGCTAATGCCGGTTTGCACCGGATGTGCTTTTATCATATCCTGGTCATGACGTCACCCGCCCGTGACGCTCATTCTTTCCATTGGACTAGTTGACATAGATGCTTCAGACGCAGTCACGCTGGGGGCGTTCCCATGGCGTCGATGGACGCATCGTTGAGTTCCCTTCGTAAGGGAACTACTTGTCTTGCCTATAAATTTTGATACAGAATTTTATTTTATTTTATCACTTCAGGGTTGGTACGTGAACCAAATTTTACCACAGCGCTTTATCTGTAGAGTGGTATAGGGATCCTCCATAGGGAGAGGCTAGTTGGCACTTCAGCACTGCGTTGTCCATCGGGTCCAGGGCGAAAGTATATTAAAGTTTTATATCAGCTATGCATTCCGTTAATTTTGTGAAACAGTCAAAGCTAACTCCATGTTTCCTAATGATATCTCCTAATGTTATCATGTACAGACTGAACAGCAGCGGTCTTAGTACTGAGCCTTGTGGTACGCCATACTGAACTTGTGATCGATAAGACATCTCTTCATTTACTGCTACAAACTGATAACGGTCTGATAAAGAATGTTGTGGTCAATGGTGTCAAATGCAAAACTTAGATCACGTAACACTAATAAAGAGATACAACCACGATCGGATGATAAAAGCAAATCATTTGTGACTCTAATGCGAGCGGTCTCAGTGCTATGGTGCGGTCTAAATCCTGACTGAAAATCCTCGCAGATATCATTTCTTTCAAGAAAGGAACACAGTTGTGAAGATACTGCTTTTTCTAGTCTCTTTGACAGAAAAGGCAGATTCGAGATCGGCCTGTAATTGACTAATTTTGTATAATCAAGTTGCGTTTTTTTTAACAAGCGGTTTTATCATAGCCAGCTTAAAGGTTTTTGTTTCGTATCCTAGAGACAAAGACGAATTAATGATATTAAGAAGAGGATCTATGACCTCTGGAAGCATCTCTTTCAGTAGTTTAGTCGGTATAGTCTAACATACAAGTTGTAGATTTAGATGTAAATTAACGAGTTTGCAAAATTCTTCCTCTCCTATAGCAACAAATGAATAAAATTTTTCCACTGGGAGACTACAATGCACTCCCTGATGCGATACTGAAGTAGACGGTTGCATAGTTATAATTTTGTCCCTAATATTATCAATCTTATAAGTGAAGAAGTTCATAAAGTCATTACTGCTGTGTTTCTTGGAAACTTCTGGGCTTGAAGCTTTCTTTTTTGTTAGTTTAGCCACTGTTTCAAATAAATACCTAGGATTATGTTTATTTTCTTCTAATAGGGTTGAAAAATAAGCAGATCTAGCAGCTTTTAAAGCCTCTCTGTAAGCAATCAAGCTCTCTTTCCATGAAATCTGAAATACCTCTAGTTTAGTTTTCTTCCAGTTGCGCTCCATTTTTCTGGCTGCTCTCTTAAGGGCCCGGGTGTGCTCGTTGTACTACGGTGTTGGACTATTTTCCTTAATCTTCTTTAAGCGCAACAGAGCAACTGTGTCTAAAGTGCTGGAAAAGAGAGAGTTAAAAGTTTCTGTTGCAATATCAAGTTCTTCTAAGCTATCCGGCATGCTGATGAAACTGATTAGGAAGATTATTGATAAAGCAATCTTTAGTGGCAGAAGTTATATATACAAGCAAATTATTTATAATGTAATTATTTTAAAACTAACAGGTACCTATTCTGTATTCCAGTCAAAAATTGTATGTCTGTTGTATATTTCTGGCAAAATATTCTTGTGCAATGTAGTTAGAGGGTAATTTTGACATCTGTGGGTTGTAAATTAAACGTGTATATATGTGTATATATATATATATATATATATATATATATATATATATATATATATGGCTGTATGTATGCATAGTATGATAAAAATTGAATTTATTGGCTTTTCTTACTAAACTACTTAACGTTAAGCCAAAAAAAATAGTTTCTGCTATGATTTTAGTTTAGAACGTACCATGTAGTACCTAGTACTTACCTTATTTTATTGCAATGACACTTCAATGTCAGGGCAAATATACTGTGTAATTAAAACGTTTTTTGTTTTTTTTTTGTTTTAGTAGAGTACCTTTCTCTGTAATTACTGTGCAAATAGTGTTGTTTCGTATTGTTACATAGTAAGTAGTGTTTGTTACCCGTTTCAACTGTGTATTTACAGGGTAATTGTAACTCCTGGGGCTGTAAATTAAAGTGGTGCTTGTTACCCCCTTGTTCTGTGTAGTTACAGGGTAAGTGCAGTAAATATACAATAAAGGATCCCATTTAATTTCTGACTTTTATTTTACAAAAAAAATTCAAAACAAAATTTCAAAGTATTTACCCTGTAACTACACAGAACAAGGGGGTAACAAGCGCCACTTTAATCTACAGCCCGCAGGAGTAACACTTACCCTGTAAATACACAGTTGAAACGGGTAACAGACACTACTTAAAAATACATAAATTATTTTTTTATTTTAATGCAGTTGTCTGTTACATCTGGGATAAATGTAATCTTCATTCACTCCATATTTCTCTCTGTAAACTATTTTGATTATTTAGAAACTTTTAAAATTAGAGTTTTTCTTTCATGTTAGACCCGATGGAAGAGAGCGAGGAGAGTGAAGAACTGAGTGAAGTGGAGGAGGAGAGTGAAGAACTGAGTGAAGTGAAGGAGGAGAGTGAAGAACTGAGTGAAGTGAAGGAGGAGAGTGAAGAACTGAGTGAAGTGAAGGAGGAGAGAGAAGAACTGGGTGACGTGAAGGAGGAGAGTGAAGAACTGAGTGAAGTGGAGGAGGAACATCATGTCCAACCTGGAGAAAAACCCTTGAGTCGCTCAAAGACTAAAAATACATTTTTAAAGAAAAGAGCTAAGAAATCTTTCACCTGCACTCAGTGTGGAAAGAGTCTCAAAAGCAAACGTAATCTTGAGAATCACATGAGAGTTCATACCGGAGAGAAGCCGTTCACATGTGATCAATGCGGGAAGAGTTTCAGTCATTCATCATCCCTTAATGTTCACATGATGATCCACACCGGAGAGAAGCCGTTCGCATGTGATCAGTGCTGCAAAACATTTATTAGTGCATCAGCCCTGAAGACACACCTGAGTGTTCATACGAAGGAGAAACCGCATTCATGTTCTGTGTGTGGAAAGAGTTTTTCACTGCTGCAATATTTACATAGACATGAGAAAATACACACTGGTGTAAGAGAGTACATGTGCTTTGAGTGTGAGAAGACTTTTTCTTCACCAAAGGATTTAAAACTGCACCAGAGAGTTCACACTGGAGAAAAACCATACAAGTGTTCACACTGCGACAAGAGATTCAGTCACTCATCATCTCTGAAAAAACATGAGAGGATCCACACTGGAGAAAAACCTTACAAGTGTTCACACTGTGACAAGAGATTCAGTGTGTCATCATCTCTGAAAAAACATGAGAGGATCCACACTGGAGAAAAACCTTACAAGTGTTCACACTGCGACAAGAGATTTAGTGTGTCATTATCTCTGAAAAAACATGAGAGGATCCACACTGGAGAAAAACCTTACAAGTGTTCACACTGCGACAAGAGATTCAATGTGTCAGAAAATCTGAAAAGACATGAGAGGATCCACAGCAGAGAGAAGCCGCAGACGTGTGATCAGTGTGGGAAGAGTTTCTCTTTTAAAACTCACCTGAAGCGACACATGAAGATCCATGCAGTGGAGAAACACATCAACACAGTCTGGGATCACAGTAAGTAGTTCATCTTTATGTGCTGAGAAACAAAAGCTGCTTTTCCACCTTCGGAAAATGTTCCAGTTGTGCTTCCACTTGAGCCTGGCACAATTACAAACCGTTCTCGACCCTGAACTCTCAGCACACTTGGCTAACCCTGTGCAAAGTTCAATAATGACAACAACATGTTCCAAGAACATGGTTCATGTTCTCACCATGCACCATTAATTTTCAACTGCGTTTTGTCCATAGACATGTTTTTCTATGGAAGCAGCTTCAACTCAAGCTTACATAAACCATCCAGTGGGACTAATAATGCTTGGATGATTAGTATGGTAGCAAGATACCTAAATTATGCAGGTGGAGCTGGGGAGGAACGCCAGAGGGCAATTCCATGCAAAGGTCATCCTTACCATGAAAAAATAAAGTTTTTACCAAAAGAACGAAACCCTTTTTAAGTTGTCCATTTAGGTCTGTAATATACTGTATTAATGTGTTTTAATGAACATTTTAAGAAAATTGCCTTGTTTATCCACCAGATATGAGGTGAGCAATGTTGGAGAATCTTGCAACCTCTCCTCTATCTGATGCTTGAGTCTGGATGCTATAATGCAAAGCAAAAGTAGGCCATAGGGCAATGTAGAGATGGAAAAGTACCTAGATGAAAAAGTACCTATAAGGTACAGGAAAGTACTAAAACACATATATGATGTAATTTAAAAAAAAACTACATGTGATATTCCGCCACCAATAGAAATAAGGCCTCGGAGCTCGTGATCTTAATTGTGGCGTGATACCGAGGAGGAGCAAGGTGTAAGAGATAACGGTACAAACGCTAATTGGACACTGGCGATAAGAAAAGAGTATAAGACCTATATACTGACCACTGTAAGATCAGATGACTCAACTGAACATCTCACTTTGTTGAATTGCTCAATAAAGTTCTTCTTTTGAGACCTGGAACTTCGACTCTGAAAGCTTTTTGAAGACTTACTCCTAGAAGTTTCTGAACCTTACCAGCCAGAACCAGAAACCATCAAATTAGCCACAACAGCAACAATGCTTAAATTACATTTTAGCCCTTCGGGGTATATCTTGGGGTATTTTTTGTCATTTTTGAGTACTTTTTTAAAATGATTATTTTGCAACATAAACAAATATTTTACCATACCAATGATTGGTATAGTATTTTTCAGCACAACATCACCTATATGACCAGATAATTAGTTTTTCACTTTGATGTACTGTATCAACATACTGGACCCAAAATCACACAAAAAAACGACTCGGTTACTAACGTAACCTCGGTTCCCTGAGAGGAGGGAACGAGTATTGCGTAAGTAGCTTACGCTATGGGGAAAACTCCTTTTCTCGAGAATATTGAAGTCTTTATGTAAAACACATTGCAGCTGCACAGCAGAGAGCAATGAGCGAAGGAGCTCAGTCATTGGCTGTGCTGCGGCAACTTGCTCGAACCAATGACGGGGCAACTGAATGCGCCACGAATGAGCGCGCCTCGTGCCCGCGCGCGTCAGAGCCTGCCAAGATGGGCGTGGCCAAGAGCTATATATTGGGCGCCCCGTCATGAGAGTTCTTTAGGTTAAAACGACTGAAGCGAACTAACCAAGCACAAGCACGACAGCTTACGCAATACTCGTTCCCTCCTCTCAGGGAACCGAGGTTACGTTAGTAACCGAGTCGTTCCCTTTCGAGAGGTCTCTCCTATTGCGTAAGTAGCTTACGCTATGGGAACACCATGCAAAACGCCGTGCGTGCTGAACTTCGCCTTATGATAACCAGAGGCAGGTGCCTGAGCTAAAAAGCAAAGTTATCATCCAACCAGCCGGCAGAGGCGAGCTTTATATGTGGGAAAAAGTAAAGAGCGGCCAGAAGGCGCTCAGTGTGACACAAGCACATACACAATCTAGATACGAACTCATAGTTCTACTAGAATCATGCTGATAGTACATTGGAATGCAATGTCGGGACCTGTAGGTTGTAAAACCTGACAAATGTGGACGGTGAGGCCCAGCCTGCCGCGGCACAAATATCCTCGATCGGTATCCCGCTCGACCACACCCAGGAAGAAGCCACACTCCTGGTGGAGTGTGCTTTGACTCCCCAGGGGCATTGAAGTCCCTTGGCTTCATAAGCCAGAGCTATAGCCTCAACTATCCAGTGAGAGATTCTCTGCTTTGAAACGGCGGAACCCTTCGTACGGCCGCCAAAGCATACAAACAGTTGTTCTGTCTGTCTGAATAGGGCAGAACGCTCCAAATACACTCTGAGAGCCCTAACGGGGCAGAGTAGGTTAGCGTCGTGTTCGTCTGCTGGAGACGATAGCGCAGTTAGTGAGATAACCTGTGCTCTGAAGGGAGTGGTGAGCACTTTAGGAATATACCCATGTTTTGGCCTAAGGACGACCCTGCAGTCGTTAGGTCCGAATTCCAAGCAGGCAGCGCTTGCCGAAAGCGCGTGCAGATCGCCCACTCTCTTGACCGAGGCGAGTGCCAGCAAGAGCGCAGTTTTAAGCGAGAGCTGCTTAAGTTGCATGGTTCGGAGTGGTTCGAACGGGGGCCCTTTAAGAGCGTCTAGGACAGTAGCTAGGTCCCAGATCGGCACTGAGGGGGGGGCGTGAAGGGTTCATTCTCCTAGCGCCCCTTAGGAAACGAATAATTAGGTTGTTTCTTCCCAATGGACGTTCCATCACAGGGTCGTGTGACGCTGTGATGGCCGCCACATATACTTTGAGCGTGGAGGGGGAGCGGCCCGCCTCCAGAAGCCCTTGTAGAAAAGCGAGTACGTTCGTAATCTCGCATGTTTCAGGGTTCAGGCCCTCGGCGTTACACCAGTCACTGAACACTTTCCATTTCTGGGCATATAAGCGTCTCGTGGAGGGCGTCCGCGCCTCAGCGATGGTTTTTAGCGCTCCACTCGTGAGGTTCCTGGGAACCCGTTGAGGGGCCATGCATAAAGGGCCCACAGATCGGGGCGGGGATGAAATATCATCCCGCTGGCCTGACTGAGGCGGTCTGGCCTCAGTGGAATCGGCCGTGGTGCAGATTGCATTTGCATCAATTCTGGAAACCATGTTTGGTTCTTCCAGAGTGGGGCTATCAGGAGCATTGCGTTTTTCTCCTCTCTGACCCGACTGATGACCTGTGGCAGCATCGCGATCGGAGGAAAAGCATATAAGGGGCGGCTCGGCCAGCTCTGGGCGAGCGCGTCCGTGCTTTTCGTGAAGAAAAGAGAGCAGTGTACATTCTCCTTGGAGGCGAAGAGGTCGACCTCCGCCTCGCCAAAGATTTTCCATAACCACTGAATCGTCAGTGGGTTGAGAGCCCATTCTCCTGGGAGAATCTTGTTTCTGGATAGCATGTCTGCCCCTTGGTTCAGCGCGCCTGGCACATGCGCTACTCTCAGCGAGCGCAAGTTGTGCTGGGACCATAAGATGAGTCTCCTGGCCATTGAATGCATGGAGCTCGACCTGAGTCCACCCTGGCGATTTATGTACGACACTACCGTCATGTTGTCCGTTCGGACCAGGACGTGTTCGTTTTTTAGATGTGGAAGCAGGGCTCTGAGAGCCAAAGCGACCGCTTTCATCTCCAGACAGTTTATGTGTAGGCGCTTCTCCGGGTTTGACCAAAAGCCGGAGACAGGCCTGCCCTCGTAAAGGGCCCCCCAACCTATTTTGGAGGCATCTGTTGTGATCATCTTTCTCCTTGTGTTCACACCCAGGCTCACGCCTGACTGGTACCAGTCGGCTTTCCAGTGCGTCAGGGCTTTTATACAGCCGTGGTTCGCTCTGATTAAAATGTGGCCCGAACGCCACGCGTGAGCAGGGACGCGGCTCTTGAGCCAGCGTTGGAGAGGACGCATATGCAACAATCCTAGCTGGAGTACGGCCGATGCTGAGGCCATGAGACCCAGACCCCCTCTGAAACCGCTTGACGGGGGTGCGGGCGCCCGCCCTGAATGATGTTGCAAGGCGCCGGATGGTGAGCGCGCGCTCTGATGAGAGACGAGCTGTCATTTGCATCGAGTCTAGAACTATTCCCAGGAAAGAAATCTTCTGGCTGGGAGATAGTATACTTTTTGCAAAATTGATTCTTAGACCCAGGCATTCTAGATGTCTGATAATCCAAGATCTGTGTGTTATTAACTGACTCTCTGATTGTGCTAGGACCAGCCAATCATCGAGATAATTCAGTATTCGCACTCCCCTTCGTCTCAAGGCGGAAAGTGCTGCATCCATACATTTCGTGAATGTACGGGGAGCAGGGGACAGGCCGAACGGAAGTACTGTGTACTGGTAAGACTGTCCCTCGAACGTGAATCTCAGAAAAGGCCTGTGATGAGGCGCTATTGGAATGTGAAAGTAAGCATCTTTCAGATCCACTGAGAGGAACCAATCTCCTGGGCGTACTTGCGCGAGGATATGTTTGGTTGTTAACATTCTGAACGAGCGAATCATTAGTGCTTTGTTCAGGTGTCTGAGATCTAGGATGGGGCGGAGACCGCCATCCTTTTTCGGGACGAGAAAATAGCGGCTGTAAAAACCTGCCCTGCTCATAGAGGGGGAAACAGTTTCCACAGCGCCCTTTTCTATTAATTTGCGCACCTCGGTGCGTAGAACATGCGAACACTCCTTTCTCACTTTCGTCTCGACCACAGTCGTAAAACGTGGTGGTCTGCGAGCGAACTGGGTGCAAAAGGGAGAGCGCGCGAAACTTGTCACTTGAAAGCGAAAAACAGTGTTTGAGATTCGTTGCAGCAGAATCAAGCAGCTGTAGTTATGTACTTGTGTCTGTGCTAGAAAAATATACAAGACATTTGTGAGAAAATATTCTACAAGTGTGCAACTCTCATTGGATGAATTCACATACTGATTTGCAGATGATCAAAATTTCTCTGTGACTTCACATGTTTTGATGCAGGTGTGTAAATGCGTTTTGCACCATATTCACTGCAGCAACTGTAGCAGAAATGTGAGCGCACGAGTTTCTTAATTTGTGATTTGTTGAATAGGATTTGTGCACCTGCAATGAAGAATTTGAGAAGGTGTAACTATTGTGTTTTGTTTGTGGAAGATAAAAAAAAGTCTACAAGTATGCAACTCTTAAACCATTTCTCTCTGTGACTTCAAATTTACTGATACACATGTGTGGCTATTCTCTACAACTACAAATTCCACTGTCAGAGGCGTTCAGTTGTTTTGCACCGAAAATATCTCCATACTTGGAAGATCTTTAGCTTTTAGTAGTGTTGTATAGCAAAGAGGCCATACACAAATAGACATTACTCTTTATTGACTAGTTTTCTACAGGACATTATTTCAGTGGTGTTTTTGTTTTGTTCACCGCTCACATTCATTAGGTTTTACAGCTTGGACACGGATGCTGGCCTAGGTTCTCAGGTGCTTAGTGCTTAGTTATAACAGACTGACTCTCAGGTACTTGGGTTCTGTTACTTGGGTTCTAATTCTGGCGTTTTGGGTATTCTCGTTCCCAAAGCGTCGTTGACGCATCGCGAGTTCCCTCAAAAGGGAACATCTCAGGTTAGGACTGTAACCATAGTTCCCTGAGAAAGGGAACGAGACGATGCGTCACCCTGCCATACTTCCTGCATCCCTGTGATCGGCTTGTTTCGGCAATTTTTCGAAGCTAATGCCGGTTTGCACCGGATGTGCTTTTATCCCTTCCTGGTCATGACGTCACCCGCCCGTGACGCTCATTCCTTCCTTTGGACTAGTTGACATAGATGCTTCAGACGCATTCACGCTGGGGGCGTTCCCAAAGCCTCGTTGACCCATCGTCTCGTTTCCTTTCTCAGGGAACTGAGACGTTTTCCATGACTGTAGTAACCATGGTTTAAAACCATGGTTTTGATTCCATGGTTGAATTACAGTTATAATGGAGTAATATACTACAGTAAAACCATAGTAGCCATGACTGTAGTAACCATGGTTTTTGGAGCAAACCATGGTTTTAAAACCATGGATCACATACCATAAATTGGTTATTTTACAACAGTGTAAACATGGTTTTACTAAATTATCTTGAATTACATTTAAGACATTTAGTTACAAAATAACAACAGAAAAAAGTTACCATATGATACAGACTTTATTACAGAAATTACATAATCTGAAAGAAAATATAAACTTGCATTCTCACATGTGACATAAAACAATAAACTACAAAGTTATACAAAATTATTGGTTTTAAAGTGGTGCTGTGCAATGGTTTAAAAAATCAATTTGTTCCACTGATTTAATGATTTTATACAAAACAACATTGTACAAATAAACATGATTTAGAGCCCCTTTAAATACACAGCATCTACCTCCTCTAAAATGTCTATAACCTGTGAACATGTGTCCAACACAAGCATGATTGCAATTTATACTGTACATACATTAACAGGATCACAACAACATTACTTAACAAGAAAACTAACTACTATAAATTCAGAAGAAATTAGCAGTTATTTTAAGAATGTTTTAAATGATATTCACTCACAAGAGATGAAGACATGGAGTCTCCTCATGGGGGATGAAAATTCTAGGTGAAAAAGTTTTTGTTCAATAACATGTGATGCGGCATCCATGCCAGTAGTTGTCAGTATGAAGTCAGTCATATAGGCCAGTAGGTTGCAGTCCAGCTATGGTTTGGTTCTGTCTCGACCTTCAGCCCAAATGGGCACAGGAGCTAAAATGAGAAGAATACACACCACATTAACACACTGCTTGCTGGAATACTCAACTGTACTATTGAGTAGCCGAGTAATAATGTCCATTCAGCCAGTGTTTTCATAAATAACCCAGCAATTATTAGGGCTCCAAAAGCCAAGCAGAAAGAATGTACATTATATAACAAAATTTGTCAGAATCTCCTCAGCCAATGCTGCCTCTGCCATCACCCCACACCGAGCTACAAAACTGCTACTCATCGATAAATTGCTGCTATTTCTGATGCATCTTTCTGTGGGTCTGCCTCTGAGTGGTCTGGCCAATCGTCTTTCGATTCACCGGACCACCGTCAGCAGGATAATAACATCATGGACTCACTTTTTGTATCATCTGCTGGGTTCCATTCGCCTGTGGATACCACCAGAGGTCATATCAAAGCATACCTTACACCAGAATTTGCTGCATTTCCTGACACACAAGTGATCCTGGACTGCACAGAGATATTTTGTAAGACCCCCTCCTCTCTCCTTCTGCATAGCAAGGTTTATTCTTCATATAAATCTCATACTACCTTCAAAGCTATGATTGGCATCGCACCCCATGGTCCCATCACCCTCTGTTTCCCCGCTGTATGCAGGCCCAATGAGTGACAGAGAAATTTTTAAATTGTCTGGAATAACCAAATGTCTCACACCAGAAATGGACAAAGGCTTTCTAGTGGGCAACCTTGTCGCTGTAAAGGTTTACCGACCTGCCTTCCTGGTAAAGGACACCCAGATGTCCAAAGAGGATGTCCAGCGGACTCAGTCCATTGCCAGCCTCAGAGTCCACTTTGAAAGATGCATCAGGAGGGTCAAGGAGAACAAACTGTTTGGAAAGGTCATACCTCTGTCCATGTCTGGGTCTATTGACCAGCTGTTTTCAGTTGCTTGCCTCTTGGTAAATGACCAGTATGGGCTCCTTGTCAAGGCATGGGCAACCCAACAGTGATACTTCTCTATTCAGACTGGCACTTGTTTGGACATTTCTTTTTGTGCCTTAATTTGTACTGTTTTGTAACCTGTGATATATACCTTTAAAAAAAAATCAGACGTTTACTTGGTTTACCTTGAATTTTATTGCCTCTTATACAGTGGCTGGGCCACAAATATATAATACTTGTATAAGTTTGTAGTGATAACTATATACATAAAGGCACCTTGTATAGGTTTGTAATGATAACTATGTACATTAACAAAAGCACCTTGTATAGGTTTGTTATGATAGATATGTACATAAACAAAGGCACCTTGTATAGGTTTGTAATAACCTAATAAACATGAAACTATTTAGGTAGTTTAGGAGTAGTTAAGGAGTAGATATAGAGTTCCCTTTCAAGGGAACTCGAGCTGCGTTTGAGACGCGGTGGGAACGCTCTGCGTGATTACGTCGTGAAGCACGTGTAAAATCAGTCCAATGGAAGCCCGCTACGACATAGGTGACGTCATAGACCAGGAAACTATAAAGCAACCCTGAAATCAGACCGCGATAGGTTCTGCACCTTCAGCAAGCGCTCTCTGTATATCTGTCCTTGTCTATTTATTGTTGTCTGTCAAGCCTCTTATATATATATATATATATATATATATATATATATATATATATATATATCACTATGGCGAGCAAGCAAAGTTATAAACCTTGTGTTGTGCCCTGCCCTCGTTATATCACGGGTGGGGACACACATCCTATGTGTATTGCTTGTTTGGGAGTGGAGCATGCCCAGTCAGTCCTCGAGGGGGCTTACTATGAGCATTGCTTGAGTTTGTCTATGAAAACTCTCCGCTCTCGCCGGGCGTTCTTTGAGGAGGACGGTTCGGTTCGCGCTCCCCGATGTGCGGGTCCCGCTGCTGCCGAGGCACAGCGTCGAATTTCATCTTGGGGTTCGCAGATGGATCTAGTAGCGGGGTTTGAGACGGGCCCCGCCCTTTCTCAGCCCTTACCTACTGGATTCGGTGTCTTTGCCCGGGAAGGAGCCCGCTCTGCGGCTTCTCCTTCCCAGGCTGAGGCACCAATATTACGGCTATCCAGTTCTGAGGATCTGGATGTCGGTAGAATGGGGGATATTGAGTGTTCGCCAGCTCATACCCCTGCTGATGAGGAGCTTATGCAGGTTTTATCTCGTGCTGTTACTAAATTAAATATTGAGTGGCCAGCCGATGATTTCGATGTTGAATCTAGAAAGAGTCTTTTAGATGAACGTTATTTACCATCTAGATCACGACCTCCTCGTCGGGAACTCCCGTTTTTTCCCGATCTCCACGCCGAGGTTTCGAGATCGTGGATTAAACCGGCGTCTTTCAGAGTGCATAACCCACAAACTAAGAATTATAGTAAAGTTCAAGGGATTGATCATTATGGTTATTTGACTATGCCTCGTGCTGAAGACACACTAGCGAGCTATCTCTCCCCTGAGTCTTCTTCTTCTCTGAAAGCCCCGACGTTACCCACCAAACCATTAAAAAATACATCTTTGTTGGTGGGTAAAGCGTATTCGGCAGCAGGTCAGGCCGCAGCATGTTTGCACACTATGTCGATTCTCCAAGCGTACCAGGCTGACCTGCTGAGGGACATAGATGATAGTGAGGAAGTTAGTGCTGACGCAATTCGAGAATTGCGTCGCACGACAGATTTATCTCTCCGAGCCACCAAGGAGACGGCCAAGTCTGTGGGCCGCTCTATGGCAGCCTTGGTGGCCACGGAACGCCATTTATGGTTAAATTTATCAGAAATAAAAGATAAAGATAGATCTGTTCTTCTGGACGCACCGCTGTCACCTACAAGTCTGTTCGGCGACGCTATAAATTGTGTCGTCGATAGGTTTCAAGAAAATAAGAAACAAGCGGCTGCGTTTCAGAGGTTTCTTCCTCGCCGGTCTATTGTCCCTGAGGCTGCTCGTAGTATAAAGTCTGAGCAGTCTCGTCCGTCTACGAGCTCCGCTCACAGAGTTCAACAAAAACAGAGCGTCGCCGCTCGGGCACCTCCTCAATCTACGGTTCCTGAGTGGCGCTCGCAGCCCAGACCTGTTAGGGGTAAACAAGATCTGAGGACTGTTGTCTCTAGGAGAGCTTGGGCTAAGAAGAAGTCCTGACGCCAAGGCTATCAGGCTTCTGAGGGTGGTCCCCTCCAGGGAGGAACGGTTCCGAGAAACCGTCCCTCCTTGGCACCCTCCGGGGGGCGACTCTCCGAGGAGAGCCGCAGCGCTGCCACTTCGGTTGTTCCCTGCCGGTTCGCCGCTTCAGGGCACCGAGGTGTCAGCGTCCCCGTGCAATCCTCTGAGGAGGGTTGTAGAACGGTCAGTTCGGTTGTTCCCTGCCGGTTCGCCGCTTCAAGGCGCCGAAATGATTGTTCAATCAAATTCAGAGGCCAGTCTCGAGAGACTGGTTCCCTTATCGGAATTTCTGGCAGCGTGGAAACTTCTGCCAAATATTTCTCTATGGGTCCTGCACATAATAGAAAAGGGTTACAGAATTCAGTTCGGTTCTCGTCCGCCCAGATTTCAAGGAGTCCTCCCCACGGTGGTGGACTCACAGCAGGCTCAGGTAATGGAGCAAGAAGTACTGACACTTCTTTGAAAGGGAGCTATAGAAAGGGTTTCTCCGTCCAGCTGAGAGTCAGGGTTTTACAGCCGTTACTTCATTGTTCCAAAGAAGGATGGAGGGCTGCGTCCTATTCTAGACCTGCGCCAGTTAAACAGCAGGGTTCAGAAACTTAAGTTCAGAATGCTTACACTCAAACAGATTGTATCACAGATTCAGTCCGAGGACTGGTTTGTCACAATAGACTTGAAGGACGCGTACTTCCATGTATCTATCCATCCTCATCACAGGAGGTTCCTGAGGTTCGCTTTCGGGGGCGAGCATACCAATATCGGGTTCTTCCATTTGGCCTAGGTTTATCTCCCCGCACTTTTACAAATTGCGTGGATGCAGCTCTGGCTCCGTTGAGACTCCAGGGCATCCGCGTATTAAATTACATCGACGATTGGTTGATTTTAGCTCAGTCAGAGCAGTTGGCAGTTCAGCATCGAGATGCTGTTCTGTCCCACATAAAGAGTTTGGGGTTGCGGCTAAACACCAAAAAGAGTGTGCTCCTCCCTGCTCAGAGGACCACTTTTCTAGGTGTAATTTGGGATTCGACCACAATGCAGGCACGCCTGTCTCCTGCTCGTATTTCTGCGATTCTCACAGCCGCAAAGAATGTGAAACTAGGCCAGTCACTCACTGTGAAACAGTTTCAGAGACTGTTGGGTCTCATGGCAGCTGCGTCCAACGTTATTACTTTTGGCCTTCTGTACATGAGACCCCTGCAGTGGTGGCTCAGGACCAAGGGGTTTTCTCCGATGGGAAATCCGTTCCGCAAGATCAAGGTCACGCGGCTATGCCTTCGTGCCTTGGCCTTGTGGAAGAAACCTTGGTTCTTCGCTCAGGGCCCAGTGTTGGGGGCTCCGTGTCGACGCGTCACGCTTTCGACGGATGCTTCCCTCACGGGATGGGGGGCGGTCATGAGTGGCCGCTCGGCGCAAGGTCTGTGGCAGGACCATCAATGTTTCTGGCACATAAATCGTTTAGAGTTGATGGCGGTATTCCGAGCACTCAAATATTTCCTGCGAGACCTGAGAGGCCATCACGTGTTGGTCCGCACAGACAACACTTCGGTGGTCTCCTATATCAACCATCAGGGGGGTCTGAGGTCACGTCACCTTTGCAAATTGGCCCATCAGATCCTCCTATGGGCCCAGGGGAAGTTACTGTCGCTCAAGGCGGCATATATTCCGGGGCGTCAGAATGTGGGAGCAGATATTCTGTCGAGACAGGGGCTGAGGCCCGGGGAGTGGAAACTTCACCCAGAAGTGGTGGAGTTCCTGTGGGAAAAGTTCGGTCGTGCTCAGATAGACCTTTTCGCATCATCAGATTCAACCCATTGTCCCATGTGGTTCTCTCTAACGCACCCAGCTCCTCGACGGTCTGGATGCTATGGTGCAGGTGTGGCCGAGGCTGCACCTGTACGCCTTTCCCCCGATATCTTTGCTTCCGGGGGTTCTGGAGAGGGTTCGCCGAGAAGGGGCTCGTCTGCTACTAGTAGCCCCTTATTGGCCGACCCGAGTTTGGTTCTCGGACTTGGTGTCTCTTCTGGACGGCTCCCCCTTGGAGATCCCAATCAGGGTGGACCTCCTGTCTCAGGCCGGGGGCACGATATTTCACCCTCGGCCGGAGTTGTGGAAACTGTGGGCCTGGCCTCTGAGGGGGCCAGGCTCAGGGAGACCGGTCTTTCGACCGATGTTGTAGAAACCATTCTTCAATCCAGAGCTCCTTCCACGAGAAGGCTGTATGCGCTAAAATGAAAACTTTTCACCACGTGGTGTGTTGAACGTCAGTTAGATCCTGTTAACTGCCCTGTTGGTTCAGTTCTTGATTTTCTGCAAGACCGTTTCTCAGCCAGGTTATCTCCTTCCACCCTAAAGGTTTACGTGGCGGCTATATCTGCCTACCACACCCCTCTGGGGGGTACTTCTATTGGGAGAAACCCTCTAATTACTCGCTTTCTCCGTGGTACATTGAGGTTGAGACCTGCACTGCACTCTAGAGCACCGGCTTGGGACTTGGCCATTGTACTCGAGGGTCTGGCTTTAGCTCCCTGTGAGCCCATCGAGGAGGTTTCTGAAAAGTTCCTCACTCTAAAGACTTTATTTCTCCTTGCTATCTCATCTATCAAGAGAATTGGTGATTTACATGCTTTGTCGGTTGCTCCTTCATGTCTGGAATTTGCACCTGGTATGGTGAAGGCCTTTCTCTACCCCAGGCCGGGTTATATTCCCAAGGTCCCACTGAATGTTGGGGGCCCAATAGTGCTGCAGGCCTTTTATCCTCCACCCTTTAATACCCCTGACCAGGAACAGCTTAACCTGTTATGTCCAGTCCGGGCTTTAGATGCCTACGTTCACAGAGCTGCCCTGTGGCGTAAATCTGAGCAACTATTTGTTTGTTTTGGGTCACTCAAGAGAGGATGCCCTGCATCTAAGCAGGTTATGAGTAAATGGATAGTCGAGGCTATTTCATTGGCTTATGAAGCGGTCGGACAGCCTTCACCTATGGCTGTGCGGGCCCATTCAACTCGGAGTATGGCGGCCTCTATGCCCTTAATTTCGGGAGTTTCCCTTCTTGACGTATGTAATGCGGCAGGATGGTCCTCTCCGCATACATTTGTCAGGTTTTATGACCTTGACCTCTCCACTCCTGGGGCGAGGTTGCTGGCTTCTTAGTGTGTGCAGGACCTCACACAGAACGGGCATTTGTCATTATGGCGTAGTGGGTATAGGGTTCCAACCGCGTCTCAAACGCAGCTCGAGTTCCCTTGAAAGGGAACGTCTCAGGTTACGTATGTAACCCTGGTTCCCTGATAGGGAACGAGACGCTGCGTTTGCCTGCCATACTTCCTGCATGCCCTGATCGACTTGCTTCAGGTTTTTCAGAAGCTATCGCGGTCTGATTTCAGGGTTGCTTTATAGTTTCCTGGTCTATGACGTCACCTATGTCGTAGCGGGCTTCCATTGGACTGATTTTACACGTGCTTCACGACGTAATCACGCAGAGCGTTCCCACCGAGTCTCAAACGCAGCGTCTCGTTCCCTATCAGGGAACCAGGGTTACATACGTAACCTGAGACGTTTTTTGTGGAAAGAAAATTTAGAGTTTTTTTTTTCGGGAATAAATAAAAAAACCTGATATGTGTTGCAAATAGTTGTATGTATAGTTTGATTTTGTGTTCATTTTACCTTTTGTATGGTATGTTTGCACTATTTAGAAACCTCTTACTCAAGGAATGAAAGCCCTGTAATGTAGCTGTCTGTGTAATTTTCTGTTAAAGTGTTTTGTAGAGTTTCCATGCAAAAAAGAAAAGAAAAAACACCTATTGCCACACCTGCTTTTTGCTGTATATAGTTTGATTTTATCTCAATTTTACGCTTTTTATGTTTTATTTGCACTATTTGGGAACCCTCATACCCTGGGAATGCAAGGCCTTAAATACAGCTCTCTGTATAATTGTGTGCATAAACTGTTTTAAAAAGTGGCAAAGCTAAAAAGAAAAAGAAAAAGCCTATGGCTACACCCGATTTTTTTTTTGGAAATCATATTTTTTTTTGTATATAGCTTGATTATATCTGAATTGTACCTGTATATGTTGACATTTACAACTTGTGTTTACATTTTAAACCATTTAAAATGCTTAATTGAGCATGTTTGTGCTTTTTGTAGTAAAAAAGCTATAATTTTTCTATTCGGATTTTGTGTTTTTTTGTGTGATTTTGGGTCCAGTATGTTGATACAGTACATAAAAGTGAAAAACTAATTGTCTGGTCATATAGGTGATGTTGTGCTGAAAAATACTATACCAATCATTGGTATGGTAAACATTTGTTTATGTTGCAAAATAATCATTTTAAAAAAGTACTCAAAAACGACCAAAAATACCCCAAGACTCCGAAGGGTTAAAAATGTAATTTAAGCATTGTTGCTGTTGTGGCTAATTTGATGGTCTCTGGTTCTGGCTGGTAAGGTTCAGAATCTTCTAGGAGTAAGTCTTCAAAAAGCTTTCAGAGTCGAAGTTCCAGGTCTCAAAAGAAGAACTTTATTGAGCAATTCAACAAAGTGAGATGTTCAGTTGAGTCATCTGATCTTACAGTGGTCAGTATATTGGTCTTATACTCTTTTCTTATCGCCAGTGTCCAATTAGCGTTTGTACCGTTATCTCTTACACCTTGCTCCTCCTCGGTATCACGCCACAATTAAGATCACATGCTCCGAGGCCTTATTTCTATTGGTGGCGGAATATCACATGTATAGTTTTTTTAAAAATGACATCATATATGTTTTTTGTACGTTCCTGTACCTTACACCAACGTCATCTAGGCATTACATGGGTTTCTATGTACTTTTCCATCTCTACATTGCCCTATGGCCTACAATTGCTTAGCATTATAGCATCCAGACTCAAGCATCAGATAGAGGAGGGGTAGCAAGATTCTCCAACATTGCTCACCTCATATCTGGTGGATAAACAAGGCAATTTTCTTAAAATTTTCATTAAAACACATTAATACAGTATATTACAAACCTAAATGGACAACTTAAAAAGGGTTTTGTTCTTTTGGTAAAAACTTTATTTTTTCATGGTAAGGATGACCTTTGCATGGAATTTTATCCTCTGGCGTTCCTCCCCAGCTCCACCTGCATAATTTAGGTATCTTGCTACCATACTAATCATCCAAGCATTATTAGTCCCACTGGATGGTTTATGTAAGCTCGAGTTGAAGCTGCTTCCATAGAAAAACATGTCTATGGACAAAACGCAGTTGAAAATTAATGGTGCATGGTGAGAAACCGAACCATGTTCTTGGAACATGTTGTTGTCATTATTGAACTTTGCACAGGGTTAGCCAAGTGTGCTGAGAGTTCAGGGCCGAGAATGGTTTGTAATTGTGCCAGGCTCAAGTGGAAGCACAACTGGAACATTTTCCGAAGGTGGAAAAGCAGCTTTTGTTTCTCAGCACATAAAGATGAACTACTTACTGTGATCTCAGACTGTGTTGATGTGTTTCTCCACTGCATGGATCTTCATGTGTCGCTTCAGGTGAGTTTTAAAAGAGAAACTCTTCCCACACTGATCACACGTGTGCGGCTTCTCTCTGCTGTGGATCCTCTCATGTCTTTTCAGATATTCTGACACACTGAATCTCTTGTCGCAGTGTGAACACTTGTAAGGTTTTTCTCCAGTTTGGATCCTCTCATGTTTTTTCAGATGTGATGATCGACTGAATCTCTTGTCGCAGTGTGAACACTTGTATGGTTTTTCTCCAGTGTGAATTCTCTGGTGAAGTTTTAAATCCTTTGCTGAAGAAAAAGTCTTCTCACACACAAAGCACATGTACTCTCTTACACCAGTGTGTATTTTCTCATGTCTATGTAAATATTGCAGCAGTGAAAAACGTCTCGGTTACATATGTAACCCTCGTTCCCTGAGTAGGGAACGGAGACGTTACGTCGGATGACGACGAATGGGGGTTTCGCCCATTCGTCGTCATCCGACGTAACTCGGAGTGACTACGAAAGGGAACTCTTTCCACACACAGAACATGAATGCGGCTTCTCCTTCGTATGAACTCTCAGGTGTGTCTTCAGGGCTGATGCACAGAGAAATGTTTTGGAGCATTGATCACATGCGAACGGCTTCTCTCCGGTGTGGATCATCATGTGATTATTAAGGGATGATGAATGACTGAAACTCTTCCCGCATTGATCACATGTGAACGGCTTCTCTCCGGTATGAACTCTCATGTGATTCTCAAGATTACGTTTGCTTTTGAGACTGTTTCCACACTGAGTGCAGGTGAAAGATTTCTTGGGTCTTTTCTTTAAACATGTCGTTTTAGTCTTTGAGCGACTCAAAGGTTTTTCTCCAGGTTGGACGTGATGTTCCTCCTCCACTTCACTCAGTTCTTCACTCTCCTCCTCCACTTCACTCAGTTCTTCACTCTCCTCCTCCACTTCACTCAGTTCTTCACTCTCCTCCTCCACTTCACTCAGTTCTTCACTCTCCTCCTCCACTTCACTCAGTTCTTCTCTCTCCTCCTTCACGTCACTCAGTTCTTCACTCTCCTCGCTCTCTTCCATCGGGTCTAACATGAAAGAAAAACTCTAATTGTAAAAGTTTCTAAATAATCAAAATAGTTCAAAGAGAGAAATATGGAGTGAATGAAGATTAAAATTATCCCAGATGTAACAGACAACTGCATTAAAATAATACAATAATTTATGTATTTTTATAAATTAATTATACGTCCCTGAAACTTTCCATGAATGAGGTACACTGATCTTCCAGTTATTTTTTAAAAAACATTATAGGGAAACAAATCCAATGTTTCTGTAGTGAGAACTAGGGCTGGGCAATATGACGGTATATATCGTGTAACAGATTTTTTTATTACGTGTATACCGATACATGTAAATAAGGGGGCGTGGTTAACTAACGTGCAGCGTGCGTGAGACTGAGACACTGAGATTTGTCAAAGAAACATGGAGAAAGCAGATCAAGAGGATCCACAAAGGAATTACAATTTACTAAAGTATTGTTAACATTATATTTTAGGGGAAAAATGCGCAGCAGTCACGGGAGCAGCAGCACTCGTAGGCTACAGTTTAGAGGAGTGCACTTTCACAGCGGGAAAGCATCAAGCTTACTTAACAACAACAGTTCATATATATTAATATCGTAACGAATAGAAATAACCTTAAATAATGTGTAGTTATCTGCATCTTTCCGTCTCTTATGTATAAATCACGTTTGAGAATTCTGCTGGCTACTGTATACAGGCCACCAGGGCACCATACAGACTTTATCAAAGAATTTGCTGACTTTCTATCAGAGTTAGTATTGGCTGCAGATAAAGTCCTAATTGTTGGCAATTTTAATATACATGTAGATAATGAACAAGATGCATTGGGATTGACATTTAAAGACATTGTAAACTCAATTGGAATTAGACAACACGTGTCAGGACCTACACATTGTCGTAATCATACTCTAGATCTAATATTATCACTTGGAATCAATGTTGATGCTGTTGAAATTCTGCAGCAGAGCAACGACATCTCAGATCATTATCTAGTCTCATGTAAATTACATTTAGCCAAGGCTGCAAAACCGACTCTGTGTTATAAATATGTTAGACCTATAACTTCTGCCACTAAAGATTGCTTTATCAATAATCTTCCTAATCAGTTTCATCAGCATGCCGGATAGCTTAGAAGAACTTGATATTGCAACAGAAACTTTTAACTCTCTCTTTTCCAGCACTTTAGATACAGTTGCTCCGTTGCGCTTAAAGAAGATTAAGGAAAATAGTCCAACACCGTAGTACAACGAGCACACCCGGGCCCTTAAGAGAGCAGCCAGAAAAATGGAGCGCAACTGGAAGAAAACTAAACTAGAGGTATTTCAGATTTCATGGAAAGAGAGCTTGATTGCTTACAGAGAGGCTTTAAAAGCTGCTAGATCTGCTTATTTTTCAACCCTATTAGAAGAAAATAAACATAATCCTAAGTATTTATTTGAAAAAGTGGCTAAACTAACGAAAAAGAAAGTTTCAAGCCCAGAAGTTTCCAAGAAACACAGCAGTAATGACTTTATGAACTTCTTCGCTTATAAGATTAATAATATCACGGACAAAATTATAACTATGCAACCGTCTGCCACAGTATCGCATCAGGGAGTGCATTGTAGTCTCCCAGAGGAAAATGTTGATTCATTTGTTGCTATAGGAGAGGAAGAATTTTGCAAACTCGTTAATTCATCTAAATCTACAAGATGTATGTTAGACCCTATACCGACTAAACTACTGAAAGAGATGCTTCCAGATGTCATAGATCCTCTTCTTAATATAATTAATTCGTCTTTGTCTCTAGGATACGAAACAAAAACCTTTAAGCTGGCTATGATAAAACCGCTTGTTAAAAAAACGCAACTTGATTATACAAAATTAGTCAATTAAAGGCCGAGCTCGGATCTGCCTTTTCTGTCAAAGAGACTAGAAAAAGCAGTATCTTCACAACTGTGTTCCTTTCTTGAAAGAAATGATATCTGCGAGGATTTTCAGTCCGGATTTAGACCGTACCATAGTACTGAGACTGCTCTCATTAGAGTCACAAATGATTTGCTTTTATCATCCGATCGTGGTTTTATCTCTCTATTAGTGTTACGTGATCTAAGTGCTGCATTTGACACCATTGACCACAACATTCTTTATCAGACCGTTATCAGTTTGTAGCAGTAAATGAAGAGATGTCTTATCGATCACAAGTTCAGTATGGCGTACCACAAGGCTCAGTACTAGGACCGCTGCTGTTCAGTCTGTACATGATAACATTAGGAGATATCATTAGGAAACATGGAATTAGCTTTCTCTGTTATGCCGATGATATTAAGCTGTATATTTCTTCAAAACCTAACGAAACTTACCAATTCACAAAATTAACCTATTAAACATTGTATAAATTTTAAAATATTGCTTTTTAATTACAAAGCACTAAATGGTTTAGCTCCACAGTACTTGAGCGAGCTCTTAACGCATTATAGTCCTTCAGGTCTATTGCGATCTCAAAATACCGGCCAGTTGATAATACCTAGAATATCTAAATCGACTGCTGGCGGTAGATCCTTTTCCTATTTAGCAACAAAACTTTGGAACAATCTTCCTAACATTGTCCGGGAAGCAGACACAGTCTGTCAGTTCAAAGCTAGACTAAAAACACATCTCTTTGACCTAGCATTCACATAACACTCTATAGACTTTATAATTCAATGTTAGGCTGCATAGATTAGGTCAGTCGGAACTGGGAATACTTCCCTTAAATCCGGATGTACTCGTTACATCATAAGAAGAATGGCATTTATCCCGAGGTTTTCCCGCAGCCTGCCGGATCCAGGCCTGATGAAGGAGCTTCGCCTGGACCCGATGGACAACGCAGTGCTGAATGCCAACTAGCCTCTCCCTATGGAGGATCTCTATACCACTCTACAGATAAAGCGCTGTGGGAAAATTTGGTTCACGTACCAACCCCGAAGTGATAAAATAAAATTCTGTATCAAAATTTATAGGCAAGACAAGTAGTTTGTTTAGGCATGGTTTGTAAGGAATTACAAACTTGCGCACATATATTCAAACGCACATAACTATAGAATCAATTCTTAATGCGCATGTGAACGCTATCAGCGTCTATCACAGGTTCGCGTTTAAAGTCTGTTTAGAGAGAAAGGCGTCGTCTTAGCGGCCCCTAATTTAATAACAAGTGATAATTTCGCCGGAAGTGAACCAATCTAAACTAACTTTAGCTGGAAATAACATTATTCAAGAACCGCTATAAGGTCAAAACAATCTGTTACCTTAAATTATATGTTTATCTACGTAAAGCTGCTTTGGGGCAATCTACATTGTTAAAAGCGCTATATAAATGAATATGAATCAACTTGACTTGACACAACTGAACTTCTCTTGATTAAAGCTCCAGGTGACGGGTTGCCAGATATCACAAAAAGAGCAAAACAAGCCCCTTTAAAAACGCAGTATAATAAGCAGACATGGCAAAAATGTACCGGGGAACACATTTAAACATAATAGTATTACCAATATCCTACCAAATTAAAAGTAACTAATTTATTATAAATAGAATAGTTCAATATAAAATATTCAGTTATTATAAACTGATTGATGACTGAGGCAAAGCAATAACATGAGATTAAACAATTATTCAGCAACACTTTTCTTAAAAGTTGAATTGCATCTATGAGTTATATTTAATATCAGTCAGTTTGGGGGAAGTTCTTCTAAAAGTTGATGAGTGTGTTTTGTTCACTATATTTAGCTATCAAAATAGTTTACCAAATAAATAATTTGCCAAATAAAAGAAAAGGAAAAATCAAACAAGGAAAAAAACTTTTCATTTCGAAAGTATTTGGGTTTATTTATTATTTAAAGCCCTTTATAACGATTTTTCTATAATAACTACATATATAAACAACTATATCGTGAAATATATGGTTACCGTGAAATAAAATTAGTCATACCGTGAAACAGAATTTTGGTCATACCGCCCACCCCTAGTGAGAACTATTAAATATGTTTGATCCATGACACACTTATCTAACATATGAACATTAAAATACACAATATTGCCATATTTTAACACCAGCTTTTAGATTGAAACTGAATTATGTTAAAAACTACTAAAACGTTTTAATTAAGGGCTGTTCACACTGAACTTCTTCCATTGACTTCACATGCACGTGAAAGTGGGACACAAGAAACACAAGATCAAGTGAATTTCACAGCGAGAAAGAACACAAATATTTGCAGTAAAGCAGAAGAGATTTTAAAATTTAACATTTCGGAATTATTATTATTTGTTATACAAAAATACGCACAAAATTGAGGTAAAATTTTTGTGTAAAATTGTTACAAATTGTAAACCATATATCAAATAAATGTAAAATAAAACAGTTAAAATATTTAGATTTAGTTTGACCTGATGTTGACAATATGAAACCTCCCTTTACTGACCATTTGTTAACTGTTTATCTAAATGTGCTTGAATGTTTCTAACATGAATGTTCTCCAGCATCATGAATGAATGAAGAATAAACACCAACCTCTTTGTTCTTCAGGATCTTCAGTGTGTTTCATTCTGCAGGTTCTGGATCACTCGTGTTCTCACTGTCCTCTTTAATAAACTCAGTCTTGGCAGATTTCAGCTCTTCCTGATGCTCTGATGCTCGTCTTCACTTGCAGCTGATGGGAATTTACAGCATTTATTGGGGAATTACAGAGGGAGGAGCTTCACTGATGATGTGATTGCTGTGGGAGGAGCTTCATTGGTGATGTAATTACAGTGGGAGGAGCTTCATGATGATGTGATTGATGTGGGAGGAGCTTCACTGGTGGTGTGATTGCAGTGGGAGGAGCTTCATTGGTGATGTAATTACAGTGGGAGGAGCTTCACTGATGATGAATTCGGAGGAGCTGATCTGCCAAAATAAAAGATAAAAATTACTGAGTTTGTTTTTATAATAAATGACACTTCTAAGCATTTATGTCATTCATCATACAGTAACTGATGCCAATTCATTAATTATTTGTATTGCTAATCCTAACATTATTGTGCTTCTTCATTAAAATACAGGTATCTAGAATTATAGAAAATAATACAAATAATTTAAAGTCATCAAAATATAAATAATGGTAAGAAAAACAGTTATAATAATAATAATAAACAGAAATAAAGGTACATATAGTAGCCAACAAATCCCCTCAGTCTGCTGAAACCAATGAAATGAGCTTTAAGTGTCAATTTACAGGAGATCTGAAGACATCAGCATAATAAATGAGGAGAAAACAGGAACTATTGTCATGAAATAAAGAGTGTTTTCAGCAGATCTGTTAATATTGATGATCCTCAGACTATCAACACTCATTCAACAAGACATTCAGGATCATCAGCAGATCATCTCACTTTATTCTGAGTGTTTGCTGTTAGAAACACATTATTTGAGTCGGGATAGATGATAAAACCCTGTAAAACTGCTCTACTCTGGTGGGGAAAATGCTAAGTATACTTGCAGCCAGACTCATTTAGTGTACTTCAAGTGTGTTAATGATTCGTTGACTTGAAGTGTGCTATATTTTTGGAACAAATATTTTTTTACTAAGTATATTTTAGTTGTAATTAAGTTGTAGTAGAGCACAATTTTAAGTGTATTTAATGTACATTTGTCTGTCTAAATTGGAAATTTTTTGAGTATACTTACTCTTATGTAAAAAGTATACTTTAAGTAATATATACTGTAAGTATATGCCCGTGGGGACTAATTACATGCTTGATTAGCTATGTTAAAGTGTATTTTATTTGTGTTACAATTACATTACAAATTCATTACGAGTGTCTTCAAAACATACAAGCAATATAGCATAAGTTGCTTATATTTGAGTAAAATGTATATGCTCAATGATACCTTTGGCTTTTTCCAAATTGTACACTTTGTCTTCAATAACAAATGCAGATTAATATACAAATATTACTTTGCTATACATTGCATACACTTTATTTAAAACGGTTTTAAATGGGCTTTCAATGCATTTATCACATGCTTTAATACTTTCTGAAAGCAATTTATGTCCAAGTATGACGTGAATTCCAAGCGTGAAGAAGAAAACTTAAACATTTCTCTAAAATTTAACTTAAAATATACAACTTTTTTTTCTTTATTTAAAAATGTATTTTGAAAGTATACTTTCAATGCATTGTTACAATGATCATTTTCAGCACATAGTTATAAATATACCTACATATATATTTTGAATTAAATTGCAAATAAATACACATTTAAAAATAAACAGAATTTTCACTTCAAGTATATTTTTGAAAATATTCTTTAGTACAATTATTTTAAAGTGCGTTAAAAGTTGATGCTTATATACATAGTACATTTTTTGTTAGTATATTTGCAATGTACTATTGAAAAAAATTAATATATTTCAATTACAATAAAGTATACTTTTTTCACTATGGTATTTAAAGACAATACTGTTATTTCTCACATTATGACATGGTTAAAACTAGATATATAAGATCAAACTTAATTTGGACACATTATGCAGCTGTAATTATTTATCTGTAGTGGTTGATGAAGATGAGTTTTATTAGTGATTGTTTGTGTGTTATTTAGGTCTTATCCATATCATATTGTGAGAAATTACAGTATTTTCTTTCAGTAGAGCAGTTTTACAGGCTTTTGTCATTTATCATGACTCAAATAATGTGTTTCTATCAGCAAACACTCAGAATAAAGTGAGATGATCTGCTGATGATCCTGAATGTCTTGTTGAATGAGTGTTGATAGTCTGAGGATCATCAATATTAACAGATCTGCTGAAAACACTCTTTATTTCATGACAATAGTTCCTGTTTTCTCCTCATTTATTATGCTGATGTCTTCAGATCTCCTGCACATTGACACTTAAAGCTCATTTCATTGGTGTCAGCAGACTGAGGGGATTTGTTGGCTACTATATGCATGTTACATACTGTATGTTGGGATTAGCAATAAAAATAATTAAAAATAATTAATATATTGGAATCAGTTACTGTGTGGTGAATAGATAGACAGACGTAAATGCTTAGAAGTGTAATTTATTATAAACACAAACTCCGTAATTGATATTTTTGATTTAGGCAGATCAGCTCCTCCCACTGCAATCACATCATCAGTGAAGCTCCTCCCACTGCAATCATATCATCAGTGAAGCTCCTCCCACTGCAATCATATCATCAGTGAAGCTCCTCCCACAGCAATCACATCATCAGTGAAGCTCCTCCCACAGTAATTCTCCAATAAATGCTGTAAATTCCCATCAGCTACAAGTGAAGACGAGCATCAGAGCATCAGGAAGAGCTGAAATCTGCAAAGACTGAGTTTATTAAAGAGGACAGTGAGAACACGAGTGATCCAGAACCTGCAGAATGAAACACACTGAAGATCCTGAAGAACAAAGAGGTTGGTGTTTATTCTTCATTCATTCATGATGCTGGAGAACATTCATGTTAGAAACATTCAAGCACTTCATCGCATATAGATAAACAGTTACACAGCTACACAGCTTCTTTTTGCAAATAAAAATACTGTTAATTTAATGTTGTACATGTTATAATGACTAATTGTGTTTTTTGCAGATGCATTGGACAATGTTTTATAGTTGTTTTAAGACACGTGGAGCTAAATGTCTCCACGTAGATTTTAAACAGATTTATCAAAGACTTTGACTTTATATCCAGTGCTGAAGTTGCTAGAAATCAGTGTCAGCATCACGTTACAGCGGTTAACGTAAGTATTCACGAGAAAGTCATATTAGCAAATGCATAGCAGACCTACTATCCATCAAGGGAAGTGAGCTATTTATTTATGCAAACAGCAACTAAAACTTACCAGTAACTTCTGAGGGCAGATCTTCAACCCTTCGAGTCTGCTTCGACTTCGACTTGAAAAGTTTGGCTCTTATTGGTCAAATTAAATGTAGCTGCACTGAAAAAGCTGTAACACTTAAGGCGGGCATACACTGTGCGATGTCTGTGCGATTTCAGCAAGGTATCTACTCACACTGAACGAGTAGATCGCATGCGATATAAAGCCAAAGCTCAGGATTTATGTGCTCACACTATACGGTCCGAACGTCGAGCTGCGACTGCTCACATTATACGTGTGAAATATGTGCGATAAACCCCCGTGCTGGGTTGGTAGACGATATCATGTATCCAGAGATATTGTCAAAACAAGCATCCGTTGTCAATATCAAGATGATTTAGCACTTCCAATTTATGTATTAAATTATTATTAGTATTATTGTATTAGGGAAGGCTAATTTTATTATTAAATTGATCTGCTATTATAATTTGCCACGCAATAATTTCACAGCACATCGCCGCAATGCGCTGTGAGGATAATAAAATATTACACAGAAGCTTACTCCTCGAGGAATAATAATAATATAATTATATGCCTATAATTCATTATAATCAAACTAAATGTTTTAGACAATTTTCAATGAGGATCCTCTTTGAAAATTGTCTAAAACATTTAGATCGATTAGGCTACAATGAATTATAGGCATATAATTATATTAACAGTCTATAATATGTCCGAACACTGCAATAATTAGTCATCAATGAAAATTAAAAACAGGTTTATTTCAAAAACATTGTTTAACAAATTAATAAAAGAGGCACGGTGCTACATCGCAGCTTGGAAGACGTGGGTAATAACTGGGCAAACTGGAGGTAAGCAACAGTAATTTGTAGCTAGTTTGAACTACAGAACTTAAAGAGTTCCCTCTTTTCGTATTTTATTTCTGCAGATTGAAATGGTTAAAATCTGTTTTCGCGCAGGCGCAGTGAGGGATAAAACACTGAGTTTAGGGCAATCGGTTCGTAGCTCTGCTTCAACTGTGCGATATAGTCACGAGGAGCGACCAACATTTCTGACATGCCAGAAATTCATCCGACCATCCGATTGCCGATCGGGAGAGGTTAATCGCCTCTCGTTTCCCCTTGTATACTGCACGAACACGGCACGACAAACGACGCACGACAAAGCTGAAAATCGGCCCGACCCGAAAAAGAGTCGCACGAGTCAGAATTCGGCTCAAAATCGGACGACATTCGCACAGTGTATGCCCGCCTTTAGTCAGAGATACGACTGGCAAAGACGAGTAACGTTAATGTAATACAAATCTTACCTAGAATAACACGAGCTCATTATCATAAGAACCAATCGCAATCATTCAACGGCTCTGGAACCAATCAGGACTAGTCACGTGTATTATGCTATGATACGTTGTGTTCTACTGAAATTCCCACAAGGATTTCAACATCATGTTATTTGAAATGCATCATGGATACATTTTCCAAAGAAGTTTAAATAAGTTTGTACTTGTTTAAATTCAAACAATAGCATGTAATGGACTACAGCCTTTTAAGTAGCCTTTTACACGTAGCCTACAAACAAGTAAAAGTGAACAACATTAATTTTAGGTATGCTTATTGCAAGGCTTAATAATAGTTGACAAATGTCTCTAATACATTATAAGTTGGGACATTGTAAATATACATTTTCCCCCCAAAATATTAAAATGATAAATGCATAAATAATTAAAATATATTGCAGTAGGCCTAAGTGTTTATAAAATATATATATTTTAAACACACTAAAAGTTTAATCATTTTGCTATGTTCTTACACAAAGTACTTATAAAATGTATATTTTAAGTGAGAGAAACGTAAGTATGTAAGTAATACACTAAAACTTCACCAAAAGTATGCTTGTGTTTAGCATATTTCTTAAATGTAATTAAGCATATAATTATTACCAAAGCACTTGTAGTGTACTTTTTAGAAATATATTAAAAGTATGTAGAAGTATATTAAAATGTTTTTAAAGTGTGTTAAAAGTTATATTATGAAAATAGGTAAAAGCATGATGCTAATATACTTTTAAGATATTGAATGATAGTACACTTTTTTGTTAGTATATTTGCAATGTACTATTGGAAAGAGGAATATATTTCAAATACAATAAAGTATACTTTTTTCACTAGAGAATACTTTTAAAAAGACTATTTGATACAGAGTGTCTCTTGCGCAGTGATAATGGTTTAATAATTGTAAGATACATTTTCCTCATTCATGGAAAGTTTCAAAGACAAATTATCATCATATTTTATAGCAGTTGTCTACTTTCTACCATTACATCAGGGCTCACTTTCATGTCCTTTCACTTTATATTCCTCTCTTTGAATTATTTTGATGTATTGAAATTTTAATTTAATAATTTACTTTTTTCATGACAGACCTGAAGTGAAGGAGGAGAGAGAAGAACTGAGTGAAGTGAAGGAGGAGAGAGAAGAATTGAGTGAAGTGAAGGAGGAGAGTGAAGAACTGAGTGAAGTGGAGGAGGAGAGAGAAGAACTGAGTGAAGTGAAGGAGGAGAGAGAAGAACTGAGTGAAGTGAAGGAGGAACATCATGTCCAACCTGGAGAAAAATCTTTGAGTCGCTCAAAGACTAAACAGACATTTATAAAGAAAAGAGCCAAGAAATCTTTCACCTGCATTCAGTGTGGAAACAGTTTCACAACCAAACAACGTGTTCAGATTCACATCAGAATTCACACAGGAGAGAAGCCGTTCTCATGTGATCAGTGTGGAAAGAGTTTCAAAAACAAACAAAATCTTAATGTTCACATGAGGATCCACACTGGAGAGAAGCCGTTCACATGTGATCAATGTGGCAGATCATTTTTTAGGGCATCACACCTGAAGACACACCTGACAGTTCATACGAAGGAGAAGCCACATTCATGTTCTGTGTGTGGAAAGAGTTTTTCACGGCTGCCTAATTTACAAATACATGAGAAAACTCACACTAGTGTGAGAGAGTACATGTGCTTTGAGTGTGAGAAGACTTTTACTACAGCAAACCATTTAAAACTGCACCAGAGGATCCACACTGGAGAAAAACCTTACAAGTGTTCACACTGCGACAAGACATTCAGTCAGCCATCATCTCTGAAAACACATGAGAGGATCCACACTGGAGAAAAACCTTACAAGTGTTCACACTGCGACAATAGATTCAGGCAATCATCAAATCTGAAAACGCATGAGAGGATCCACAGCAGAGAGAAGCCGCACACGTGTGATCAGTGTGGAAAGAGTTTCTCTTTTAAAAGTAACCTGAATCGACACATGAAGATCCACACAGTGGAGAAACCACTTAAACACAGTCTGAAATCACAGTAAGTATTTTATTTGTATGTGCTGAGCAACAAAGTCTCTTCTGTGTAAGTTAGCCACACATCACTCTATGGCCAAATCTCTCCTCTCCACCTATAGTCGGTGTGTGGTGAGCACAGGACATTTGGTTGAATCAACAGGAATGTGTAATTTGTCAGTTCAGATCAATGCAAAAAAACAAACAAATTCACTCTCTGACAGTCATGTAAAGCAGAAATACAGCACTACACAGGGCTCTAGACTGCGAGTAAATGGTCACATTTTGCGGAGAGAGCTGCCATTTCTTCGGCATACGAGAAACATCACACGGCAAACGAAAGCAGAATGAAACCACGCTACTCGTCTGAGCTGCGCAGTTTATCAGCTCGGAGCGATACTAGACAGGGTTTACTCGTGGGCCGATCTCGATCACACAACAACATTACTACACAGAGCTGGCAGATCCATTGAGAAAGCATTTTAAAGGGAAAGTTCACCCAAAAAGGAGAATTAGCCCATGATTTTCTCACCCTCATCCTAGGTGTGTATGACATTCTTCTTTCAGACGAATACAATCAGAGTTATATTAAAATATATTCCTGGCTATTTATAATGCGCTTATGATGGCAGTGAATTGCTGTTTCTGTTTTGAAGTTGTGATAAATATTGGAGATCAAATGATTTTTAACTCTTCTGATAAATCTTCGCAGCAAAATCCCCAGTGTTAAATTAACACAGAGAGTGTGAATTATATCAACTCTGAGCAGAGTGTTAAATGAACACTGAAGCAGTGTTAAAGTTAATGAGATAATTAAGTGAATAATTGAGTGATGATTGAGCATTGTTGAAGACACCTGATGTTAACAAGCAGAATCACTGAAGGAGAAAACCGGATTTTTTAAGTCACCGTTATGGTGATCAGTGTTTGGTTTAGTTGGGCTCTTGACCCTTAAATCATTAACTTTAGATTTTGTTTGGCTGCTGTATGTGAATTATAACAGCAAGATGAACAAATAGAAAAGGTGATCTGATGGTGATGTTTGTGTTTTAACACATTTAACACTCTGTTCAGAGTTGATATAATTCACACTTTTCAGGGTTAATTTAACACTGGGGGTTTTGCTGTGTTCTTATGATAAATTCCCAGAAAAAAAATCATTCTGAAGAAATGGTATATATTAAAGACTATCTGCATGCTTTGAATGTAACGGATGGAGAGGACCCAGAAATAAGACTTTTGTAAAACTTATTGTAACAGACAAGGTTGATATTTTTTTGATGATCTTATAGTTGAACACCTCCGGAGGGACAACGCAAAGAGAGCTCGCAAGAAGGAGAAGAACGAGAGAAAAGCGCTGGCCAAGATCTTCCACTAAGGCTCAACTCCCTGAGAACGGACTGATTCATCGTGCACAACAGTTAATACAAATTTTCAAACAAGTTGAATGATTAAATAGGAAAATAATATACACTGCAAACTGAAATAAACTGCTCAAATGAGGATGTGTTGAATTTGCAGGACAAGCTCATATTACTTAAAGCCTAATTTCAGCTTGGCCTGGGAACGTAAGGGTCTATAGCCGCTTTCCGACCCGAGGGATTTTTGCAGTTCCTAGAACCTAACGTTCCTATAACCCTTTTTTTCTCGTGTTCCGACCGGACTAAGTTGGGGATTTTTTAGTTCCTCAGACCGTAGTTCCTATAACTCTTTCAGTACCTAGTCTAGAGTGAGGACTTTTTTAGTTCCCTTTCCCTAGGTCTAAGTTGATTGGTTCAACTTATAAGTCACGCCCACTGTCAACACGGAACTTGCAGAGCGCTCTCTGCCAGACCGGCTGTGTGTTTTAGCAAAAAAACGTCCGTGTGCAATAAGTCGCAGCAACAGATATTTACATCGATAGTCTGGCGTTATAATTTATTTGCTTTTGGTGAACTGTGGAGTGGGTAAAACTGTTTTTAATGGCAGGCTAGCAGTTACCGTTGACTCGCGCTAGCACCGGCGAACTATGCAACTGGAACGACTGGATGAAAATTTTTGAAAACTGTCTCCACTGATAAATAACACTAAGGCTAACTTGGAAATGAGGCCCGATGTCCAAAATTCTGAACCACCCCTTTAAGGTCCCGGCAAGGCAGAAAAGGAACATTCCGATAGCCTCCTCCATGCTGGTTTGTTGTTGTTGTATGTGGCTGCGCTACATCTAGTGATGACGCCATAAAGACCGTCGCCGTGCGTCCATCACTCCCTTACCCCTCCTACCAGTTCCTACGGCCACTTGGCCAGTGCGAACGCAAACAGCAAAACCGAGTTTGGGGGAGAGTAGATCTTAGAACTGTTTAGAAGTGGACAGTTCCTATAACTAAGTTCCTGTAACTACTTGGTCGGAATGCGGCTTATGTTAGAAGTGTTATGTGTCTGGGTGTATGTGGACTCAATATGTTTAGGTTGTTAGGACCACATGTATCTTTAAAGGGAACTGTGAACATCGTTCGCCTTAGACTTAGAAAATGTGTGAAACCAGAGAAAGGTCAAAAGGACTGCAATAGTCAAACTTACCAAATAAAGCTTTTGTGTATGTGCTGCATAAAATAGGTGTGAAAAGAAAATAGATATTTTGAATATGTGCTTCTGCAAGACTATTTTAATGAAGGACTAGGATAAGTCCACAGTTTGACCGTATAAGGGAATTAGCTGTAATAGAATAGCCCATATTTAGAAGGCAGCCCAGATCAGGGTTAGTATAAAAAGCCTTGGAGTTTTTTTTTTCAGGGCCACATTTCGGGTGAAGACTTTTACGTGTTTATGTTATTTTTGCCTTTGGAATTTCTTGTCTTTGTATTCTTCTGGATCTTTTTAAATCTTTTTAAATAAAATTAAATCATGTTGTGGTGATTTGTAAAACTTTTTAAACAAGTCTAAGAGTAATTTTTTCCTATCAATATTTCATGATTTTTTTGTAATGAAATATTAATATTGGCAAACTCCCAGTACATTCGAATTCAAGATTGAACTGGTTAGAGGCACTGCCGAGGACCCTGATTCGAAATCCTTAATCTAACAGGTAAGGGCAATATTTGATTGCAGCAGATTATGGGTATGTTTGAGAAAGATTTATTGGTTCTCAGGTGAAAAGGAAATATATTTAAATTGTGCTTATTTTGATATACTTAATGTATTTTAAGTGTACTGTATTAAGTGTGTATTAAATGTGTTATTTTGAGACAACTTAAAGTATACTAAGTGTACTTTTATATGTATTTGTTACATTTTAAGGTAATACAAATATATTTTAATATATTTAATTGTGTTAAAATGGAACTATTTTAAGTACATTTAGTGTAATTTAATAGCACTTCTTTAAATTGTATTTTTAAAAAACTTTAAATCAGTTTTAAAACTACACCTGAAGTATATTTTTAGGTTCACATTAATGTGTTCCCAGTATATTTTAAATATAATATCAGGTTATTAATAATGTATTAGTAGAACACTACAAGAGCCACTATTAGTATAATAAAAATACATTTTTATAAAACCATTCAGTATTAAAAATACAGTGAAAAAAGTAAAACACACAGTAAAAAATATTTGTATAAACACACACACACACACACTTTGAAAGCTAGTAAACATTAATGTACTTGACCCAGTGTATCAGAATATGTAAACTGTTAACAAAATACATTGACATAAAATACAGCGATCTGCAGGGGTATTATAAACAACAACAAAAAACTAACTTAAGTCAATAAACCTAACTTCAGTCAATAAAGTGCTGTCATTAATAGCTGCAAACAGTTAAATGCAAAATCTGCAAACAGTTATAGTACTGTTACAACTCAAACCATCTTCATCCTTCAAGTGGAGAGTGATTGGTCTTTCAGTTTGCCTCGTTGTATTTCCTTCGAATCATTGCTCGCACCTCAGACACTCGTGTTTGGAAATTGTTTGATCACAGTGTCTGTGAAAGGGGAAAAAGATTATATATACATATATATATATATATATATATATATATATATATATATATATATATATATATATATATATATATATATATATATATATATATATATTTATATATAAGCAATATTAACCACTGTTAACAAAGTAACTGTTCCCTTTCATAACCCTATGATGGTCTTCGGGGTCTAGTGGACCCCAAATGACTTTTGCTCAAATTAAAAAAAATTTTCTCTTTGTCCAAATGGTTTGAAACTTTCAACGGCTCTCAACACTTTCTAGATCTACAACAAAAAATTTTTTTTTTATGATATCTGTTTTTATGTTGGCGTGACAAAAATAGTCACACTCGTGGTCTTCGGGGTCTATTGGACCCCGCAATCAAAATAGACAAAATAACATCATCAAAATCAGAAACAACGTAGAACACATAGACAGAAATGACAGAAATAAAGTGGCACACTTCCAACAATGCAAAAAACATCCACAATCCAAAATTATCATGCTCACCACAGGCGCACAAACACACACAAACACACACATAAAGAGGAATACATTTATACAGGAATACATACAGACTATAAAAACTGTTCTCTTATCATTTGTAAAATAAAATAATCTAAAATGCAGAACCACCAGAAAAATAAATTGGTAACACTTAGACGCATTGAAAATGTGCGCGCGCACACACACACACACACACACACACACACACACACACACACACACACACACACACACACACACACACACACACACACACACACACACACACACACACAGAAATACATTTGTAAGGCTATAAAAAGTCTTATAATTTGTCAAATAAAATCATACAAAATGAAGAACCACCTCAAAAATAAATTGGTGACACTGTACACATAAAAATAAAAATAAAATGTACACACACACACACACCCTGTGTTTGCTCCAACCCTGTCTGCAGGTTTGGCACTTCACTGTTGTTGTTGTTGTTGTTTTTGTGTGTGCTGTGTTTTTTCAGTACAAAAAATGCAAAATTTTGACAAAAATTATTTTATTTTTGTTATAATTGTGATTTTATAATATTTAGATATGAATCCAACTGAATCCAACTTTAGAAACTATATCTTTCAGTAATTCAAATAGCAAATAGCATATAATGGAGCTCTATAGCCATCTAGTGGTTAAAGTGATTTATTACAAATTTTAACCTGTATTTTCCAAAAAATGGGCAAAAATCTTACATTAAACCTTGTAAAATTATCCATGGTATCCCCAGGAATGAAAGTTAGAAATCTGGGTCTTTTATAAAGTTTATTTAACATAAAATGCTGTTTTTTGTAAAAATCCTATTTAATTAAATATTTATTTATAGAATTTTTTTAAAAATCATAAATTCTACAAAAACTGCACAAATGTTGAGTAAAAACATTAATGAACCGAGTAAAATTATATTTGTTAAAAAAAATATATTGTTCGGTTACAAAATTAAATGTTGTTGTCTGGGGTCCAATAGACCCCGAAGACCACGAGTGTGACTTTTTTTTGAAGACCATCAGAGAGTTTCATAAGGGAACTTGCTCTGCTTCGATGACGCGATTGGGAAACGATGTTCTCTAGGCGCCTCTTTTATAATTGTGAGTCGCACCAGAAGTGTCATGGGCTGTCGCCAGTCAAATGCCGTCAGCTTTTCAGACACCGGTTCACCTGGAAGGCGTTCCCCATAGCGTCATCGATGCAGTGTCTCGTTCCCTTTTCTCAGGGAACAAAGGTTTCAGTCGTAACCTAGACGTTTTTTATCACAACACAGTATGATATTTCGACATTTCCCTGCATGTTGTACGTACAAGGTGAAAAAGACGTACTGTTAAATGTATTATAAATGCATTCAAGTATTTTTGTATTGTACTAAAAACATACTTAAGTACTAGGGATGCAACAATACAGTTATCCCATGGTTCAATACATACCTCGTTTGTTTAACCACGGTTTTCGGTTCGGTTCGGTTCGGTTCTGATGGCTTGACGCATAAGAGTGTTTTTTTTTAATTTTTTTTATTCTATGTTTAGGCAATAGGAACAGTAAGAGGTTAAGGAGAAAAAAAATAGAAACGATTTATTGCAATACTCCTTTATTTTACTTAAAAGCTAAGAAAAGTCCACTAGTTCCTAGTGTATTGTAAATAAAATTAACAGTGACATTTCACAGCTGCTGGTAGCCCATGTACAAACTGGGGAACACATACATTCCTAAATTTTGAAAATAAACATACATGTGAAGTTGGTAAACATAAATTGACCATTTCAAATTGCAATTCAGTAAACATAAAAAAACATCTTAATTAAACTTAACAGTACTCCAGTACAGTATCCTTCATTAATATTATTAAATTATATATTTTATATTACAAAATATATATTAAAAAAATCAAATAGTACCCTATCCACTGTTCATGCTCCAGAATTTCACGGATGATATTCCTGTAGATCTTATCACGAGAGTCTTCATCAAGAGGCAGGGATTTAAACCTGGGGTCAAGGGTTGGGCTATTTGGAGGTAATCATGAAGATTAGGGTCAGTGTACCTCTTTGCCAGGTCATTTGTAATGGCTGCTTTGGCTTCTTTGACTGTTGCACTGTCCTGGTGACATGGATTTGAGAATCATCTCTTTCAGAGGAAGGATCATTGATATAGTGGGGGTTGTTTCACTGCTCATGAGAGTTGTCACTGTTTTCAGTGGTGTGAGGATCTGAATCAGTTCTTCTGCCAGTTTCTGCTCACTGTCATTCAACATGATTATGTTCTTGACAGACAGCTTCAGATCTTTGTCCAGTAGGGCAGAATAGATGGCGGGCTGCTGTTCTGTGTATCTTTCCAACATGTCATGTACTGTATTCCACCGAGTTGTGACATCGTGAATTAACTTGTGTCTGGGCAAGTTTAACATCTCCTGCTTCACAGTCAAAACATGGTGGGCTTTGGTGCTTTTGTGAAAAAAAGTCACTATTTTTCTAACCCCCCCCCCCCCCAGGAGGCGGGACACTGTGTTGATTGGCACTGCTTTTTTTGCTGCTAGGTTTACAAAATGCGCAAAACAACTTATCTGTGGCCCCAGCCCATCAGCTTCATGGACTGCATTCACAATATTTGGAGCGTTATCTGTGGTTACTGGGAGTAACATATTTGGCCTCCCCAGCTTCCACGTATTCACTGCTTTTGTCAACTCTTCTGCCAAATGAGCGCTTGTATGACTTTCATACAGGGGGCGGGTTTGGATCCGACAGGTAGTGAACAGTTACAGTGAAGTAACTCACGGTTGCCCGCGAGGTCCATCCATCTGTGGTCAGAGCAAGGCTCTGTGCTTTAGCCAATTCGTTCACAATACTGTTGCATGTCTTTTCATAGAGGTCGGGAATTATCTCAGTGCTGAGAAAAGTATGAGACGGAAGTCTGTAAGGTGGATCGAGTGCTTTTATAAGATGACAAAAGCCCGCATCTCCAATCACCGAAAACAGCTGCAGATCTTTGGCAATGAACACCCCCACTGCCTTTGTTATTTTTATGTGTCTCTCGGAACCAGTTGGGTATGAATGCTGGAAGGATTCAGCAAGGGACTGTTGTTTTTTGGAGGACTTTATTATCTGCTCTGCTACCCTGCCTTCAGACAGTGATATTGCTGGATGATGGCGCCGCAGATGTGCAGTCATGTTGGAAGTGTTTCCGTTTGAGTAGGCTACACGTGTAAAGCAATGCTTGCACACAGTAATTTTTTTGTTTACCGTTTTTTCTTCCTCGGCATTACACTCAACGGCAAAACCGAAATGTCCCCACACCACGGATTTGAAAGACGCCGGCGCTTCCTCGTACTGTGTCCTCGCTTCACCGCCGCTCGCCATGTTAAAGTGTGGAATGATAGTTAAGCCGTGCGCGCGCCCCCTAACTTTAGAGCATAGCGATTGAATATTTACTCGTGTGGAGGAGTTTCCTCATCTCAGCTCGTACAGGCATAGCCTGTCTCCGCCCTCCTACGCACTTCCGCTCAATTTCATTTTCCTTCAGTACTACGTCTGGGATTGCGCTGTAGACTTTGGTTTTCTCCGATCAATTTTTTACCGGGCCAATCAGCGAACAGAGGGCGTGGCTGAGAACGATGACGTTGATGTCGACTCGTGCGTTATTTTGAGTTGTAGTTCACAATAAGAAAGATGCGAGCGAAGCCATTCGGTCCGTTGTGGCAACGCTGCCGAATATCAAGAAGTTAAAGCCGGAGCAAGAACAATCTTTGCTTAGTTTTGTGTTTATGGTCATCCTCCCACGGGGTTCGGGAAAAGACATATGTCACGACCAAACATCAGCGATTGGTTATGGCAGATAGAGTGACTCTGGGCAGATCCAATAGTTTTAGACTTCAATAGAATACCCGCCTACAAGGAAGTTAACGCTTGTCAATGGAGCGGTGCCAGACTCTCTGTACAAAGGAAATGTACGAGAGTCTGGTAGAACCAGGCTAGTACAGGCACACACAAACAGTCAATTCGGAAAGAAAAATATAACGTAGAACCGCAATTCACAAGCACGTATTGAACCGTGGATGTCGTACCGAACGGTTCAATATTATATTGAGAATTGTGGCATCCCTATTAAGTACATATTTAATACATTTAATAGTATGTCTTTTTCAACTGGTCAAAATCGTCCTGGTTGCGTATGCAACCCACCGTTCCCTGAAGGAGGGAACGGAGGACGTAGTCGACGTCCGCCCAGTTCATATGTGTATTTTCCACGTTACCTCCCTCCGGGTTGGACGTGGCTTCCGCAGCGTCCCTTCCTTCCAATGTACGGGGAACGCTTTCCCAGTGGTCCTGTAGGAACAGCAGTGACTTCCCTGGCCTAACCCCTGTCCTTCCCCGCCTTAAATTTGCGGGGGCATCAGGAGGCTTTGGTTTAGGCACTGGAAGGTGGCAGCGTTAGTGGCGCGTTCAAAGGGTGATCCCAATTCAGTCGACGTCGACTACGTCTGACGTTATCGACTGAAAGGGAACGTCCTGGTTGCGTATGCAACCCACCGTTCCCTGAAGGAGGGAACGGAGGACGTAGTCCCCTTGCCACTACCGCTGGACCACCCTGACCCCGGGGTACTCTCGGCTCCTCAGCGAAAAGCAACTAGTGCGTGCATCTACTTCCGTATTTATACCCGGGCCGCGGGGGCAGAGTGTGTGATGCAAATCACGCACGCCAAATTCCATTGGCTCGTTCAATAGTAATCGAAGATGATAGGCTCCCTAGCGTGATCCCAATTCAGTCGACGTCGACTACGTCTGACGTTATCGACTGAAAGGGAACTAATATTCTTTAACATAGCATGTAATGCTTAGTTTATATATTTTAAAAGTAGACATTCAATATAAAATGTTAATATAATTCAGAAAACGAGGTACTAAAATATCTACAGCAAATAGTCATTAAGTCTTGCTGAACAACTGTAAAGTCTACATGTTATGTCCCTGTATCACAGGAAAAAACAAGTTTAACTGATCAACTGAAAAGTATACCCAGCCAAAAAGTATAATAATTATAATGTATAACAAACTAACCGTATTTTTTCAATGTACATTTCTGAAATGCACTTTCTGTAAAGCTGCTTTGAAACAATATGTATTGTGAAAAGCGCTATACAAATAAATTTGAATTGAATTGAAATGCAAATCTTTATTTTTAGCATTAATATTTGTTTTAGTCAGCCCCCTTTGACTTCGAGAGCAAAAAAAAGTGATGTACAGAAACATACCTATGAGGACATTAAAAATTGTCATTGCAATTTTTGCAATAGGCAAATTTCTTAGTTGTATATTAAATTTAAAAACTCTCATTTTATTACTCATTATTTATTGCCGTTTTAATTTCGCAGTGTTAATTATTTAATTGGTTTGGTAAAAGCTTATAGTGGATGATTATAACTTAATTTATTGATCAAATGTAAGATTTTGTCATGAAAGATGACAGCCACATTTTAACGAAGTAGCCTAACATTTTCTGAAGTTAAATATCACAAATGCGTAGGTTTAATTAGAGCTTCAGAATAAATTATACTTATAACACAAGACAAGTAACATTTTATTCTGTTCACCGATTTACCTGTCCAAGGGACATTCGAGGCTTAATGTCGTGTAATCACCATTAATAACCATTTTGTTTTCTGCAAACACAGTGTGCAACGTTTTTATAGTTGTTTTATGTCACTGCCTAGATTAAGCATCTATAACAACAATTGACTAAGTTGATCGACGTAGCTCGCGTGTCAGTGTCAAGTTATAGCGGTTAACGTCAGTAATCCACGTAGCTAACATATAGAGCATCGGCATCAGCGTGTGAAAATATTTTCTAAACCCAAAGTGAGATTAAAGCCACTTATAGCCTACTAATCACTAACAATAATAAACTTACCGCCAAGAAGTAAGATTTCTGCTGGCAGTATCTGTCCATGGCGGCTGCGACTTGGCAGACGATCCTCTACGTAGCGTTAGCCCTCTTCACTGCTAAGTTGTTCGCGGAGCTGACCTGGTATTCTGCTCGTTTGTGTTATCTTAATATTATATCGGTGCTGTCCACCTTCACTAGGTCAGAGTCAGGGAAATAATACAAAGCAAAGTTTGGAAACGGCATGATTTCTGTTTAAATATCCGTATAGTTGAAATACCACAGTATCCGTTGCCCGCCCAACTTGTACTTTCAAATGGCAGTGTGTGATTGGACAACTACCTGCAAGGTTGTTTTGAAAAGCTTGGTTCTGATTGGTCGAAATGAATGCACTGCGAAATATATATTATAATTTTTATTTTTATTTTATTGAAGTATTACATTAACTTGTTATTTCCAACACCGGAACGTTGACGTTGACAAATATATTAAAATGAATTTCAATACACGTTTAATTCCCTTCATGTTAGGACTTGAATTTCAAGCTTTGACAAAAAAAATTATAATACAATTAGTTTAAGAATTCATTTGATAGCTGTAATGTATTTATGAATGTGTTTTATAAAATATATTAAAATGTAAAAACATGTTTTTCACAAAATTTTTGAAAGCAGGCTGAAACACATGCTATTACATAAATATTAAAAATATATTGCAGTTGGCCTATGGTTAAAAACAAGGTATGAATAACCAACTAAAATATAAATAGTTTTGCTATACACACAAAGTAAACATAAAATATACTTTAAGGTAGAGTAACACAAGTATGTTTTCTGTAAATACACTAAAACTACACTAAAAGTAAGGTTGATTTTAGCATATTTCTTAAAAGTATAATTAAGCATATATTTATTACCAGTGTACTTTAGTAAACTTTTGAGAAATATAATTAAAATATGCTTGTTTTTAGCATATTTAATAAAAGTATAATTAAGCATATATTTTTTTTACCAGTGTACTTCTAGTAATTTTTTATTATTAATTTAAAAAAATATATTATTAAAAGTATGCTTGTGTTTAGCATATTTCTTAAAAGTGTAATTAAAAATAAGTAAATAAGCATATATTTATTACCAATGCACTTCAAGTAGGCTATATTTTTTAGGAATATACTAAAATGCAATTTAATATATTTTAAATTCACTTTAAATAAGCATGTTGGAAATACAAATGTATTATAAACATACTATTTGAATTTCAAATATATGTTTAAATACATTTAATACTACCTCTTTTTCACCTGGGCAACCAGGGGTATTTAATGCTAAATCGGCTTGCCATGTCTTCGATCATCTACCGTTGGCGGCCGATGACGTCACCGCTCGCTCCCGCCGTCTCTTCCGTCATTCAGTTTCAGCGTCGAGGCGAGGAGAGCAGTTCACGGTAACGTTATTTCTCACATTTACACAACCATCACAACCAATCTCAGTTTGATTAAGCGAAAGACTCATTTCTGTATTGTTTTCATCGATCATAGCGATACTGTGCGTCTTTTCTGACGTCTTCCTCCAGAAATAAACATTTAGTGCAGCAGCAGCGAGCATGAGGAGACTTTGGAGTTCATTCAGACCTGAGCGATTATGAATTCTTTTGTGTTCGTTTGTGTGATTGTTTCGATGTTTGGAGTGAGAACTGTTACTGAATATGTCAAGTCAAAAGTCAAAGTTTGAGATCTGTGAGAGGAATCGATGGGAATCGATCTCAAGTGTCATACTAGTTATACTGGAACAGAGACACTTAGGTAAAGTTGGTTTTATATTCGCACATTCGCGTTAAATAACTTTTTCAATTAAATAGTCAATAAAGGAATTTTTTTCCAGATTCGAAGCAGCTACATGATATTGACAACAAAGATTGTGAACTACAACATTTTCTACAATCGATCAAAATGGGCAAGTATATTTTTAATGCATACATACTTAGGAGAATATTCAATGTAGTGAGGTAACCACGTTAGGGACCGTCTAAAAAGTGAATATTGTTTTTCATCGTGTGCAAACAGGTACATTTTAGCCAACTGCAGATGAAGCCTACTGGCAAATATCTCTCACATTATGTGTTCTAACCCTAACCCTTACTACACAAATAACATGGTTTTAATAGTTGAATCTCCTCAAAACGAGTTTTCCTTCGGGTTTGCACTTTGCAGATGGTCCCTTCTTAGCAGCCTGCGCATAGAGATCAATGTATTTTGTCCAGTGCGAAGGAAAGATCGTTTTGAGGAAATTTATGTTGTAGCTTCTGGTGTTTTATCTGTAGTTATATGTGATATGTGTTGTGTGTTGCAACAACGTTTAGTTCACGAGTTATTAATAAATAGCGTTTTACTTTTGGAACAATATAGCTTTGTGATGCTCTTTATGTTTTAAAAGTTTTATGATCATTTTCAGTTTCAGCGTATCATACAATTGTAATATTTTAATGATCTTAGTGATTAATGTCATAAAATCAAACTAGATTTAGATTCATGTGGACATGAATCTAATTCATGTGGATTATGCTGCTGTAATTATTTATCTGTAGTGGTTGATGAAGGTGAGTGTCATTAGTGATTTTTTTTGTCTTGTTGATGTTTTATACATGTCATATTGTGAGAAATTGTAGTATTTTCTTTCAGTAGAGTAGATTTATAGGCTTTTGTCATTTATCCTGTCTCTAATAATGTGTTTCTAACAGCAAACACTCAGAATAAAGTGAGATGATCTGCTGATGATCCTGAATGTCTTGTTGAATGAGTGTTGATAGTCTGAGGATCATCAATATTAACAGGTCTGCTGAAAACACTCTTTATTTCATGACAATAGTTCCTGTTTTCACCTCATTTATTATGCTAATGTCTTCAGAGCTCCTGTAAATTGACACTTAAAGCAACACTAAAGAACATTTTTTACCTTAAAATAATGTTTCCATAATCGTATCAGTGGCTCATCAAGTCGTAACAGGGTGAAAGGCACTTCTGGATTCGCTTTGCAGCCCAATATCTGTTATAACCACACTATGCAAGTTTGCCAGACCGGGTCACATTTCTGTAGTTCTAATGAGACATAAGAAAACTACAAATTTGACTTGCTTAACGTCAAGTGTTACAAAAGAAATGATTTAGTTTTTCTTTGTTTCTGATATCGAAATACATCATACTTTCATCGTTCATTCCAAGGCCGGTGCTAGATAAACAGCGAGCGTGCGTGCAACAGTAGGCTGCGGTAGGTTAAATTATTTACGACAGCAGAAATGGTCAATTCCACTTCCAACCTGTAGGGCGACCGAAGAGGAAAAGTTATTTAGTGTTGCTTTAAAGCTCATTTCATTGGTGTCAGCAGACTGAGGCAATTTGTTGGCTACTGTACCTTTATTTCTGTGTTTATGATTTTAACTGTTTTTCTTACCATTATTTAGGCTATATTTTGGAAGAATTAAAATTATTTATATTCTTTTCTATATTTCTAGATACCTGTATTTTAACGAAGAAGCAGAATAATGTTAGGATTAGCAATAAAAATAGATGGATTTCTAAGGAATATATAGACGGACATAAATGCTTGCTTAATTTATTATAAAAAAACAATTGAAAAAACATTTTTGATTTCGGCAGATCAGCTCCTCCCATGCTGGAATACATCATCAGAGAAGCTCCTCCCACTGTAATCACATCATCAGTGAAGCTCCTCCCACAACAAGCACATCATCTGTGAAGCTCCTCCCACTGTAATCATATCATCAGTGAAGCTCCTCCCACTGCAAGCACATCATCAGTGAAGCTCCTCCCACTGCAAGCACATCATCAGTGAAGCACCGCCCACAGTAATTCTCCTATAAATGCTGTAAATTCCCATCAGCTACAAGTGAAGACGAGCATCAGAGCATCAGGAAGAGCTGAAATCTGCAAAGACTGAGTTTATTAAAGAGGACAGTGAGAACACGAGTGATCCAGAACCTGCAGAATGAAACACACTGAAGATCCTGAAGAACAAAGAGGTTGGTGTTTATTCTTCATTCATTCGTGATGCTGAAGAACATTCATGTTAAAACATTCAAGCACTTGCTCACATTTAGATAAACAGTTCAACTATGAAATGGTACAGAATGTTCTGGGCAGGGCTCCAGACTAACTTTTTTACTAGGAGCGCTGTGGCCCCTGACTGAAAATTTTAGGAGCACAGGCAGAAAATTTAGGGGCACACCTTAAATCAGCTTGCAATGCAATTATTCAAATCTCCCCCAAAATAACTGTAATACTGACAAATTGTTTAATAATAAATATACTTAACATACAGATATTACAATGTGCAGTTTTATTTTAAGTTCACAGGGCTCCAGACTAGGGTTGGTGATGGCACAGTGGATAAGACACATGCCTTTGGTGTGAGAGCCCCGGGTTCGAATCCACTGTGAGACACCATTGTGTCCCTGAGCAAATTGTTCCCTAGTTGCTCCAGAGGCGTGCGACCTCTGAAGTATAGCAATTGTAAGTGGCTTTGGATAAAAAGCGTCAGCTAAATGAATAAATGTAAATGTACTAACATTTGAGGGCAGCAGCACCGGGTAGCACTGGGGCTGACAATAAAGCACTGAGCTTAATTTAGGGTGTAGATGAAATTAACTTTAATTATTATCATTCATAATGTCCTAATATTAATTAAAAAGTAGAACTAGTGGAAAAGAAAATTATATTAGGGAGTGAAAATGGCCAATAATCATCCTAGTGTTTACAATGGTAATTTAATTTATTTTTTATTTTTAAATAAGAGTTTTTCTACATCTTAAAATTTTTAGTTTTAGGGCAATCTTTGAACGATGAACAAAAAAATGTGTTGGTCATCACATTAAAAATATCATTTATATATGATATTATAGTTTTGAAGTGCTGGAAGAAGATGTGTAGTACTTGTAAGCGTTTTTCTATTTCTGTCAAAAGACCATAGTTATGGTTAGAGTTACTACATTAGCCTAAATCCATGGTGAATGTTGCTGATTTGTGGACTGAAAGCCTTAAAGGTTTCTCCTGGTCAGCGCTGTTTGATCTGATATCTATGGTTTATAACAGAACTCTGCGGCGAATCTGAATGTTTCTCACTGGATCTCGCAGCGATGATGTAATTAATTCTGAAACGAATTCAATGGATTTCTTCACTGGATCTGCAGAGTCTGGATCTCCTAGTAACAGTGTCGCGTGATCGAGATCGGCCCGCGACTGGCGAGTTCGGGGCGCTGCGCCGTCTATGATTGGTCCGAACTAATAAACGGTCCGTGAAGCATAAATGAGCAGCGCGTTTTCATTCCGCTTTCATCTTGTTTGCATTCGCTGCTCGGAAACGTTGGTCGCGCCAGCGCAACCTAAATAAATATTGGGTCGCACCGACATGAAAAATGGTTGCAGTCTGGAGCCCTACTGTTTTTTGTTTTTTTTTCAACAAATGGTCAGTTAAGGGTGGTTTGAAAATTTGTAACATCAGATCAAGCTAAATAGTATTTTAACGGTTTTATTTTACATAATTACTAAACGCCAAGTTACAGATAAAGTTGTTTTTGTCAAATATCATATAAGTTATTCATAGTTATAGAGATTCTTCTTACAGTAACTTTGGTAACAGGGTTGATGAATACAGTCAATGCTACAGTTTGTGTAAAAACTGAGACAATAGGCTTGTTTAAGATGAGCAAAATCTGCGCAGAACCGATCACCGGTGATCACCGCGAGATGCACGCCGGTTAGAAATGTCCGAGTACATTTATATATTTATACCACACCACTGCACATAAAATCTAATTCTGTGGGAAACGCTGACATATAATCAATTTATAAAAAGGCATCAAATTATCATATTTTATAGCAGTTGTCTACTTTCTGCCATTACATCAGGGCTCACTTTCATGTCTTTTCACTTGTTATTTCTCTTATTTAATTATTTTGATGTACTGAAAATGACATTTTAATAATTTTCTCTTTCATTTCAGACCTGATGGAAGAGAGCGAGGAGAGTGAAGAACTGAGTGAAGTGAAGGAGGAGAGAGAAGAACTGAGTGAAGTGGAGGAGGAGAGAGAAGAACTGAGTGAAGTGGAGGAGGCGAGAGAAGAACTGAGTGAAGTGGAGGAGGAACATCATGTCCAACCTGGAGAAAAAACTTTGAGTCGCTCAAAGACTAAAAGTAAATTTTTAAAGAAAAGACGAGCCAAGAAATCTTTCACCTGCACTCAGTGTGGAAAGAGTTTCAAAACCAATTTTTGTCTTAATGTTCACATGAGAGTTCATACTGGAGAGAAGCCGTTCTCATGTGATCAGTGTGGAAAGAGTTTCAAAAACAAACAAAATCTTAATGTTCACATGAGGATTCACACTGGAGAGAAGCCGTTCACATGTGATCAATGTGGCAAAACATTTCATAGTGCACCAGAGCTGAAGAGACACCTGAGTGTTCATACGAAGGAGAAGCCACATTCATGTTCTGTGTGTGGAAAGAGTTTTTCACTGATGCAATATTTACACACACATCAGAAAATACACACTGGTGTGAGAGAGTACATGTGCTTTGATTGTGAGAAGACTTTTACTACAGCAAATTGTTTAAAACGGCACCAGAGAATTCACACTGGAGAAAAACCTTACAAGTGTTCACACTGCGACAAGAGATTCAGTCACTCATCATCTCTGAAATCACATGAGAGGATCCACACTGGAGAGAAGCTGCCCACGTGTGATCAATGTGGAAAGAGTTTTACTTTTAAATGTGATGTGAAGCTACACATGAGGATCCACACTGGAGAGAAGCCATTCCCTTGTGATCAATGTGGGAAGAGTTTCTCAAACAAACAGTATCTTGATGTTCACATGAGGATCCACACTGGAGAGAAGCCACATGTATGCCATCAATGTGGGAAGAGTTTCACCCAATTGGGACACCTTAAAGGACACATGATGATCCACACGGGAGAGAAGCCGTTCATGTGTGATCAGTGTGAAAAGAGATTCTCATGCAAAAGTCATCTTAAGAGTCACATGAGGATGCACACTGGAGAAAAGCTGTTCACATGTGATCAATGCGGCAAAACATTTCTAAGTGCATCACACCTGAAGCAACACCTGGCAGTTCATATGAAGGAGAGGCCGCATTCATGTTCTGTGTGTGGAAAGAGTTTTACACTGCTGTCATATTTACATATACATCAGAAAACTCATACTGGCGTGAGAGAGTACATGTGCTTTAAATGTGGAAAGGCTTTTTCTACAGCAAACAGTTTAAAACTGCACCAGAGAATTCACACTGGAGAAAAACCTTACAAGTGTTCACACTGCGACAAGAGATTCAGTCAGTCAATACATCTGAAAACGCATGAAAAGACACACACTGAAAAAAAAACTTACAAGTGTTCACACTGTGACAAGAGATTCATGCAGTCAACACATCTGAAAACCCACGAGAGGATCCACACTGGAGAAAAACCTTACAAGTGTTCACACTGTGACAAGAAATTCAGTCGATCATCATATCTGAAAACACATGAGCAGACACACACTGGAGAAAAACCTTACAAGTGTTCACACTGTGATAAGAAATTCAGTCACTCATCATCTCTGAAAAGACATGAGATGATCCACACTGGAGAGAAGCCGCACACGTGTGATCAGTGTGGAAAGAGTTTCTCTATTAGAAGTAACCTGAAGCGACACATGAAGATCCATGCAGTGGAGAAACCACATCACCGCAGTCTGAAATCACAGTAAGTAGTTTATTTTTATGTGTTGAGCAACAAAGTCTCTTCTGTGTAAGTTAGGCACACATCACCCTATAGCCAAATCTCTCCTCTCCTCCTATAGTCGGTGTGTGGTGAGCACAGGACATTTGGTTGAACCAACAGGAATGTCTAATTTGTCAGTTCAGATCAATGCAAAAAAACAAACAAATTCTCTCTCTGACAGTAGGTGGCGCTCATGTAAAGCAGAAATACAGCACTACACAGGGCTCTAGACTAAGACTAAATGGTCACATTTTGCAAAAAAAAAAAATGTCCTGCCGGTGCGAGAGAGCTGCCATTTCTGTTGCATTCGAGAAACTTCACACAGCAAACAAAAGCAGAATGAAACCATGCTACTCATTTGAGCTGCGCAGCGCAAACAGTTTATCAGCCTGGAGCAATACTAGACAGCGGTTTACTCGTGGGCCGAACTCGATCACGCAACGACATTACTACACAGAGCTGGCAGATCCATTGAGAAAGCATTTCAAAAATGAAAATTAGCCCATGAATTACTCACTGGCGGCGAATTCTCTGCGCGGTGGCAGCCATCTTGGCTGAAGACTCTGGCTCGGCAGGCATGAAGTGAAGAAGCTCAGGATCGGCAGGCATGAAGTGAAGAGGCTCAGGCTCGGCAGGCATGCAGTGAAGAAGCTCAGGATCGGCAGGCATGAAGTTAAGAGGCTCAGGCTCGGCAGGCATGCAGTGAAGAAGCTCAGGATCGGCAGGCATGAAGTGAAGAGGCTCAGGCTCGGCAGGCATGAAGTGAAGAGGCTCAGGCTCGGCAGGCATGAAGTTAAGAGGTTCAGGATCGGCAGGCATGAAGTGAAGAGGCTCAGGCTCGGCAGGCATGAAGTGAAGAGGCTCAGGACCGGCAGGCATGAAGTGACGAAGCTCAGGCTCGGCAGGCATGAAGTGAAGAAGCTCAGGCTCGGCAGGCATAAAGTGAAGAAGCTCAGGCTCGGCAGGCATGAAGTGAAGAGGCTCAGGACCGGCAGACATGAAGTGACGAAGCTCAGGCTCGGCGGGCATGAAGTGAAGAAGCTCAGGCTCGGCAGGCATGAAGTGAAGAAGCTCAGGCTCAGCAGGCATGACGTGAAAAGGCAAGCTCAGGCTCGGCGGGCATGAAGTGAAGAAGCTCAGGCTCGGCAGGCATGAAGTGAAGAAGCTCAGGCTCAGCAGGCATGACGTGAAAAGGCAAGCTCAGGACCGGCAGGCATGAAGTGACGAAGCTCAGGCTCGGCAGGCATGAAGTGAAGAAGCTCAGGCTCGGCAGGCATGAAGTGAAGAGGCTCAGGACCGGCAGACATGAAGTGACGAAGCTCAGGCTCGGCGGGCATGAAGTGAAGAAGCTTAGGCTCGGCAGGCATGAAGTGAAGAAGCTTAGGCTCGGCGGGCATGAAGTGAAGAAGCTCAGGCTCAGCAGGCATGACGTGAAAAGGCAGGCTCATGATCGGCGGGATGAAGTGAAGAAGCTCAGGCTCGGCAGGCATAAACTGAAGAGGCTCAGGATTGGCGGGCATGACGTGAAGAAGCTCAGGATTGGCGGGCATGACGTGAAGAGGCTCAGGATTGGCGAGCATGACGTGAAGAGGCTAAGGATCGGCGGGCATGACGTGAAGAAGCTCAGGATCGGTGGGCATGATGTGACGAAGCTCAGGCTCGGCGGGCATGACATGAAGAAGCTCAGGCTCGGCGGGCATGACATGAAGAAGCTCAGGCTCGGCGGGCATGATGTGAAGAAGCTCAGGATCGGTGGGCATGATGTGACGAAGCTCAGGCTCGGCGGGCATGACGTGAAGAAGCTCAGGCTCGGCGAGCATGATGTGAAGAAGCTCAGGCTCGGCGGGCATGACATGAAGAAGCTCAGGCTCGGCGGGCATGTCATGAAGAAACTCAGGTTCGGAAAGCTCAGAAGCTGTGGGCCCCGAGGGACAGATCCCCTGGCAGAGGAGGAGAATCTCTAACGCTGCTAGATACATTTTTTAGGGTCTGTCGTTCTGTCACAATGACGTTCTATTTCCATTTAGAAAACTAGACATTTTAACATTCCCATAACCGAAACACCCCCCACCCTCTTAACTATACTGCACATTTGGAAAACATTTTAGAATAAAAATTTGTTAGCTGGGAATCCGTCCATTGAGTTTTATTATTATTATCATTATTGCAAATGACTTGTTTTGTCAGTTGATAATCTATTAGCATTCAGCTGCAACTTCTACAACACAACATAACAATTTTCTGAGCTTCATTTCACTAAGTTTTATTTCTACTACTGTGATTTCCAGGTGCTGAATATGAACAAGATGATCAGGAATTTCTAAAGATTACTCTGTTCGGGAAGACAGGAAATGGGAAGAGTGCAACAGGAAACAGTATTCTGGGAAGAGATGAGTGTGTGTAAATAATAAATAAATATTGAAATTTTGTTTCTATGTTGTCACCTGGACCTCATGTGTTCATCATTGTGCTGAGTTTGGGAAGATTTACAAGAGAGGAGATGGACACTGTAGATCTGATAAAGAAGATTTTTAGTCCAAGAGCTGCTCAGTTCAGCATCGTTCTGTTCACTGGAGAAGATAACCTGAAAAATAAGTCAATAGAAAAATATATCAGTGAAAGTAACTGTGCAGAACTGAAGAAACTGAACAAAGATTGTGGAAACAATCCTGGTTCAGAGAATGGGATTTGGGATTTAGTGAATGGGATTTAGTGTTTTAGCAATACAGAAAAACTGTTAACAGAAATCCATTTTTTCAACTAAACTCACAAAACCATTGACTTTTCAAAAAGTCAAACAACTGCTGTACTCAAAATCAAACAATGCTTTCAGATCATACATGCACCAGTCAATAAAATAAGCACTACGGATCATACATTCGACACTACAGACAAAAATGGAGAAAACAGCATCCAGAACATTACAGAAAAGAATAATATTGTATGCAGTACATTTTTTTAGCAATTACATAAAAAATCTAGTAATTGCAACTGATAAGGTGAACATTGTATTCTGTATGCACTGTAAGTATAGTATTTTACTGAATATTGAATATAAGGCCTATTGAATGTCTGTATATATACCACGTCACAAATCTCTTGGCAGTTTTAAATCTTAGCTTAAAACAAATTTTTTGGGGTATCTTTTAATTGAATATTTGCATAAATCTTTCATTGTCCACATTTGATTATTGGAATGGCTGATTTAGAAAGTTATGTGCGGTGTATTATTAAAGTTAAATAAGCAGAGGCTATTGTTAACAAACCGGGCATGCTTTGACGGCTAATTCAGAAAAGCACGAGATATTCCACATTATTTTTCTCCATCTCCCATTTAAACAGACGTTTCAGGAACAGACAATGTCTCATATTTCATATAAATACTTTACCGTACATTCAAATGCGTCATCTCCGTAAATGCAAACAAAAGTGATGTTCTTTATTTCATTCAAGATCTTACACACAAATTAGCTTGGCTTCTATGTAAACTGAACACGAGTTTATATTTTATAACCTAAATTAACACATCCAGAGCTGACTATGAAAGCTCAGATTCTAGCGGTTCATGCATGAGAACATATCGAAAGCCTTTATCTTAAATGTAAGGTCCACTGTAAAGACTCCTGGAATTGTAATGTTAAACATCAAAGTAGATATTAACTAAAATAGGTTTATGTTGAACTATTTTAAAATTGAACAATCTAATAACAAATACATATTTTCTTTAAACCATACCTGTAATGATAACTCACAACAATTATATTTTGGCAGCCAAGTTTTTTTTTTTACATAAATGTTCTTTTTTGGACTTGTAGCATTAGTTGGAAAAGTAAATTAATTATTTTAATTATGTTATATAAAACTTTCAGTAACTATATTTCATGTAAGCAATAAGGAATTTGAGGCTGTGCTGTATGGTGAATAAATCACTTATTCGTAATAATAAATTTGTTTGAATGTCCGCTGTGATATCTTGTCCTTTTAACAGTTTAGTGGTTTTCCCGTGCCGATAGTCATCTGTCAGTTGCCTTCCTTCTCCGTGATCACAAGTTTGAGTCCTTTCAATGTGAAAGTCTTCTCTACTGACAGACTCACTCATAAAGACCGTCTTTGCCGCCATCTAATGGAGAAAAAATGTAACTTATGTCAAAAATTAAAGTTCTGTAATTTACTCTCCCTCGTGTCGTTCCGCAAGACTTTCTTTCGTCTTCTGAACACAAATGAAGATCTTTTTGATGAAATCTGAGAGCTTTCTGTCCCTCCAGTGACAGCTACGCAACTACCACTTTGACACTAAAACTAATCCATATGAACCAAGAGGTTTAGTCCAAATTTTCTTTTTCTTCTGTTTATGATTGTTGATTAATGATGTTTATATGTGAATAAAAGTCTAAATTCTATCTATTCATCAAAAAGCGATCGAGTCTCTTCAGGAAATTTGAACTAAACCGCTCAATACATATGGGTTAGTTTAACGACCTCTTTATGAACTTGAAGTGTAACAATTTTAATATGGCGCTGTTTTACTCGAGATGTCTTCAGGAGCTACCGAAGATGAGCATAACCGATGTCCATCGCATATGCAGGTTGACATCTAAAACTCCTGCCCCAAAAATGGATAAAGGGTTTAAGCTACACGCTTCCTCATACATACGCGACTACGAGGGTATGTAAAATATCTATGAATGTTAGCTAACTTATGATTGCTAGGCTAGCTAGAGCTATTTCAGGGAGGTAGCTAGGCCTATTTTAGAGCTGTATATTTTTGATTATTTATCTTCATGTATGTATATATATATATATATAAGATCAGTGTCTAACACACTGTGAGACAGCCAACCATATTTTGATCTATGCTCCCCAGCATAATCACGTTGTCACTGATTTTTCACCAGTGTCAAACAAAGACAAGCTGACTGGTGCCAGTCACAGGTCTATAAGGAAAATGGGGAAGCCACACAGCCTGAGAGTAATGTTAGGGATTGGTTGGGTGTTCTGTTTGAGTTCTCAATCTGTTCCAGTTCAGGGACAGTATTTACCAAGCCTCTCATAAAGTAGACTAACCAGTGATCACGACTGGGTCCCCTTGACTATCTAATCACCATGGACAGAAAGGCAAGAGCTGTCATATTCGGAGATGCTTGGTTAATGCATGCACAGTTGTTCCAAGTTCAGTGTTGTTTTTTTAATGTACTTGTTATAGAGCTTGGATAGTGAGGTCACTAGTTGACTGACTGTACATCCTTGATCTTGAGTGCCACCCATCGTTCAATAATACTCGTATTCAGGCCTAGCAAGAAAAAAGAAAAAACTCTGTTACAGTAATAACAAATCCTGTTATTGTGGCATCGGTTTGACACAGAGTTGCTTTGCTCTTCCAAACCGCACACTACTCTGAGCTGAGCTGACACTGAGACAGAGCAGCAATGGCACAAGCCCAGAACAGCGGTAAGTGTTGAGATGCTATTCTTAGGCCTAACATTTCTGGTATAGGGAATTGGAAGCATGATCTGTCAATGTCCAACTTGTAAAAGGTCAGATGGAGAGCAAAAGAGTTTTGTTTTGCTTTTTTTTTTTTTACATAGACAGATGCATCATGTAATATGTCACGTACCTTGCCTGACTAGTTCGTTTTTTCCCCTTTTAATTTTCTAGTCTCTCATGGTCAGTGTTGGGGAAAGTTACTTTTAAAAGTAATGCATTACAATATTGCGTTACTCCCCAAAAAAGTAACTAAGTACGTTACTTAGTTACTTTTTATGGAAAGTAATGCGTTACATTACTTTTGCGTTACTTTTTCTCACCTGCATGGGCTTGTTTGTTTGTTTTTTAATAACAGCTAAAACAATCTATTTTTGCCAATTGTTAAGGCCCTTTCACATCAAAAGTTAAATGAATAAGCCTAAGGCTGAAGGAAATGCATATTTACTACTGTACAGTAGAGGGCGCCGCTCAAACAAACCTTTCAGCTGCTGCTGTTCTTGATTAAATAACAATAGGATACAGGAGAAGGAAGTTCAACACTCTTATTTCTAAACCTAATCTAAAGTCATTTTTGCTTATTAGTATGGTTGAATTAGATCATTGTAGGTCAGCAGCAAAGACATTGGTTAATAAAGTGAGATTAAATACATAAAGTATATTTGTGTAATTTAACATAGTTAATTATAAAACTTTTGCACAAAATTCTGAGATTGCACTTGACTGTTTTTATTCATTTTGAGGAATACTGAATGTTTTTGTGCAAGTGAGATGAGTAAATGCATGTTCAATGCAAATGCACACAACACCTCACTTTATTTCTCTCAACATGGGGACAGGAGAGCTGTCAGTCAATAAATGTGAAAAAGTAACTTGCGTTACTTATTTGAAAAAGTAACTAGATGTTTTGTTGTAAATTGAAAAAGTATGCGTTACTTTACTAGTTACTTGAAAAAGTAATCTGATTACGTAACTCAAGTTACTTGTAATAAGTTACCCCCAACACTGCTCATGGTTGCGATTCTATGCATGTTGTTTGTCTTTTCTCGGTCAGGGAGAGAAACCTGGGCCCATAAACAGCATGGTCATCACCAGAACAAGACTCAACCGGCTTATGGAAGGAGGAATCAGGTGATGTAGTGAGCTGTGATTACTGTAAATACTGCATCATACTGGGTTATACAATTGTTAGGATTGTTGTTTCGTGTTTCCATTACAGAAAGATCCTACAAATCTATTACAGAATGACATTTTGTTATAGTTAATTTTTTTATTTTTGTTATAGTATATTTGAAATATGTGTCTTTTTATGAATAAAGGCCAGTAATTGTCTGAAAAGGCCTGAAATTTAGGATTTAAAAAATGTGACGACTTTTAATTTCAGTGAACTTAAAACAATCATCACATAAACCCTTATAATAAATGTCACATTTACCTATAAAATATAAAACAAATAAAATTACTCAACAGGCTGCATTTGGGTTAAAAAAATTGATTTGAAAACAATTAATTTGATTAATTCTTACTCAATTCTAATTTGTTAAATTTAATTAGTAATATTGCTTGTAATCTGCTGCCTCAATTTTATTGATTAGATATAGTGTATTACTTTTTACAGTGTATAATCATTAACTGATAGAGGCTTGATTTGGACCCGATTTGTCATGACCACTTCAAGTCGAACACACTTATTAATAAGAATAATAATAAGAATAATAATGGGGACGATCTCAGTGAATCCATGAACCAGTGTCGAATTTTACCTGATCTCGAATCAGTTTTATAAAGTTGTAGACATTTGTAATGTCACATTTTTATAATAAAAAGAAGAGTCAGGGCCCATAAAACACCTAACAAATTAATAAAAGAGCACATATTATAGCCTACAGACACTTTATATTTAATGGTATTTAATTAGTTGTAGATTTCATTTAATAGATTAACCTTTCAAGAAAATATTTGCAATTGGAAAGGGTTGTTTATGCATGTTTGGACTTTTTCCTTACATTTACACAGTTTTGACCAGCAGGTGTCACCAGCATTTTTCAAGCGCTTCGAAACAGTGAATCATTTTGCAAAGCAGATATTTATTTTGGGCTATTTGAGAACATTCCGAGTACAATTGAGAATTCGATAAATTACAGTTTTGTTTGTTGTGTTTGGAAAGAATGGTGCACAAATAATAGTGATTTTTGTAAAAACAATGAAAAGAGCTGCAATTGTTCCACCTCCACCCAATTCAAAATGGCAGAGGGAAGAGGAGATGCACCAAGTACCTCAGGAATAAGTGTTAAATTCCAAGGTTTTCTCAGAAAACCAGCCAGGTACATCAAAAACATCTTTTTTTTTATCAGATAAATAAGATGTTAGAAATACTTTTATCCAGATTTTAATAATATTTTTCTTGTACATTTTTTTCTGTGACAGGAAAATACATCTGTCCACTCCAGTGGACATCATGCGCCTATGTTGTGTATATTGTGCCTATGTCTTATGTTTAGATTCAGTATGTTTTAGGTAAAATTATGATATAATTAACACTTGATTAGTTTTATTAAACACCAATATTAAATAGTCTTCACATTTTATAATTCATCAAACCATTAAACTATTCATAAAATATGTATTATTGTTTGTAAAATATACACTGACAGCACAGCCTTCATCAATAAAAATAAAAATATATTGAAGAAAAAAAAGTTATTGGCATGATTTTCACTTGATTAAAAGTAAAAACAAACCTGAAACAAATATTAGCCTACTTATGTGATTCAATAATTCATGCATGAAATGGTTAAATACAGGTGATTTATTTAATAAACAATTTGCGTGATTAAATGCTGTAAAAATGACATCATGTTCATTAAAGTAATATTTCTGAGTGCTCCTAATCCTTCTAACTGCCCTGCGTGCTCACGTAGCAGGTCGTACGTGCTCGCAGATGTCTAGCGTCAGTTGCGCAAGTCTGGAAATCCCATTTGCGCCTCTTCTGCTTACTGGTCCCAGGACAGGACCGTTTAAAAACAACGACAGTCTCGTCGTCGACACAGGCATACGTGTTGTAATCATGAGTGAATGCATGAACTTCACTGAGGGAGAGTTCTATCAGCGGCATTTTGATTCGCGTGCATATGTTAAAAATTTCTATTCCTGCCCTCGCGGTCACTCTGACGAGAAGGATTTTCTTACTTTCGTTTTAAGATGCCTCAGCCGAGTTTTCTCCACGGGTAAGCAAGCAAGCAACCTCAATCAATCTAATCGCCATGTTTAAATGTTTTACTTTTCGTAAATACGTTTAACACAAATGCTTGTTTTATAGGAGAACACAGAGGTCAGAGGCTGGTTGATGTGGGCAGCGGACCATCGATCCACAGCGTCTTGAGCGCGTGCGAATACTATGACGAGCTTGTGCTGTCTGATTTCGCTGATAGCAATCGAATAGAAATTGAAAAATGGTTGAAAAATCAAGAAGGCTGTTTAGATTGGAAACCTATTTTGCAGTACATCTGTGAACTGGAGGGAAAAAGGTAGGTTAATTAACCTAGCCCTAATGCAATATTTGGGTGTTTCTCCAAAGGCAGTTTTTGGTTATTTGGACTTATTTGGAAAAATAAACTCACTCTCAAGTTATAGCGATACAACCCTTAGGCCTAATAACGGCGGTAGACAATTTCGGAATTAACTTGCAGGCTAATTCCATTGGTAAAACTATGTAAGGATGAAACAAAAAACCCAAACCCATTTATAAAATTACAGAGCCAAGCCTATTTTACACGATACCATTCTTCTTGGTATTATTTATTTATATCACTTTTCATTCATCTTTGAAATATTCAGCCCGTCCGATTTGGAGGCTTCGCTTAAGCAACGAGTCAAAAGGGTTTTAAAATGTGATGTCCGGTTGGAGAATCCGTTCTATCCACACACACTGGAACCAGCTGACTGCATCATAACATCTCTGTGCCTGGAAGCAGCGTGTAAAGACATTCAGACATACCGTCGGGCTTTACATGGGCTGACCAAGGTCCTGCGTCCTGGTGGACTTCTGGTCATGGTAGGTGTTCTGGGTGAGACCTTCTACAAGGTGGATGAACAGTCCTTTTCTTGTCTTAAACTGAGTCAGTGTGATATTGAGGAAACGCTTAGAGGTTTAGGCCTCTCCATCCACGAGTTTAATCTACTGCCTGTAGAAGACCAGAAGAGCAACTCCGTGTCTGACTTTGAGGCTGTTTTTCATCTTGTGGCGAGAAAACCTTCCGAATGAATAGAGGAATTTATATAATAGGCCTAAAGCAAAATCGGTTGTATTTAAAACTTGAGCATGCAATCACTCCTGTTTTATAGTCTATGATTTTTGCTGTGTATTAATAAACGGCACAAGATGAATATGGAATGCATAACTCTTAAAACTATACACACATATATATTGTTTGATCGAATATCGTTTTTTTCCCCCCCTTTTTATTATGGCTTTTAGTTACTGAATGAAATAAACATTGGCCTACTGTGAAATCAATTTCATGACTTATGTTCTTTACTCAACACTTTAAAAGGGAGCTTTGCCTTTGGGAAATAATAGAGAATTCATCCAAGCATTCCACTCTAACTATGAATTTTACATTTGAACCATTTAAAAAACAGAACGCCACAACATGGGAAATAACCAACACAAAGTAATTAAGCCTCGTATTATTTGAGGAGTCTTTTGGTGACAGACAGTGGGGAAGACCATGGTTAGTGGCGGATCTAGAGTTTTTTCCTTTGGTGGCATGAGGTTTCAGGAGGGGTGACATGGACATTATTCATAATTTAAAATGCTACCGTTTTCATTGAATGTGTTTTGTTCCCTTTCAGTCGATAACGTCGGACGTAGTCGACGCGACTGAAATGGGATCACGCTAGGGAGCCTATCATCTTCGAGTACTATTGAACGAGCCAATGTAATTGGCGTGCGTGATTCGCATCACACACTCCGCCCCCGCGGCGCGGGTATAAATACGGAAGTGGATGCACGCACTAGTTGCCTTTCGCTTCGGAGCCGATCGTTTGATGTCTCTGAGAGTGCTGTTGTCTACAACGAGCGAGTGTGTCGGTGTTCTTCAGGAAGACTCTCCCAGTGCTGGTGTTCTACAGCGCGAGTGCAGCGGTGATCGCGAGCTTTGAGCTCTCAACTGCTGTTTTAACAGCAACAAATTTCTAAATGTTTGTGTGTGTTGATGGCTGGTTAGAGGGCGGAAAAGTGAGTGCTTCACTGTTTCAGTTCTCTGTTCAGTGTTGCCGCGGTCATTTCCCTGTGTGCTCCGGCACTGGTGACGGTCCTATTTTCTGAAAGAGCAACACGGGTGCGTTTGCGTCTTTTTCAAGATGTCATTCCGCCCGTGCGTTTCTGGGTGCGGTCGTTCCCTGTCTCTCTATGATGGTCACAACTGTTGTGTCACGTGTTTGGCTTACAGCACGCTGAGACAGCTTTTGTGGACAGCTCATGTTTTCACTGTGGGAACATGACTGTCGCAGTGTTGAGGGCGAGACTCGCCTTCGTTCGCGGAGAGCGAGTCCCCATTACCATGCCCCACCCTCGGGTGCTGTGTGGGATGGGTGACCGGAGGATAGTGTTGGATGTCCCGCCCGGTAACCATTCCCTGTGGGCTCCTCACTCCTCCCTTCCACTGCAACCACTGGAGCCTCCTGTGTTGTCTGCTGGTCCATCTGTAATGGGTGGGCCAGCGGTTTCACTCGGGGCTCCCCTGGAGGACAGGACGCCGATTGCAGCATCAGAGGGTGAGCTGACTTCTGGAGATGATGACTCGGCTGCATTGTCTCCCTCCGGGAGTTCAATGTTGCCCGAGCCGGATCCAGAATTATCAGCTATGCTGAAACGGGCCGCCGAGGCTGCCGGGCTCGAGTGGAACCTCCACCGTGTCCCGTTCAGTCTCGGTTGGAATCTGGAGTTTGGTATCTTGGGGCGGGCCGCGCTGGTTCTCAGCTCGCCGCCCCAGTGCCTTTCTTTCCCGAAATGCATGGAGAGCTTATCAGGTGGTGAACAGCATCTTTCTCTGCCAGAAACTGCCTGAATAGCTTTTCCCCCTCATTACCCTTGATGGAGGAACGGTGAAGGGTTGCGAGGTGTCCCTCCATTGGAGCGGTCTGTCGACACAGGTGCACCTGTGTCCGGCGGCCGCTGCCTTTTGGGGGGATCCTCGTCTCCCCCCTAAGGCCTGTGAGTTTCGTCCGTTCCGACGGGCAGAGCTTACAAAGCCTGTGGGCAAGCCCCTTCCTCTTGCGTGCCATGGCGTTGCTGCAGGCTAGGGCACCCATGGCATGCACGAGGGTAATCCAGACCGTGCGCTCATAGGTGAGCACCGCACTGCATCCGACCTCACCCTCCGGGGTACGGGTGTCGTAGCGTGCGTGATCGGTCTGGCGATGTCCACCTTGGTGGTCCAGTAGCGCCTTCGTTGGCTCAGCCTGGTTGGTATGGCGGATGCGGACAAGGTTCGGTTCCTGGTCTCCCCAATTTCCCAGGTTGGGCTGGTCGGCGACGCGGTGGAGAACTGCATCAAACAGTTCTCTGCCGCTCAAGCGCAGACGGAGGTCATCCGGCACATCCTGCCCCGGTGGCCAGCTGCTGCCTCCACCCGCCGCCGGTGGCAGCTCCTCCGCCTGCTCGTCGCCGTGGGCGTTCTCCGGCCGCCGCTCCTGCTGGCCCTCCGCAGCAGCCTCCACCCAGGCCTCAGCAGGGAGCCGGCCGCAGTAGAGACGCCCAGCCCGCTCCAGGCGCTGCCAAGCCAGGTGGCAAGCGACAGCGAAAGCATTCCGGAGCGGGCCGCCCAGGAATGGATGAGATGCTCTTGGAGTGGCACGATCACTCCCTCCCCCCGGGTGAGGGCCGGGTGGAGCCTTTGTTTGTGTGTGTGTCTGTTCCGCCGCTGGCTCCCTAAAAAAAAAAAAAAAAAAGCGGAGCAAGCGGTACCCACACTTCAAAGAGAGAGCAATTTCATCTGTTCCTGGGTCCCAAGAGGGCCAGTCTGGCGGGTGTGACCCTGTATAGCCTTACACCCCTCAGCTCCCCCTTGGTCGCCAGCAGGCAGCTTGGTGCGTTCGAGGACCCGGTCATCCGCCTTCTCACGCGCCCCCTGCCGCTTGTGGAGACAGGTAAGTGTTGCACAGCACACTAACACCACTCTCTCTACTTTGCTGCCCCACCTCAGGCTCGGCTACCCCGCTCAAGTCAGTGATAGTCATCACATTAGGTGTTGAGCAGACGTGCTCCTGAAAATTCAGTGATATTCATCACACCGAGTGTTGAGCAGTGCTCCTGACTTGTGCGTGCTTATCTTATCCTGCTGGCGAAGGATTTGATATAGCCGCTCCTCCAGCCGGCACGAAGGCCAGTTGTAAACTCGTTCTTCGTGCTACTAGGTGGTGGGTCGTGACCATCTTGGCCCAAGATTGGTCTGCAGCTTTGACCTGAAAGACATGTGCTTCAGATCTCTACCTCCCGCACCGCAGGCCATCCTGTGTGTTGCGTCTAAGGGTGGAGTATCAGTACAGTGTCCTTCCCCTCGAGTGCTCCAGAGCCCGTTGGGTCTTCAGGTCAACTGGAAGAGAGTAATCTCGCCCACGGGCTGAGTATCTCTTTTCTAGTTTTGGAGAGGTACTCGGTCCAACATGTCTCTCCAATGAGAATGTGTTCAGCTGGTGTTGAAGTGAGAAAGGGTCCCACTGAAAGAACTTTCAGAGGCTCCTGGGGTATATGGTAGTCGTAGCCTTTGGCTCCCTCCATATGTGACCGCTTCAGCGCTAGCTTCACGATCGAGTCCCGAGGTGACCGTGGCAGAGCAGCTCACCCTGTGTGACTATAGTTCATCCCGGTCTGCTGCCAAACCCTCTTCAACAGAGCGGCCATGTACAAAGGGCGTGTTTTAACGGGGGCCTGGGCGACCCCCGACTACACGGGCATTTGTGCCTCGAGTTGTTAGACATTGCGACCGTTGCGCAAGCTTCCCTTGCATGTCACAAACTCACCCGTCACCTCCTCCTTGGAGTCAGACGCTTCTGAGGGCGCCTTATTCCACTCCTCCCGCTTACTCAATCGTGCCGCCATCGAGCCTCACGACAGTTATAGCCAGGGCAAGTGGAGACTCCATCCCCTGGGTCCGGCTGGGTCATGACCATTCCGGGGCCGCTCAGTTGCCCCCCCGGTTTTATTTTTCCGCCAGTGTTTGGGTAAACCGAGCGGACTACCCTTGGACAAACACTGGGACTCAGCGGCCCCAGGGGCCCGCAGAAATGCGTTTAACCCCAGTGAGCCTTCTAAAAGTGACTGCGACTCATGGTCGCCTTGCGCCTGCAAGTCAGTGAAATCATCACTCTTCATGTTGAGCAGATTTGCTCCTGAAACTCAGTGAAGTTCATCGCACTCTGGTGTTGAGCAGCAATGCTCCTGTAGCTCAGTGAGTCCATCACAGGTAGCTCAGTGAATTCATCACACGCAGTGCTGAGCAGAAATGCTCCTGGTGCTCAGTGAAGTTCCTCGCACTCAAGAGTTGAGCAGAAATGCTCCTGAAGCTCAGTGAGTTTATCACACTCAGGTGTTGAGCAGTAATGCTCCTGAAGCTCAGTGAACTTGTCACACTCAAGTGCTGAGCAGAAATGCTCCTGTCGCTCAGTGAGGTTCTTTGTACTCAAGTGTTGAGCAGAAATGCTCCTGAAGCTCGTGAGTTTATCACACGCAGGTGTTGAGCAGGAATGCTCCTGAAGCTCAGTGAACTTGTCACACCCAAGTGCTGAGCAGAAAATGCTCCTGAAGCCCAGTGATCTTCACATGTTGTGTTGAGCAATGCTCCTGTCTTTTGCGCCCGTCACTTGCACCTACGTGCCATGTCAGGAGAGGAACAGGTCTTCATAGTTGCCCCTCATTGGCCCAACTAGACCTGGTTCCCTTCAACAGCCTTCCTGACTTCCCCTGGATTCGGGGACGGGGCACGATGGCACACGCGTTCTTCCCCCGGAGATTCCGGGCGGTCTTACATCCGAACGCGGAGGTTCAGGTGGCTATCACAAGAACATGTGTTAGTTACCATCACTTCTGCGAGCACCCCCTAGAATTGGGTAGCGTGCTTACGCCTTTAGAAGTGGAACCTAGTCGTTGAGTGCGTCTTCTCCCCTGAGGAGATCCTGAAAGCTTTCGATCACTTCAGTGCTCTCTTTCCTGCAAAATGGGTTGCAGTAGGCTGTTTTCCTAAATCACCCTCAAAATGATGTTGCCTCGGTGTTTAAACGACGCTCATCGTGTTGCAGAAGTATGCAGAAGCACGTTCTGATCGTCAGGTTCCTGAGGAGCAAGGTCTTGTAAATCCTTGTGTCCCTCTTTATCCTCTTGGGCCTTGTCCCTGGTGCGACTGCACTGCAGAGACCGCCCCTGAGCCACTGCAGGTAGTGAGTTAAAAATTCTGTTATATCAGTTCTCCTGCTCGCGTGGTCTCTACTAGAGGGTAGGGACTTGCTCGCTTTCGGTCAACGTATTGTGCCTGGAGTCTGGGCCGGCTAACTCTCACAAGCTGAGACCCCGGCTCGGATTGTGCCCAAGGTTCCTACCTCTCCCGTAATAGGAGCAGGTGGTGAGCCTGCAAGCGCTGCCCTGGAGGAGGCAGATCCAGCCCTGGCTTCTCTGTCCGATTCGCTTGGACGTGTACAGAATGCAAGTCATAGACCTCAGACCAGCTCTTCAAATATCTGTTGGAATTCAGCAGAGAGGGGAGGCTGTTTCCATGCAAAGTTGCACTTAGTGCTTGCCTTCATTTCGGCAAAGATCCGAGATGCAACATGTCCACTTAGGTGTTGAGCTCCTCTATGATGAGTGTAAAGTGCTCCGCCTGGGCGTTGACGATATACTTTGCTAAACAGATTCTAGAGTTGGGGGCTGGACGACACCTAGTTGAACCGCTGCTTCCCGTGGGCTCCCTTCTCATGAAGCCAGTTTCACCGTGAGCCCGGTTCAAGTGTCGGCTTGCTGCGCCATTCCCCTCCTATGGACTGGATACGTGCGCCTTTCTACTCCAGTTGAGTTCCCTTAAAATTGAACCCTGTTGAGTTCCTCCACACCCCTCCGACGTCGGACGTGCGGAACGTCTGGTGTTAGGCCTACCACTCGTAAGCAGTGTGGAACCTGTGTTAGGCTGGGTCCATATGTTGCGGTCCCTCCGGTGACCCCATATGTGTATTCTTCCACGATACGGCTCCCTGCGGTGAGCCCGTGTCTTCCCTCGGCAGAGTCTCTCTGCCGTCACTGTCCGGTGTGTCTCCCCCCGTCTTAGGCTGGAGCCACCCCAGTGACATTCCATATGTTAGACTGCCCGGTTTCCGCCCAGTTCATATGTGTATTCTCCACATTTCCTCCCTCGGGTTGGATGTGGCTTCCGCAGCGTCCCTTCCTTCCAACGTACGGGGAACGCTTTCCCAGTGGTCCTGTAGGAACAGCAGTGACTTCCCTGGCCTAAGCCCTGTCCTTCCCCGCCTTAAGTTTGCGGGGGCATCAGGAGGCTTTGGTTTAGGCACTGGAAGGTGGCAGCGTTAGTGGCGTGTTCAATGGTTGATCCCATTTCAGTCGCGTCGACTACGTCCGACGTTATCGACTGAAAGGGAACGTCCTGGTTGCGTATGCAACCCACCGTTCCCTGAAGGAGGGAACGGAGGACGTAGTCCCCTTGCCACTACCGCTGGACCACCGCTGACCCCGGGTTACTCTCGGCTCCTCAGCGAAAAGCAACTAGTGCGTGCATCCACTTCCGTATTTATACCCGCGCCGCGGGGGCGGAGTGTGTGATGCGAATCACGCACGCCAATTACATTGGCTCGTTCAATAGTACTCGAAGATGATAGGCTCCCTAGCGTGATCCCATTTCAGTCGCGTCGACTACGTCCTCCGTTCCCTCCTTCAGGGAACGGTGGGTTGCATACGCAACCAGGACGTTCTCTACACTACAAGAGTGGGAGTCAAATCAGAGATGCAGCTGGGTTTTTGGATGGTGGGGGTCATAATTTGTGAAATGTGGACGCTTTCTCTGTGTAATCACTATCAACAGTCTGTGTAGTCTATACTTAAATTGTACTTTGTGAAAAAGCAATTCTTGGGGGTTTGGGGGTATGCTCCCCAGGAGATAAAAAAAAAAAGACCCGTCAAATGATGTCTTCTAGTGAGTTTTGAGGAAATATGTACAGATTTAGTCATACAACATGTAAGGGATAATGTATAGCGAGGCGGTTGTTATAGCGAATACAAACCCGACAGGCTGATTATGACCCCGACGCGAAGCAGAGCGCAAATTATGATACACTAATACAAAATAAAACATTTGTATTCACAAAAATGTCTCTATTTGTACAAATTGCTACACATTCATTCAATTTTGAATTTTGCACACGCAAGCTGAACGATATTTGGTTGTGGATGGTAAAACATATCTGCAACATTAATCAAGTTCATTGATAATTGTGCGTGTATGTGTTAATCATTTTGATACTATATTCATCCCATACTTTTTAAACGGACCACTGCGTGATACGGGTCGGCTCTTCTTTCATTGCTAACTTTGACTCTGAGGTGACCACACGCATTTTCATCAAGCTCCCAGGAGATTACTTTACATGAACTTTGGAGAAAATACACAAGGGGTCTTTTTTGGAAAACAAAGTTTTTTTTTTGTAAACGGATTTGTAAACAACGTAAGCCTGTTTTAATGTTGTTGTAAAAAAGATGTTTTTATGTAAAATGTATACATTTGACAAATAATGTGTGAAAGTTAAATGCTTACGGATCAACGTTTTTAAAAAACATATCTTTTTTAAAATGTTGTTTTCTATTTTTTAATACTAACACATTTTGATAACTTTAAGAAAATGCAATTTAAACTTTTTCACTGATGTTTTAACGTTTTTAACATTTTACAAATGTATGAACGCAAAAGACTTGTGTATTTAAACACCGGATATGTAAAACGTAATGATATTTTTGATACTGTGATTTTTAACATGATGTGTTTGAACACTTTTTAGAAACGCATTCACTGATGTTTTAACAGTTTTTACAAATACTGCGTGTGGAGGTAAAAACTCTAACTTTTTTTGTTTCTTTTACTGAAAAAGTTTTTAAATGACTGAATATTGACTTTTAACATTTTTAAAATGTATATATGTGTTTCAATGATATACATTGTTTTAATGGCTTTTATATGTGATTAGTACAACTTCAAATGTATATGCGAAAGCACAACTCTCTTCTTTAATAAAAAACACTGATCTTACCTCTGACAATGTCCTTATTATACATTTTTAAAAAATGTTTAATGTATATATCGTTTTTGAATGTTTTTTCAACATTTTTGAACATTTTTACATTGAACAAGACAGGCGTCGATAACAGGTGTACAGCCCAGAAGTGGGTCAGATGGGAGGGGCCATCGAGGTTTTTCTTTTTTTTTTGGGGGGGGGGGGGGGGGGGGGGGTACCCTATCATCGTACCCTATCAAGTCTCTCTCTGGTTATGTCTTCATTATTTTATGAATGTTTGACTACATTTGACTATGGACGTTTAAATGTTTATATTTCAACAATGAGTTAGAGTAGATAAACATATCATTAGAAGATTGCATTAGAAACTGCTGTAAATGTGCAGTTTAAACTCAGTTTTATGGCCTGTATAATTCTAGAAAGCTCCTGGAATGGAGGATTGAATGGTTTGCCTTCTGCAAACAACCTCAAGATCATGTTTTCTGGAGAACACAAAACATAAAGATAGAATAACTCTCAGTACAAGCTTGAACTGAAAACTGCTTATGTGAACATAAATACAGTTCATTTTCTAAATGCGGAGAATATTTATCTTAATTGTATTATTCTTTTGTTTGGGTAGATTTCTATGCTGAGTCTTTGCTGTTTTTAATGTGTGGACCATTAATTCCTGTTACCAGTGTTGTTGTTTTTTGTGATACTTTGGAAATGTTGTGTAAATTCTGCGGGGAGAGTGTAACAGGTACAGAAAGTAAACTGTTAAATACATTTAGTAGACTTGACACAATTGTTCATTTATACACCTGATATACCGGAGCTGACGGATCAAGTGAGTGCTTTCCCCATTGCTGTGATGTCACAAATCAACATCACTTCCTGTTCTGGCTCCTCCTCTTCCCTTTTGCATTGTCATCTTATCTCATATCTATATGTTCCCTACAATTCATGTATAATGATATTTTACTTACCTATTGTGGTGAGATCTGGTACAGTATTTACCTCATTGCCTGAATAACCCCTAGTTAGGTGCCTTCTGCTGTCAGGTCAGGTTTACTACACTTACTAGTTTGTTATACCAGTTAAATCTAAAGGATGTCCCTTAACACCATATACAACAATGACAATCATTGACTCAAAGGATCGTTCATCCTTACCGTCCGATGAAAGCTTCCTGGATCCCTTTTGTCCCGGTCAGTGAAGATGTACAAATGCTTCTTATTGCTATTGAACTTTCTTTGTACAGCTGAAGTAAGACGGGAAATACTTGTCTTTATAAAATCAAAATTTATTTGAACAAAAGTGAAATATACTTGGTTACACAATAATCAAAAAACATTTTAGCAAAATATGAAAAGGTTACAGATTATGATTCTTCAGATAATCCCTTCCCAGGACGATCCTGGAGAATGGATGTACAAAGAGTAACTTACTTCTAAGCAGTTCAAGAAGCAATCTGTTAGAAATAACTTGAGCTCATCAGCTTATAACAGCATTGAGCAAAAACGGATTCAGAGAGAACCCACTCTCTCTAGAGATGCACATCAAAAAATGAACACAGTTTTTCTGAGATATAGGCCTTTATACCCAAAAAACACATACATTGTTCCTGTTTCGGCTGCTTTGTTTGTTTTTTTCCAGAGGAACTGGGGAAACTCTTGTGACATTAACGCTGTTCTTTTGTGTCTCTCTGGTGTTTTTATGATGTTTCCTTCCCTTGTGCTTCTGTTTATCTGTGTGTGCGGGAGGACTTGTGTGTGTGCGAATGTCTGAGTGTCACTACACCCCCTCTTGGACGTCTAAATACATACATTTCCCATCAGCACTCTAGACACAATTTCATCCAATTCAATATTATAAACATATACGGTATCAACGACTAGATCCAAGCAACACTCATAGAACCTGTAGTTGGTGATTCGTTAAGAAAGAACCCAATTGACTCTTCGCAGGGAGCTTGATTGACAGGTGATCTGACCAATCATACTTCGCCATCCGCCATTTTGTCCGACAAAGCAGTCGGGAGAGTTAGTAGATTAACATGGGAGGATTTGAACTTGAAAAACTGAATATACTGACGCCTTTCCGCGGTTAAAACAACATTCCTTCTTATGTTCATTCATGTTTATTTGATGCTATAAATGAACTAGAAGGAAGATGATCGGTTCACGAGCAGCTTTAACTGAGGCTCTACAGCGATCTGTCACGACACATTAAAGAGCCACAAAACGGTATTTATTGTTTAAATTTCTTTTAAAAAATGACCAAATTTGAAAGCCGAGACTTTGTTTAATATGTTTAATATCAAAAGTAACAGAAAAGTAACCTGGTCTGTCCTGTCTGTCAGCGTATTGTCAGTCTCCTCTCTGATCCGCGATGTATTTTTCACTGCGTGAGAACATTGTGTGTGTGCGTGAGAGCGGCGTAGCTTGTCGGACATAGCGACAGTAACTAAGGGGGGAGGGTCTTTGCGAAGGGTCAATTGCGACAGATAACTCATTGTTTTCTTGTACCACATCCTGTCGACCGGTCGCTAGTGGAACAAGTCCCGCCTCTGCGGAGCCCGGTCCAACTTCAGCAGATTCTGGTCATTTAGAGCGATCTCGATCCCACTGGCCAAGTGCTCTAGAGACAACACCCGTGGCTCCCACTGGGCCGGTGAAATCCTCTCAGACAAATCTACAGGAGCGATAATAACAACATATGAGATCTGGCCATTCATCCTGGCTTGTCTAGTACAGAAGCCCAGCACAATTATGTTCCTCTATTTATACGTTTGAATGTCCATACAACAAGTGGTCTTGGTCACAGTCTCTCTGTGGCCTATTAATAGTTCTGTTGCTTCCTGCAACTCAATTATCAACCACTTCATCTCTTCAATTAACTTGATCATATAATGACTATTGCTTGGGTCTAGTCAGTTGGCCCCGTCTTTACAGTGTTATATTTTTAATTTCAGCCATCGAGTAGCCTTTCTTAATAATACAATCTGAGCAAAATATGTCATATCTATGAAAACCCGCCTCCAAGCCTGAATCCATACAGGATAACATTTATATTTAAAACAAGACTTGCAGAATTTGCGAACTTCACAGTCATGTGGCAGCTTCCTCGTTTCCGGGCCCTAATGTGATAACACAGAATCAACAGTAAAATAAAAATATAAAAGAAACAATATTTTTTTTCTAAAATCAATTCAAATTCAAATCAACAATGTCAAAAACAAAAGAAATTAAAATTAAAATAAAAAAAACATATACGATACATACTAACATTTTTCAACCAATCTCCAGGAATGGGAATGGTCGTTGATATCAATAAGACAACCATTAATAACTTTGGTTTTTGCAGGTATAGGTTACCTTGAAATCCCCGCCGTTATCAAAATTATGAAATATAGCACAGCCAATCTTTACACCATTGGTCTTAAAGCGATATTTCTCCTCCAGCTAATTACTGTTAAAAACATTTAGGTAATTATTCCCAGTCCAATTTACACATATCCCAGCCAAGTGATTTTAATATAGCATTTTACATCAATGCTCTAATTCCCTGTACCCCAAATAAATGTATATATCTCATGTTTCGAAGTAGCTGTGAGATAAGTAGTGTCAACAAAAAATTTCCCAAAATATTATACTGACTAATGCTCAAAAGCGATAACACCATTTGCTCAGGCTTGCGATACGTCACGATACAGGTGTTATTGCTTGCCATTGCTTCAGACATTTTCTATATTTAGAAAATAGTTTTCGAAATGATAGTGAGCGCAAAAAATATTTTCCAGTATGTGTACCAAATATTACCATTACTGGGCCTGTCCAATTTGTGAGGCGTTGTTTTGCACGTAATACCATTGTGGACCCATAGACGTTCCTTCCAGGAAATCATCAACAGGATCCAATAAATCACCTAATTCTGCTTTGTTTTTAAAGATGAAAAAGCTATTTTTTTCATTATTTGATCATGGCTTATCATCATTAGTGGTGCCACCGGAGTTATAGCACTAATGTCCTCATCCGCCCCCTCTATGTCGATTAAGTCTTTAAATGTACAGAATAAATGTTCCTCGCTATGCATCCATGTTGGGCTTGGGTGAAATAATGAACTTTGAGTTTTTACTTTCCAAGAGTCAAACATCTCGGAGTTACAGTGTTCCTCCTGTCCTGCAGTCCACCAATATTTCACTTTACTTTGGTGTATTCAAATATCCCCCAATCCTAGATTCCAGATATTTTACCTCCTTTTATTGCGGTCTTTTGCATCCAGTGTAGGTCTTAGGCTATTCCTAGAAAATGGTGCTAATGATCGAACGTCAAACTTATTATGATTTTATAATCTGTTATTTGTCCACCTCTCTGTTGTTATGGTTTCATCATCGTTAAATAATATTTGTTTCTCCAATAACCATGAGTTAAAAACTGTTGGTTTAATTTATTATTACCTCTATTATCTGACTTCCATGTCAGGCTCCTATTGGTTGTTTTATCCAGCCCCATCGCGACTGGAAACACATCTGTTCTCTACACAGGGAGTTAGAAAGTCCTATCCACCTGAGGTTATTTTTATCGCACCCATCTGTATAGTTGTTCCAATTCCCTAGTTTGTGTTTATTATACGGGTCACTGGACTCCAGACCATAGTATATAAAACTATCGCTGATCGATATAGTTAATCAGAGACATTTTTAGCACATACTCCAGGATCCCAGAGACATTATCCAAGTCTAAGGTGATACCCGGCTGCGGTGCATATCTTAAAGTCAAAGGATGTAGTCTATTTCCCCTGACCCCGCTTTTCCACAAGGTGGCGTTAATGGACCATGTAGATCTTTCTTTCTCTCGTTTGACCATTTCATTTCATTGCCTTTGTCTGTTCTAACCATCCATTTGTGCCATAATTCAATACTTTATTGCCATGCTTTTGAAAGTCTGTTTCTTTCCACGCCGTGCTGCTATCAAGGTAACACACCCAAGCGCTGGTTTTCTCATATTCAGCGTCACATTGTTTGGTGATATTGAACCACATTGGGTTGTTAGGGTATTTTCAAATTTTCAAATAATGCAATTGGCATAGTCATTTTGGCACACACTACCCAGCTAAATGCTTCATAAGCAGGTTTGGGTTGATTTTTAAAGATACCTACAATTAATGCATACGGGTTGAGCCCTTTTGGCCAATGTCCCTTTTGCATTGAATCTAAGTCATCTTCTTCAATGACCCATTTATGGTGTATTACCTTATATGCTTCACTCACTGGAGCTGACCTTCCAGTTGGCTGACTGGATTTTTTAATATCCATTTTTATTGGTTCGGCCTTATCAAACTCTTTTAGGTTTATCCAATGATCCTGGACTACAGAAACAACCACTTTTGTCAAACTATTCCATTCATTTATCTGGTTTATTTTTATTAAAGGGGTGTTCCACAGTTTATACACATGTATGGTGTCTAATAAATTTGCTAAAATCACTAAGATTATAGATTAAGCCTTGTAACTTTACATGTGTCTGGTTATGGCTTTTATGATTAGTCCATCTTATCCTGGTTTTATTCCCCTGCACAGTTGGTCCTTAAAATAACGGGCCGTACAAGACACTCTAGTTAAAACTACCTGTGCAGTTCCAAAATGACTTATCTATATCTTTTATAAATCGATGCCGGGATCGATGCCGGGTTGGGGACCTAGTAACATTGCCAGGATCAGTCCCTAAACGCGTGCTGTGTGAACAAAAGTCGTAAACAATGCCGTGTCGTAATGATGATGCTGAAGTGAAGTGAAAGCAGGCTAGTGAAACGGTACGTAATGCGCTTGTTTATGATCGAATTAGAGAAAAAAATGCAAAAGCGTGGTTTCTCCAGAGAGAAATCGCAGCTCATAAGAAAACTATAGACGCTGCTGTTTTATTTTAAAATGTAAAAATAATTCATTATCAGGAACCAAGGCCAGGGGATTAACTTCCCATTTACTCATGATTTTATCTCCTACCAAGCAACCTCAACTGGTCACACTTTTTCTCGTTTGCCACACCCCCTTTTGGTTAGTGAATGCTTGGGCTACCCAGTGTGCAATCTTTATGCCAGATTTTAACTAAAAATCCATCACTCAAATCTATTCACCTGAATTCATATTTTTCACAAACCACTCTTTTGCGTATGTTTGGCTATGCCATTCCTGGGAGGTTGATATTTTACTGATTTAACTAAAGTTATTCCATTTTCTTTGCAAAATGTTGTCCCCGCGGATCCGCTCTGGATTCCCTCAATATTAGTGATGGGATTTATGGCTCTTTGAGGGGATCCGGATCTTGGCGATCCGTTCCTTTCAAAGAGCCGTTCAAAAGAACGGCTCTTTTGGCTCTTTTTAAATATTTAGTCAGTTTTAAGAAGCCAGCTTGGGGGCATCTCAGTTTATCCTGGAAATAATCACTGGGAGGAATGATGAGGTGAGATTTGTAGTCAAATAATTAAAACTCAGATATCACACACCAATATCTGAGTTTGAATTATTCTGAAATATTATTACCTCATTTGTCATGTGTGGACTATATTCCATAGGGTTGCACAACATCCCTCTGCTTAGAAAGTGACATCACTATTTTGGATTTACCTTTAGTACAAAGTGTGTGTATGTGTAAAGCTATGTTGACTTATGTTATTCATACAGTACCTACTCACAAATAAACATCAAAAACAAAGCCGGCTGCAATGAATTTCTGTGCAAAACAGCTTTTACTACAAACACTAACACTTCCACACAAGAACATTGTTATCACACAATAACATTTTGATAAAAAACAAAAAATATTTAAAGTTGTAAATATATACTGTAGATACAGTAACATGAACACGAACAAGTCATTGGCTCCGCTCCTACCCAATGACAGAGGCACGTAGGGTTTTTTTCCCACTGGAGTACTCACGTAAAGGATGCGCGCGCGTGCACAACTACTATCATCATGCTGTTAGGCAGTAGCACCCTGCGCTGGGTGCGCCCCTTCCCCTATACAGGGCCGGCTCTAGCCCTTTGGTTGCCCTAGGCGAGATTGATTTTTGCGCCCCCCCCCCCCCCTCCTTTAAAAATAATGAGTATTTATTTAACTAAACAAAAATGCTCTTATAGTCACTCCAAAACTTCAACAAGCAAATTATGACTTGAACTGTAATAAATTGTTTATACAAATGCTACAAAGAACGTTCAAGGATATTTCAATCATCCTACATAGTTGCATTGTACAAATACATTTTATCGGACCATGTAACTTGTAGTAGATAAATGACAATTACTACCACCACTACTATTATTACTAATCTATTAGGCTGCTACAAGGCTAGGGGGGTTCGGGGGCATGCTCCCCCGTAACAAAATTTTGTGCATTTTAATGTTAAATTCATCAATCTGGTGCACTTTGAGAGTTCAAAATTAAAAGCTCCAACCCATATTCAGTGTTCAAATTAAACAAAGAAAAATTCAAACCTCTTTTAGTTAGTGTCTGTCTACATTACATAATAATAGTTATAATATTAATCCCATGATAATACTCATATATTGTAAAACAATGCACTGACAAATAAAGGAAACTTTCATAAGTTTTGTACTAATTTCTATACTAATAGAAAGAGTATTTTTCTATACTTCACATTAAAGATGTGATTGGGCCAGCCCAGTGTCAATCAAGAAAACAACCAATGGGCCGCTGATCTACGCGTTTCATGCGGTGTCAGAAAAAACGTTTTTGACTTTTTTTTGACCAATGCATTACACCAGCACTAACCCAGCGCCGCCGATTAAGCAAAACAAAAGAAAACGATTGGGCTATTTCTATTTTAGCCCCCGGCCGCTTTTTTGCTTTATCCATCTTTTTCGACGACAACTCACTACTCGTGCCTGTTCGCTCAGCGCTCACGGCGCCCGCGCCCGCTCGCGATATTATTGGAGGGGGGTCCCCTGTCAAAATTCTATGATGAAATCTTATGAGGGCGCCTACTCCGCTACACATACCGGTATACCCACTTTTTGCGCCACTGGCAGGCTTATGTAATTGCTCCACTCCTTGCAGTGTTAATGAAGTAGCCTACAATAAAAGCGGAAAGTTCCTTACGCGGCTCTGGCGCCCCCCCTAGGGTATAAGGCGCCGGCGCCCTTAGCATTTGCCTATACTGCCTATGCCACGGGCCGGCCCTGCCCCTATAACTGAGGTAGGGATGGCTGACGCGAGACAGTCGTTCCGAAGTTTTGCGAGATCCCGAAGCGCAGATGTTTCGAAACACTGATCCGAAGCGTGATTCAAAACACCCACGTCACGTGACTACGGCTAAATGAAGCTTCTGAGTGTTTCGACAGGTGGCGTGCTCCGCCGATTCAGCGTTTGATTGACAGGGTCGGGAACAGACCACACAATCGTACATCTGTATAAAAAGTGAAGTCAACTCATCTTGACCTCGTGGGTTTTTGTGAGAGGATTTTTTCAAAGACTGGAGAAATTATCTAAAAGTAGGCTAAGTCCTTCCAAAGAAGTGAAATTAATATTTTTCATAAGAATCTCTAAAAAAGTGAGACATTGTGGCTTGATGTATTTTATTAATATTCATTTTTCAGGACCAAAATAACATTCTGCACAGTGAGGAGCCTACAGGTTACAAGCTTCACATATTAGAAAAATAGCTACAATAATCAAAAAACAAATTTTTTAATGGCTCGTTGTCAAGGTTGTTACAGATCAACACCTGCAAGTGACCACTAGGTGTCACTGTTGAGACGGGTGTCGGGTTGATTCGAAGCCTCGACACAATATGGCACATTTGGTTCAACTGTTTCATTGCTTCACGAAGCCTCGATCTGCCCACCACTAAACTGAGGAGCTAATTTGTGTGCATCTGTGTGAAACACGCATAGGAAAAAAAGAACGACAGAAAGAACGGCTCCCCTCCAGCCGCGACTCGGCTCCCATCGTTCATGTTTATGAGCCGTTCAAAAGAATCGGTTCGTTCGCGAACGTCACAACTCTACTCAATATTTAATCCATTCTTCAAAGCTATTTACCGTACCTGTTGCCTGTGAACACGGATATAATTGTATGAAATTACTACAGTTGTCTAATATCACTAAGAAGTAAACATTATTTTTCTTTATCTGTAACGGGCCTGCAAAGTCCATGCTGATTTCTACATGTTCTTTATCTATTTTGATTTTTCCAAAATCGTGGTGAATACTTGACATCACTTTTCTACATTCAGGGCAATTTAGTTTGATGGCCTGATATGAGGTTTTTAGGTTTTGAACATTTAAACCCAGCTGATGGCAGTATTTTGCCCTGTAACTAGTTGAATTCCTTGTGTGTGCAAGCACACTTGGCAATAAAGCTCTTTCTGATTCTGATTCTGATTCTGAAGGATGCTTCAACTGTCGTGAAGTTCTTGTAATAAGTTTCCTTCTCTCTGTTTCGTGATTGCTCGGATTCGGATATATTTATCCACTTCCCCGTTTCCTACAGCAGCAGCAGTCTTTTGTGACTTGGCTGGCTCTTATTGTTCAGACTAATTTTGCGTCGTAAATCTGCCTGTGCTAATGGTTTACCTTTAGCGTTATGATAATCATTTTGTTCCCATTAAGTTTTCCGCAAAACCCAAATATCACTATCCGTAATCAGAATACTATCATTATGGCTATGCTTGACCATCTGCTTTAAGGCCTGATCAACAGCCATCACTTCTGCTTATGTGCACTTTTGTCATCTGGCAATCTGCCCTTTTGCTTCTGGTTGAGACTGAACCATCTCAGCCCTCCTGCCCAGTGTACGCTGAGTTGGTGGACGTTAGGGGGCGCGCCATCAACAGTTGCAGTCCATTCCATCATTGCAGCTGCGGTGGAAGCGTGTCCGGGAGGAACCTGCTCGTGGTATTTTGGACGATCGGTTCCTCCCTACCCGTAAGCCGCCAGCCTGGAACGAGCCTTCCACTCCTTCCCGATCTCCACTCTGAGATCGAGAAGGCATGGAAGAACCCGTTCTCCGCGCGTCTTCATCTGCATCAGCGGGGTAGTTTCGCTGCTGTGGATGGGGCCGCAGAGCACGGGTATGTGTCGATGCCGCCAGTGGACGAGACGTTGGCCAACTATCTTGCCTCTGGTCGGTCTTTGTCACTGGGAGCTCCGACCCTGCCATCCAAGCCGCTTAAAACAACATCACGCTTGAATGGCAGAGCGTACACGGCAGCAGGTCAGGCAGGTGCGGTTCTGCACACCCTCGCGGTCCTTCAGGCCTACCAGGCCGACTTGCTGCAGGAGCTCGATCAGGGGGGCGGTCTGTCCCCTGACGCGGTTGCAGAGCTGCCCCACACCACGGATTTGGCTCTCCGGGGCACCAAACAGTCCGCTGCTTCCATACGTCGTGCGATGGCGGCTATGGTGGCCAAGGATAGGCATCTGTGGCTCAACAAGGCTGACATCGGGGAGAAAGAAAAAACCTGTCTCCTCGATTCGTCGGTTTCGCCTTACGAGCTTTTCGGACCTTCCGTCGAGACGGTGGTCGATAAGTTCAGGTTGGTGAGGGCGCGCTCTGCGGCGTTTAAGAGCTGCATACCGCGGAGGTCCTCGGCCCAGCCCAGGCAGGCGGTAGGGCCTGGTCCGTTGTGGTCTGAGGATCACAGACAGACACAGAAGGCCAGTGTCGCTTCCCGTGCACCCCCTCCTCTTAGTAGAGGGAGCAGGGCGCGCAGGAGGTGTAACTCCCGCGGGAGGCAGGATCTAAGGGAGGTGATCCAGAGGAAACGTTCTCAGACCGAACGTTAGACATCACCTCCCTGGATCTTGTCTCCTAACCACCATCACTCCCAGGCTCCTCCTTAATCAGGCCTGGGGCGGGGCCCATGATGAGTTCACGAATTCACTGATGGCCCGCTTCAGCTTGGTTGATGGGGGCGCCTTCCTTTGGCTTGTGATACAGTAGAACTCGGGTTACTGAGTTTCTGAGTCCTGGTGTGCTTCATTCCACACGTTGCAGGTTTTTATGTTGAGTGAAAATGTTTTTTTTTTGTGCAAGTAACATTTTCTCTTCTTTTTCAGAACTCGTCTCCTGTACAGAGCCGGGGACATGTTTGGTAAGCAACTAGGAAAAGAAAGACGGTAATGTATTGTAAAGTGAGCCGAGCTCCCACATACTGTGGTCGCCAGGTTACAGGCCTCACCGGGCCTTCCGGGTTATGACCTTCCACATGTCAGGTCACCGGCCTTACCCGGCCTTCCTGAATGTGAGCTCCCACATACTGTGATTATCAGGTTACAGGCCTCATCCAGCCTTCCTGGTTATGAGCTCCCACACATTGTGGTCGCCAGGTGACAGGCCCCAGCCAGCCTTCCTGGTTATGAGCTCACACATACTGGGTATCAGGTTACAGGCCTTACTAGGCCTTCCTAAATATGAGCTCCCACACACGGTGTTCGCCAGGTTACAGGCCTCGCCAGGCCTTCCTGGTTATGAGCTCCCACATACTGTGGTCGCCAGGTTACAGGCCTCACCGGCCTTCCTCGTGATGGGCTTCTACATGTCAGGTTACAGGCCTCACCCGGCTTTCCTGAATGTGAGCTCCCATGTACTGTGGTCGCCGGGTTACAGGCCTCACGGGCCTTCCTGAGTATGAGCTCCCACACAAGCCGTGCTCGCCAGGTTACAGGCCTCACGGGCCTTCCTGAGTATGAGCTCCCACACACCGTGGTCGCCAGGCCTTCCTGGTTATGATCTTCTACAGGTCAGGTTACAGGCCTCATCCGGCCTTCCTGAATGTGGGTTCCCACATACTGTGGTCACCAGGTTTTAGGCCTCTCAGGCCTTCCTGAGTGTGAGATCCCACATGCTGTGGTCGCCAGGTTACAGGCCTCTTCGGCCTTCCTGGTAATGGGCTTCTACATGTCAGGTTACAGGCCACTTAGGCCTTCCTGAGTGTGAGCTCCCACATGCTGTGGTCGCCAGATTACAGGCCTCACCGCCTTCCTGAGTATTAAGCTCCCACATTCAGTGGTCACCAGGCTTCAGGGCTCCTCGGCATTCCTGGTTATGAGTTGTCGCATGTCGGGTTGCAGGCCTCACCAGGCCGTCTTGAATGTGAACTCCCACTCACTGTGGTCGCTAGGGTGTATTTGTGAGTTTTCACATGTCAGGTTGCAGGCCTCATCAGGCCTTCCTGAATGTGAGCTCCCACGCATTATGACTATCAGGTTACAGGCCTCATCTGGCCTTCCTGATCATGGGTAAAATACAGGCCTCAAAACCGGCCTCCTGAATATATAGTGATGAAGTACATGTATCTTTACTTCATCTATTTTTCTTTATAGATTTATGGTAAGTCACACGATGGAACGTCTTGTGTACTTTCTAAAATCCATTTTTTATTGTAAGGGTCATGCGCTGTACACTTCGGTCCCTACCTATGTGGCCAGACCCAGGTCTTTTCACCTTCGGTCCCACTCTAGATGCATCCTGTCATCGAAGTATGCTACCACAGACGCCTTTCTCTAGCTAACTTCCACATTTTTGATCCAGGCTTTCCTGGATTCAGAATGGCTAAGTACACGCACTTTCGTTTCATGTACTTTCTAAAATACATATTTATGGTCTTTCTGGAAGTAGCCCCCACATCGTGTGGTTGTCAGGTTACAGGCCTTATCAGGCCTTCCTTAAAGTAAGCTCCCACAGGTTGTGGTCGCCAGGTTACAGGCCTCACCCGGCCTTCCTGAGTATGAGCTCCCACCCACTGTGGTGGCCAGGTTACAGGCCTCTCTGGCCTTCCTGATATGAGCTCCCACCTACTGTGGTCGCCAGGTTACAGGCCTCACCCGGCCTTTCTGAATGTGAGCTCCCACATACTGTGGTCGCCAGGTCACAGGCCTCATGGGCCTTCCTGAGTATGAGCTTCCACATGCTGTGGTCGTCAGGTTTCAGGCCTCACCGGCCTTCGTGATATGAGCCCTCATGTACTGGAGCTCCCCACATAGGGGGTCATCAGGTCTTAGGCTTCAGTAGACCTTCCTGGTTTTGATCCCTCTCTTACTTCCTCAGTGTTCAGAACGAGCACTTGGTAGACCCGTGGATTGAGTGGACGACTTCCGTCGTTTCTTTAGGTTGAGTCACACTCTCCAGGGGATCCCGTCTCTGTGATCCGGAACTGAATGGTTTCTGCCAGCTTCGCAGGCCTTCGGTTTTTGGATGCCTTATCCAAGGCAAGTTCCGCAGGCTCTGTCTTGGACAGACAGGCAATGGCCCGACGGTGCGTCTTGGTATAGATCACCAGGCCAGCCTGGTGGCAATTCAGGAGGCATGCTCTCCTGAATAGTGACTGCCTGAGAGTCCCTTGGGTCCCCATGCCACACTCCCTAGAAGTGACCCCTTCTATTAGGAAGTTAGGGGTGCTATTCCAGCTTCCTCATCCAGATTGCCATCATCACACGTTGTGGCTCTTCGATCAGTGTGATTTGATGGTGTTTGTGATACAGCCGTGACCAGGTCTGAAATACCTTTTCTGGTTACCACTATATTAGCTCCTCTAATGAGTGGTACGGTGACATCATTGTCAGCGTTTTCTACGGTAATCTTATCGCTTGGTCTTTTTGCTGCAATCGCCCTGACCAGAGGTCCTAATCAATTAAAGTTTGATGTATACATATAATTCCTAATCATTGATCGTACTTTCTCTTCTACTCCTCCTGCTTCGTTTTGTCGCCTATTTAGTTGATCTTGTGGGAGTACAGTAATATTAGTTATTTTATCCATGAATGTGTATCTGTTCCTATAACAATAGTAAGCTATTCCACGTAGTGAAATTTTGTTTAATATGTAAGTAACTTCCTCCTCGCACACTGGAGACACTGTTTAGAGCGTTCAAATGGTTTTGGGGGTTTTTGGTCAGATAGTTACTGTTTAATCAGATTCCACTTATTAAATTAATAATAATAATTAAATTAATAGTAATCCTGTACGAGCCCCCGTATCGTGAGATCTGGTATTTACCTTATTGCCTAAATAACCCCTAGTTAGGTGCCTTTTGCTGTTAGGTCAGGTTTACTATACTTGGCCAGTTTGTTATACCAGTTAAATCTAAAGGATGTCCCTTAACACCATATACAACAATGACAATCCTTGACTCAAATAATCTTTCATGCTTACCATCCGGTGAAAGCTTCCTGGATCCTTTTTGTCCTGGTCAGTGAAGATGTACAAATGCCTCTTGTTGCTATTGAACTTTCTTTGTACAGCTAAAGTAAGATGGAAAAATACTTTTTATAAAATAAAAGTTTATTTAAACAAAAGAGAAATTTACTTTTAGCAAAATATCAAAAGGTTACAGATTATAATTCTTCAGCTAATCAATTCTGTGATGGATTATCACGATTAATACCGTTCCCAATTATCCTATATTCTCATCTAGAATATTTGGATAACCTTGCTGTAACTAAACAGCCTGTCCTTTAGTCGTGTCCTCAAGAGTTAGGTGATCAGTCTATACAAATTCGTGTTCTATTATAAAACTTAATAATAGATTTCCCCATTGATTTCTCAAATTGTATTTATGATTTCATTAAAACCATAAATTTTTATTTAATGTCAAACCAAAATTGTAATTTTTTCCAACACAAAGTTTTACCTTAACCCAAAGTAATAATATTGTTTGTTACAAAGAACGTGTGTATTTTTTTTTTGCTTTGATAAAACCTACACTGTAAAAAATACTGTCAGTGTCACATGCCTGTCCTGTCTTGTGTTGCACATGGGTGTTTGTTATGTTGTGCCATGTGCTGTTGTGATTGTTGATCCCTCCCCCTCGTTACCTGATTAGTGTTTGAGTTGTTCCACCTGTCCCCTCTTTATTTGTTCCCTTTTTAAGTCTCCTCTTGTATGCAGTCTTTGTCGGTTCGTTGTCATACGTCTTCCCAGTTCCTTGTTGATGTTCTTATCTTCAGACTCAGTGTTGGTTTCATGTTCGTCATCGACTCACGAGCCGAGTGATCCACCGCTGGCTCTGAACATAAGAACATCAACAAGGAACTGGGAAGACGTATGACAACGAACCGACAAAGACTGCATATCCGAAAACCCCCCGCTGGAACCCAGGTTTGGCGGAGTCCTTCTGACACCGCCGATCGGAGAGAATTGGGTTGATCCAAATCTGGAAATGATGTCATCTGGGCAATCCAAGTCATCGTCATCCATATACCTCCAGTAAAAATCCTCCATGCTGCTGAGTTCTCAAAGGGTCGGTTCGTTCTGTCACGCAACACATACAAAAATGGGAAGAGAACTCAAGTGCAAAAACAAGGAGGATTTAATAACAAAAACCGTACAAACACAAATCAAAAACCCACGAGGGGGAAAACATAATAAATGAACATGAAACCAACACTGACTCTGAACATAAGAACATCAACAAGGAACTGGGAAGACGTATGACAACGAACCGACAAAGACTGCATACAAGAGGAGACTTAAAAAGGGAACAAATAAAGAGGGGACAGGTGGAACAACTCAAACACTAATCAGGTAACGAGGGGGAGGGATCAACAATCACAACAGCACATGGCACAACATAACAAACACCCATGTGCAACACAAGACAGGACAGGCATGTGACAGTCAGCTACGGCTGCCAAACAAAAAATGTAAAAATAAAGTAAAATATCCTAATTTAAATTAAGTGCAAAAAACTTTTAAAGATATTTTCCTTAAATGTTTTACAGAAAAACACGGTTATTTTACACTATTATCTGAATTATTACGTTCAAACACCCTAACTGTAAGAAAATCCCATAAAAAACAGTCAATGACTGTCAGCAATTGTTGCCAAACAAAAATGTAAAATATCCTAATTTAAATAAGTGCAAAAGACTATTACTGAAATCTTCATTAAGCTTTTTAACAGAAACAGAGTTATTTCACATATATTTCCTAATTTTTTACGAAAAAATAATAAAGTTTGATGTCACCATGATGGAGATCAGTGTTTGCTTTAGTTGGGCTCTTGACCCTTTAGTTTTTAACATTACTTTTTTCCCTGGCTGCTTCAACTGTGTGTCTTTGATATATATTTGTTATTGTAGGAATCCAAGAGAAACTACAGATCAGAAGATCTTGGTCACTTATTAGTGATAATAGTCATGTAGTTGCCTGCTTTATTAATATCTGATTAAATCGTTAAATATTACTTGTTAATTTTGCATGCCAATACTGCTGTAGAAGATCCTGCAGTGCTGTGAAACTCAGATTTTATTAAGTCATTATACAGATAATTTTTTGACAGGATCACACAGACATCAAGAATCATTGTATGAATCGCAAAAATTGTGACAATGATAAAAAAATCTGATCAACTGCTTTGTTTATTGTCACCATTGTTGAGATTCATATGTTGATTCTTGATGTCTCTATACTCTTAAAAAATTAAACCAGCTCAAAAAATTTTTTTTTGTAATAATTGTTTTTTTAAATTTTGAATTGTTATAATACTGATGCCATGAAATTTCAAAGATCAAGTTTATGACATTAATAATAGACTTTGTGTAAAAGAAAAGCCTATATATAATGAAATCTCAGTAAATTTATTCAGAGATTTAACTGGAATATCAGGTCACCCTATGATGCATATTACATTATCAATAAATATCTAACATCACTAATAATTTCTCTTGCACTTATTGCCATAACAAATGTGTATGAAAAACACAGTTAAACAGCCAGAGAAATAACTAATGTTAAAAACCCAAGGGTCATGAGCCCAACTAAAGCAAATACTAATCTCAATCATGGTGACATCAAATTTCTGTTAAAGTTTTTTGCACTTAATTTAAAGTAGGATATTTTACTTTATTTTTAAGTTTTTTGTTTGGCAGCAGCTGACAGTCATTGTCGTTTTTTTAAGATTTTATTTTTTACAGTGTAGGTTGTATCAAAGCAAAAAAATTACACACGTTCTTTGTAACAAACGATATTATTACTTTGGGTTAAAGTAAAACGTTGTGTTGGAAAAAAATAAAATTTTGGTTTGAAATTAAATCAAAATTTACGGTTTTAACTAAATCATAAATACAATTTGAGAATATCTAAAAAAATTAGATGTAACAAATTACATCAATTTTTTTAAGTTAATCCAAAGTATCATTTTTTTCAGTGTAGAGGGCGTAACACGTACTTTGAGGCAAAGTGAAAACAGAAGGTATAAACTGAAAATCACAATTTTCCATTGGACCAATGTAAATATATATTTTGAATGAATTGCACTGATCTTTCACTTTTTTTAGTGAACCCTGTCATATGCTGCCTCTTTGGCTAGGCTATTTGATCAATCAAATCTCACAGTGATTAATCTTATCTCAAAAGAATGCTCACCCTTCGATGTCGTTTTCTCCAGAAAGGATCCTCCTGACCCAGGTGGAAGAAGACTCGTACTCAATGACCCAAGATTCAGTTAGATGATTATAATAAATGTTTTAACAAAATGTATTAAAAGAATCAAATGAAAGGAATACTGGTTGCAGGTTATATATGAGTACTAACTAACAGATGGATACTATCTAGGCTTTAATGCTTCTCGCGGCCAATAACTGCTGGAGTATTAACTTGTTGGTTGCAAGCAAGAGCAAATAATCTTCTCCAGGTCTCCTCCTTTATAGTCTTTTCATAAGCATGTACACATCAAGGTCTAGCAAGCCATAAGCATTAGTAAGCAATGTGAGTTAACGTCATAAGCCGTTCAATGAGCAGCAGCCTGCAAGATAAGAGCATCTGGTTTCCTGTGGCGGATACCATATGTGGGTGTATATGGCTTCACACACTGTTATGATGCCAGTCTGTGTTCCCCTGTCGTTTCATGTTAGTAGTTCCCCGTTAAGTCTATTAGTATCCCCAGGTGTTTCTCATTGACCATGCCCCATTGTTATCCTGTTTAGATCGTTTGCCCCTGTATTTAAGCCCTGTGTTTCAGTCCAGTCTTTGTGAGTTCTTGTTGTGTGTTGCTCTGTGATGCAGTTAGTTGAGGTTTGTCTTTCGCCTAGTTTCAGTTTAACGAATAAAGTGTGTGTGCTGCATTTGGATCCTGCCTCATCTCTGCTTTCACTGCAACTCGATACAGAAGAACTCACCGAACATGAATCCAGCAGCCATGCGACCCCTGTGCCCAGACGTCCAAATCTTGTGTCTCCGTCAAGGAGATCGACCGGTCGAGGACTATGTGAAGGACTTTCTGAAGCTGGCTCATCTCTCACGTATGGATGAATTGTGCTTGATGATATTTTTTCGTGGAGGTCTATCTGAGCCGCTTAGCCACCTGATGCCACTGCACGACCCTAATGTGACCCTTGAGCAGTATATCGACCTGGCCCTTTTGCTGAGCGGTTCGGCATTTACTGTGGGCTTGGCTGATGAAGCACCCTGCCAGCTCACAGTACCCCCTGAGTTGGTTTACATCTCGCCCGTCCAGCCAGAGCCTGTCCACGTCCCACCTGTCCAGCCAGAGCCTGTCCATGTCCCGCCTGTCCAGTCCCCAGCCTTCGCCGCTGGTTCCGTCCAGTCCAGAGCCTTCGCCGCTGATCCCGTCCAGTCCAGAGCCTTCGCCGCTGGTTCCGTCCAGTCCCGAGCCTTCGCCGCTGATCCCTTCCAGTCCAGAGCCTTCGCCGCTGATCCCGTCCAGTCCAGGGCCTTCGCCGCTGGTCCCGTCCAGTCCAGCTCCCTCTCGCTCTCGAAGAGGAGGAGGAGGAGGATGAGGAAGACTTCCTGCGTCCCACTGGGCCCGGAGGACATTCCTAAGCCTGCTGTCAGCCCAGAGGCCTGCATTCCAAGCTCCTTGCCCTGCCGGCGCCACCCAAGCTCCTTGCCCTGCCAGCACCGCCCAAGCTTCTGGCCCTGCCTGTATCTCCTGAGCCGGGGGGGTTCGGTCCTGAGCCGATGCTTGCTCCAGCATTTGACCTCGCAGCTACCCCCAAGAAATTATTTTTTGGGGGGGGGGGGGCAGTAGGCCACTGCCATAGCCACCCAAAGGGTCCTCTCCGCCATGGCCACCCAAAGGGTCCTCTCTGCCATGGCCACCCGAAGGGTCCTCTCCGCCATGGCCACCCGAAGGGTCGTCACCGTCTTGACCGCCCGAGGGGTCTTCTCCGCAGTGGCCGCCCGAGGGGTCTTCCCCGCCGTGGCCACCCGAGGGGTCTTCTCCGCTGTGGCCGCCCGAAGGGTCTGCTCCGCCTTGGCCGCCCGAAGGGTCTGCTCCGCCTTGGCCCCCCAAAGGGTCTGCTCCGCCTTGGCCACCCCGAAGGGTCCTCTCCGCCGTGGCCGCACGAGGGGTCTTCTCCGCCGTGACCGCCCGAAGGGTCTTCTCCGCCGTGGCCCCCCAAAGGGTCTGCTCCGCCTTGGGCGCCCGAAGGGTCCTCACCGCCATGGCCACCCGAAGGGTCTTCTCCGCCGTGGCCGCCCGAGGGGTCTTCTCCGCCGTGGCCGCCAGAGGGTCTTCTCCGCCGTGTCGGCCCGAGGGGTCTTCTCCGCCGTGGCCCCCCGAGGGGTCCGCTCGGAGCAGTCTGCTCTGCCTTGGCCACCCGAAGGGTCTTCTCCGCCGTGACCGCCCGAAGGGTCTTCTCCGCCGTGGCCGCCCGAGGGGTCTTCTCCGCCGTGGCCCCCCGAGGGGTCTTCTCCACCGTGGCCGCCCGAGGGGTTTTCTCCGCCGTGGCCCCCCGAGGGGTCCGCTCCGCCGTGGCCCCCCGAAGGGTCTGCTCTGCCTTGGCCGCCCGAAGGGTCTTCTCCGCCGTGACCGCCCGAAGCGTCTTCTCCGCCGTGGCCGCCCGAGGGGTCTTCTCCGCCGTGGCCGCCCGAGCGGTCTTCTCCGCCTTGGCCGCCCGAGGGGTCTTCTCCGCCGTGGCCGCCCGAGGGGTCTTCTCCGCCGTGGCCGCCCGAGGGGTCTTCTCCGCCGTGGCCGCCAGAGGGTCTTCTCCGCCGTGTCGGCCCGAGGGGTCTTCTCCGCCGTGGCCCCCCGAGGGGTCCGCTCGGAGCAGTCTGCTCTGCCTTGGCCACCCGAAGGGTCTTCTCCGCCGTGACCGCCCGAAGGGTCTTCTCCGCCGTGGCCGCCCGAGGGGTCTTCTCCGCCGTGGCCCCCCGAGGGGTCTTCTCCACCGTGGCCGCCCGAGGGGTTTTCTCCGCCGTGCCCCCCCGAGGGGTCCGCTCCGCCGTGGCCCCCCGAAGGGTCTGCTCTGCCTTGGCCGCCCGAAGGGTCTTCTCCGCCGTGACCGCCCGAAGCGTCTTCTCCGCCGTGGCCGCCCGAGGGGTCTTCTCCGCCGTGGCCGCCCGAGGGGTCTTCTCCGCCTTGGCCGCCCGAGGGGTCTTCTCCGCCGTGGCCGTCCGAGGGGTCTTCTCCGCCGTGGCCGCCCGAGGGGTCTTCTCCGCCGTTTCCCCCCGAAGGGTCTGCTCTGCCTTGGCCGCCCGAAGGGTCCTCGCCGCCGTGGCCGCCCGAGGGGTCTTCGCCGCCGTGGCTGCCCGAGGGGTCTTCTCCGGCGTGGCCGCCCGAGGGGTCTTCTCCGCCTTGGCCGCCCGAAGGGTCCTCACCGCCGTGACCGCCCGAGGGATCTTCTCCGCCGTGGCTGCCCGAGGAGTCTTCTCCGCCGTGGCCGCCCGAGGGGTCTTCTCCGCCGTGGCCGCCCGAGGGGTCTTCACCGCCGTGGCCGCCCGAGGGGTCTTCTCCGCCGTGGCCGCCCGAGGGGTCTTCACCGCCGTGGCCGCCCGAGGGGTCTTCTCCGCCGTGGCCGCCCGAGGGGTCTGCTCCGCCTTGGCCCCCCGAAGGGTCTGCTCCGCCGTGGCCGCCCGAAGGGTCTTCTCCTCCGTGGCCGCCCGAAGGGTCTTCTCCGCCGTGGCCGCCCGAAGGGTCTTCTCCTCCGTGGCCGCCCGAGGGGTCTTCTCCGCCGTGGCCGCCCGAGGGGTCTTCACCGCCGTGGCCGCCCGAGGGGTCTTCTCCGCCGTGGCCGCCCGAGGGGTCTGCTCCGCCTTGGCCCCCCGAAGGGTCTGCTCCGCCGTGGCCGCCCGAAGGGTCTTCTCCGCCGTGGCCGCCCGAAGGGTCTTCTCCTCCGTGGCCGCCCGAAGGGTCTTCTCCGCCGTGGCCGCCCGAAGGGTCTTCTCCTCCGTGGCCGCCCGAAGGGTCTCCTCCGCCGTGGCCACCCCGAAGGGTCTGCTCTGCCTTGGCCACCCGAAGGGTCCTCACCGCCATGGCCGCCCGAGGGGTCTTCTCCGCCGTGGCCGCCCGAGGGGTCTTCTCCGCCTTGGCCGCCCGAGGGGTCTTCTCCGCCTTGGCCGCCCGAAGGGTCCTCACCGCCGTGACCGCCCGAAGGATCTGCTTGCTCCGCCGTGGCCGCCCGAGGGGTCTTCTCCGCCGTGGCCGCCCGAGGGGTGGAGGGGTGCTTTCACTGCACCTTGTTATACAGATATGATATAAGATATGATTGATCAAATAGCCTAGCCAAAGAGGCAGCGTATGACAGGGTTGTTATATTGCAAACATGGTTGAAGAGTACCACGAAAGGTAGAATTATACAAATGGGAAGTCTATTATTAATTTTATAATAGAATACGATTTTGTATAGACTGATCACCTCTTGAGGACACGACTAAAGGATAGGCTCTTTAGTTACTGCGAAGTTATCCAAATATTCTAAATGGGAATTTAGGATAATTGGGAACGGTATTAATCGTGATAATCCATCACAAGCCGAGTCTGCCTTATTTTATATATTCATAATCCAAATTTTCTGTCACTTTCAGAGACGTCTGCCTGTCCAGATGATCCAGTGAAAAACCTAACAAGTGTTCACACTGCGACAAGAGATTCAGTCGATCATCATCTCTGAAAAAAACATGAGGATCCACGCTGGAGAAAAACCTTACAAGTGTTCACACTGGGAAGAAGCGGCTCAGGCTTTCACTCTGAAATCACATCAGCTTCTCATTCTGAAGAAAGAGCATTTAACTGTGATCAGTGCGGAAAACAGTTTCATTGGGCATCAGTCCTGAAGAAACACCTGAAGATTCACATTCATTTGTAATATTACAGCAGAAAGACATGGCGGTGTGTGTTTCAGTGCAGGAAGTCCTTTCCTACAGAAGATGAACTGAAAGACCACCAGAAAATTCTCACTGGAGAAGAAGGCCATAACACCTTTAAGAGAGATGTGAATCTGATATTAATTTTTAACTCGTTCCTCATTGTTTTTCATTAGAACATCTAGTTTATCTTACACTTCTACTCTACGATGCAAATGCAAGATATACTTCCATGTATTTCTGAAACTGGACACTTTTCTTCTCTTGAGATGCTTTTGCTCTTATAAGTCAGAAATTATAAAGATCTGTCTCCTTCAGTTTTACCTAATGTTTGTATTTGCTTGATTAAACTCTACTCATTTTATCAATATCTCATTGTTACTATCCATTTTCTTATGAATTAGGAATAATTTTAGTTCTGAAAGTCATGAACTAGCCTGATATGTTTGCTTTTTGAGCTTTCCATGTTTTAAATTTCTCAATAGAGTTTTTGGCTAATTATACAGGTCCTTCTCAAAAAATTTGCATATTGTGATAAAGTTCATTATTTCCCATAATGTAATGATAAAAATTAAACTTTCATATATTTTAGATTCATTGCACACCAACTGAAATATTTCAGGTCTTTTATTGTTTTAATACTGATGATTTTGGCATACAGCTCATGAAAACCCAAAATTCCTATCTCAAAAATTAGCATATCATGAAAAGGGTCTCTAAACGAGCTATTGACCTAATCATCTGAATCAACTAATTAACTCTAAACACCTGCAACAGATTCCTTAGGCTTTTTAAAAACTCCCAGCCTGTTTCATTACTCAAAACCGCAATCATGGGTAAGACTGTCGACCTGACTGCTGTCCAGAAGGCCATCATTGACACCCTCAAGCAAGAGGGTAAGACACAGAAAGAAATTTCTGAACAAATAGGCTGTTCCCAGAGTGCTGTATCAAGGCACCTCAGTGGGAAGTCTGTGGGAAGGAAAAAGTGTGGCAAAAAACGCTGCACAACGAGAAGAGGTGACCGGACCCTGAGGAAGATTGTGGAGAAGGACCGATTCCAGACCTTGGGGGACCTGCGGAAGCAGTGGACTGAGTCTGGAGTAGAAACATCCAGAGCCACCGTGCACAGGCGTGTGCAGGAAATGGGCTACAGGTATCGCATTCCCCAGGTCAAGCCACTTTTGAACCAGAAACAGCGGCAGAAGCGCCTGACCTGGGCTACAGAGAAGCAGCACTGGACTGTTGCTCAGTGGTCCAAAGTACTTTTTTCGGAGGAAAGCAAATTTTGCATGTCGTTCGGAAATCAAGGTGCCAGAGTCTGGATGAAGACTGGGGAGAAGGAAATGCCAAAATGCCTGAAGTCCAGTGTCAAGTACCCACAGTGAGTGATGGTCTGGGGTGCCATGTCAGCTGCTGGTGTTGGTCCACTGTGTTTTATCAAGGGCAGGGTCGATGCAGCTAGCTATCAGGAGATTTTGGAGCACTTCATGCTTCCATCTGATTTCATTTTTCAGCACGACCTGGCACCTGCTCACAGTGCCAAAACCACTGGTAAATGGTTTACTGACCATGGTATTACTGTGCTCAATTGGCCTACCAACTCTCCTGACCTGAACCCCATAGAGAATCTGTGGGATATTGTGAAGAGAAAGTTGAGAGACGCAAGACCCAACACTCTGGATGAGCTTAAGGCCGCTATCGAAGCATCCTGGGCCTCCATAACACCTCTGCAGTGCCACAGGCCGATTGCCTCCATGCCACGCCGCATTGAAGCAGTCATTTCTGCAAAAGGATTCCCGACCAAGTATTGAGTGCATAACTGAACATAATTATTTGAAGGTTGACTTTTTTTGTATTAAAAACACTTCTTTTATTGGTCGGATGAAATATGCTAATTTTTTTAGATAGGAATTGTGGGTTTTCATGAGCTGTATGCCAAAATCATCAGTATTAAAACAATAAAAGACCTGAAATATTTCAGTTGGTGTGCAATGAATCTAAAATATATGAAAGTTTAATTTGTATCATTACATTATGGAAAATAATGAACTTTATCACAATATGCTAATTTTTTGAGAAGGACCTGTATTACCCACACAATCTCCACTGATCAGTGAAACACAAGACAAGTCAAGACATAAGATTAGGTTTGACTTCCAGATCAGTGTTGTATGAGGTTGGAGTTTCTGATCACTTTTGGTTATGTTGTAAATTAGCTCAGACCACACTTTTGTTTAAAGTTTAATGCAAAACCTCAGATGGATCAAACCCAAATGGACTGAAGGGGCCGTGTTCATTTCACGGCATTCTGTGACACCTGGTGATATTGAAATTTGTTTGGATTTGCTTGTTTGTGTATATGTGTATGTATTGATGGATGTTATCTGTTAAACTCAAAACGAGCTGTGTCTGTCAGTCTTGGCCAGGACACTCATGTAAAAGAGATTCTTAATCTCAATGTACTTCATTTCCTGGTAAAATAAAGGTTATAATAATAATAAATCATGCAAGGACCCGTCTTCCCCGGGACAAGCTGATCTGGCACGGCAAGCAGATGATACGAGTTATCAGACAAGTGGAGAAGATTAATATAAAGTTAACAAACTTTGTGAGAGGGTTTCTGTCAGAGAGACAGTTTGAATGCCCTAATTGTGAAATATTACATTTGCAGGAGAGGTTTGGATCGCTTGACGCATGATTCAAACCTGCCTTGCAACTGAGGTTATTGATATCTGTAGGCTATGTGATGGTGGTTTTCTCTGACAGAGACACGAGCTGAAAGCAGGATGTGGTTTTAACAGCTGCAGCTGAAGGAACAGAAAATACAAAAAACAGAGATGAACTCACTTCAATACAAACTTTACTTTAGCTATGGTTAAATAAATGGTCAGTGATATCTTCCAAAGATTTGGGCGCATTTTTTTCTCAACTGTATATAGTGTTGATATGGCAACTAGTAATTACATTACGTGTCATCATGCTGGCATGTGTGGAAAGTTTTAAACCATGTGTGTTTCAAGTGAAACTCCCACACGGCACAAGAGATTCTGATCAAACAATAATCAGTTTATAGAGTGAAACATCAGCGCTTCCGTTTATTCCAGCAAACATGGAGAAATCATGTTCATATAAACTTTAAACTCAAAAATACAACATACAACACACACTCACGCACACACACACACACACACATACACAAACACACACACACACACACACACACACACACACACACACCCACACACACACACACACACACACACACACACACACACACACACACACACACACCACCTTGTAGTAACGCCCTGGCAAGCAATTGTCATTCAGGGTGTGAGAGGACGCTGGCTCAGCTGGATGCCGCTTCTCAAACCCATGTGTGTTTTTAGTTAATTGTTATTTTAACATTTGTTTTACTCTGTTACCAACTTTTTAAATATGTGAGGTTCCTGTTGAGCTTGGATTGCTGATCGCTTTTGAGTTGATTCCTCTGCGTTCTTTTTGTTTCGTGTGGCGAGTGGCGGGTGCGGCACCTGAACGAGGCTGGAAACTGTGTCATCTCCAACCTGAAGTCGGTGTATGTCTGCGTGTGTGGATTCATTAACGGTCCGATGCTGCTGTGGCCTCTGCATTCAAATCGCTGAACGACTCCCGCGACTCAGAGTGTTGTGATCTTCACAATTTTATCAGGATTCCATTGGACATAAGCATGCTGTTTACCTTTACCACATTCTTTTCACTGGTCTATGCTATAACTGGATTCTGTGGAACACTGGAATCAAGGCTGTGGAATACCAACATGATAAGGTACTCATATTCTGAGCTTTTTTCATTGAATCATCATCTGCCTCCCAGCACCTGTATTATTAAAACCTTGCGATCATTCAAACTTTTGCATCGGCCAAGATATTTGCATCGTGGCTCCCGCCGATGTCTCTATCCTTCGCCGGTTGGAATAAATGTACTTCATTCCTCATCTAGGCGTTCAAGACATCTTAATTCCCGTGGCATCTGTTCTTCTAACCTACATTTTCCTCAGAAGACGTTGCAGAATCGCGTAAAGAACGCAAGTTCTAAAATTAGACTCGCTCAATTAAATGTGCGTTCAATGAACAAGAAAGCCGCGCTGCTTCACGATATAATATTGGACAGAAAACTTGATTTTCTCTGTCTCTGTGAGACATGGCATCAACCAAATGACTTTTACAACCTTAATATAGCCAAACCACCTGGATTTACGTACATTGACAGACCAAGACTCACTGGTAAAGGTGGTGGTCTTGCTATTCTATATAGATCAGATTTGTCTATTGCAGAAGTTACAACACCTGCTGTGACATCTTTCGAATGCTTGACTATCAAAGTTAACAGCACTACACCAGTACTAGTTGTTTTAATCTATCGCCCACCTAAGGCTGATGCGAGGTTCTTCTCTGAACTTGCAGAATTATTGACTATGCTAAGTCCTATTTGTCCAGACATGCTGTTAATAGGGGACTTGAATATCCATGTCGATAATCCTGATTGTTCCTCTGCAGCTGCCTTCCTGCATGTGTTAGACTGTTTTAACTTCATTCAACATGTTGACTTTTCAACTCATAAATCTGGACATATATTGGACCTAGTATGCTCTGTGGGTATTGGTATAGATCAGCTTTCAAAAGATGAAGTTAATTTTACTGATCATAAATTACTGACAAGTGAATTTACTATATCTGCCTCCCTGCCGTCTTCTAAACAGCGTGTCATATCCTATAGAAATATTAGGAATATTGACCCTGAAAGGATTTCTTACCTTGTTGCGGAGCTTCCTATGCTTGGCTCTATTGACTGTTACAACTCTGCACTTTCCTCAATTCTTAATGTTGTTGCACCAGTGAAAGAACGAGTTGTATCTTTTTCAAAGTCATCACCCTGGTACACAAATGATTTACGCGCACTTAAAGTTGAAGGAAGGAAGATTGAGCGGTTGTATAAAAAATCAGGCCTCACCATTCACAAACAAATGTTTGAACAGCACCAGCTGCAGTATCATCTTGCTTTGAAGACTAGCAGAGAGGCATATTACTCTCATGTTATCAATAAAGGTGCTGCTAATCCTAGGACGTTATTTAAGACAATTGATAGCCTTCTTAAATCTCAAAAGAAAACTGTCGGTCCTTCTGATGAGATGTGTAGTAATTTTAACAAATATTTCACAGAGAAAGTTCAGAATATTTATAGTTCCATCTCCTTTGACTCTCCTTTGTTGACTAGTGAGTCTTATTCAAAAAACCCACTCTCTACTGCCCTTTCGAACTTTGCTACTGTCAATGTAGACAATGTTTTTAAATTGATCATGACTATGAGTTCATCCACGTGCTTTCTTGACCCCTTGCCTACTGAGGTTCTAAAAAAGTGTTTACCACATGTCTGCCCTTCCATCACTGAAATTATTAACAACTCCCTAGCCACTGGCCAGGTTCCTCCGGCCCTTAAGGTGGCCGCTATAACACCTGTTCTAAAAAAAACTGGTTGTGATGTTCAAAATTTAGTTAACTACAGGCCTATTGCGAACCTGCCCTTTGTGGCAAAGGTTCTCGAACGTGTTGTTGTTGGCCAGTTACAGCAATATCTGTCCAATAACAACTTATTTGAACCGTTTCAGTCTGGTTTCAGATCTGGTCACAGCACTGAGACTGCACTTGTAAGGGTCACCAACGACCTACTTGTTTTCGCTGACACTGGTGCTTGCAGCATTCTAGTCCTGCTAGACATTAGCGCAGCTTTTGACACTATATCTCATATCATCCTTCTTAACAGGTTGCGTGTGTTAGGCATCTCTGGTGTTGTGTTCAAATGGTTTGAGTCCTATTTAGTAGATCGTTTTCAGTATGTTTGCATGGGGAAAAATAAATCTGAGGCCACATCAGTTCAGCAGGGTGTCCCGCAGGGGTCAGTGCTAGGGCCGACTTTGTTTTGCATTTATATGCTCCCACTTGGTGACATTATTAGAAAATACGGTCTGGAGTTTCATTGTTATGCTGATGACACGCAGATCTATGTTAACACACTACCGGATCCTAATCTTGCAATCACAGCTCTGAGCGCATGTATGGAAGAAATAAAGTCATGGATGAATGCCAATTATCTTAAACTTAATGAATTAAAAACAGAATTTCTACTTGTTGGTATGCCGACAGCCTTGCGCAAGTTTAACTGTCATAACCTGTTCACTGATTCTGATTTACTGGCCCCAGCATCACAGGTGCGAAATTTAGGTGTTATTTTTGATTCACATTTGTCTTTTGATGCCCATATCAAATTGGTTTCAAAATCTGCTTTTTTTCATCTAAAAAATATTGCCAGAATTCTGCCTTTTATATCCCTGCCAGATGCGGAAAAGCTTATTCATGCATTTATCACGTCGAGACTGGACTATTGTAATGCACTATACTCTGGTCTCCCTGATAAATATATTAAGAAACTACAGTATATCCAAAACTCGGCCGCCCGTGTATTAACACACACAACTGTTCAGCAGCATATTTCCCCTGTTCTTTACGAACTCCATTGGCTTCCAGTAACGGCACGTATCGATTTTAAAATCCTGATTTTAACATATAAAGCTATTCATGGGATAGCACCGGAATACCTCTGTGATCTAGTTGTTCCTTATAATCCAAATCGTCCTCTACGCTCGTCTGACTCTTCTACTCTGCAGCAACCCACATTTAAATTAAAGTCGATGGGTGGTCGCTCCTTTACGGTTACTGCCCCACGGTTGTGGAATAAACTTCCTTCTGCGATTAAAAATTCCCCAACTTTGGACTGCTTTAAGAGGTCTTTAAAGACCCATCTCTTTAAAAATGTTTATTGTCTTTGAAGTGTATTATGTCTGGTATTATCCTGTATATCATTGTTTGTTTCTTCTGTTTTTAATTATCTTATATTTGTTTACCATATACTGTGTAGCGCTTTGGGTTGGAGAAAAGCGCATTACAAATAAAATGCATCATCATCATCATCACACACACACACACACACACACACACACACACACACACACACACACACACACACACACACACACACACACACACACACACACAGTGCAGTCCCAGGATCCAGGAAAAAGATTAAGTCGAGTCGTATTATCCTCAGAGAAAAGCTCTTCTTCACGTTATTACACGCATTTAATCATAACGGCACTGGATTAATAATTCCTCTGTGTGCAACACAGCTCTTTAAAACACTCCTGGAACATGTGCTCCTACACACTCCACCATTATCTAACTACACAGTCTATCTCGCTATTTATAGCCTCTTTCTTGACTATTACAAAGCATTTGATTGTGTAGAATATGATTTTATGTTACAGGCAGAAACTGAACCTCGTTATCATGAGCTTAAATCATATTTTACTGATGACATTTGAGTAAATTTAGAGAAACTTTTAATTCTTCTCTGAAACTTTGCTGAATTTTGCCTCTGGCTTATTTTACATGTAGTTTTCATATCTATATTGTTTAACCCAAATGCAGCCTGTTGGATCATTATATTGGGTTATTTTTAATATTTTATAGGTAAATGTGACATTTATTATACAGGTTTATGTGAAGATTGTTTTAAGTTCACTTAAATTGAAAGTTGTTATATTTTTTAAATCCTAATAAATGTTAAAATGCATAGCTTTTAATTACACTGTAATGCAGAATGGTAATAATTAATGGCTAAAATTGAGGTTGAAAAACAATTTCAGAGACACTGGCCTTCATTCATAAAAATACACATATTTAAAATATACTGCCTCTATGTATTAAAATCTTTTAATGTTAGGTGTGATAAATTACAGAAAAAATGTGTGATTAATTAGTTATGTTTTTTTAATCGATGTCCTTCTCTTTCAAATGCGATACATAAGCATGTGTTCAACCGTTTCTGTTTGATTGCAACTATTCCCTATATTTCCCTATTCTAGATCAAGAGTCATTTAAACAGATATGTTATTCTGAGAGTATATTCATGTGTCATTTTATGACCTATATAGTGCTAACTTTGTTGGACACTTCCCTTTGTTTATTTCCCCATACTATATTAATCAGAACTGTGATTTTTATTTTAAACTCTGCCTTGCTTAGTGGTGTTACAAGCCAACATGATTATCAACTTTCAGTGAGTTATGCAATATCTGCTTTGTTTCCTTGCATTTCCACTTGTTCATTTCGTTACGGTCAGCTCCTTGGATGTTCTCACTGCTTGTTGGCTGATGTTGGCTGATCTTACTGCTCATTGGCTGATGTTGGCTGATCTCACTGCTCATTGGCTGATGTTAGCTGTTCTCACTGCTCATTGGCTGATGTTGGCTGATCTCACTGCTCATTGGCTGATGTTAGCTGTTCTCACTGCTCATTGGCTGATGTTGGCTGATCTTACTGCTCATTGGCTGATGTTGGCTGATCTTACTGCTCATTGGCTGATGTTAGCTGTTCTCACTGCTCATTGGCTGATGTTAGCTGTTCTCACTGCTCATTGGCTGATGTTGGCTGATCTTACTGCTCATTGGCTGATGTTAGCTGTTCTCACTGCTCATTGGCTGATGTTGGCTGATCTTACTGCTCATTGACTGATGTTAGCTGTTCTCACTGCTTATTGGCTGATGTTGGCTGATCTCACTGCTCATTGGCTGTGTTGGCTGATCTCACTGCTCATTGGCTGATGTTAGCTGTTCTCACTGCTCATTGGCTGATGTTGGCTGAACTCACTGCTCATTGGCTGATATTGACTGTTCTCACTGCTCATTGGCTGTTCTCACTGCTCATTGGCTGTTCTCACTGCTCATTGGCTGATCTCACTGCTCATTGGCTGATCTCACTGCTCATTGGCTGATCTCACTGCTCATTGGCATTGGCTTCCTTGCCTTTGAATGAAAAGCACCAGGCGTGTAACGATTCACTCGTTTTCTCGATGCATCGATCTTGAAACGTATTTTGAATCCTGAATTAATCCATGTTTGAGCTCGCCTCAGGACAGCCGCTGATGTTCACATGAGCAGATGACAGCTCTCTATCGAGAAAGCAAGTCTTGAGTCAAACCGCTCAAGCCATGAAACAAAACGGTGAAAACGTCGCCGCTATTTTCTTTAAAATAAGATACTGAAATTTTACGGAAATGGGTCATACCCGTCCTGAGCAGTTGAAGTAAAACCCCACTTATTCAAGGGTGCGCATTATTAGGCCAAATGGAAAGAGCAAACACATAATAGGTGTCTAAAATGCATACGCACAATTCCGATGAATCATGAACGATTAATAAATTTAACTTAAATGTTGTTAAACTGAATGTACAACGGAAACAGGTGAAATAACTACAACATTAATGACACTGAAATAAGAGTGCGTGGTTTATCCATCAATCAGATGCGCATTAAAGTTGCATTCGTAATCGTTACTATAGCACAAGTAGACACCCGGCGCGTTTTCTTTCAGAATCATAAGGAAAATGTTCAGTATAAAGACAACAAAGAGTATTCCATGAGGAAAAGTTAGTTAAAGGCACACTATGCAGGAATTCCGTTTTTGTCAAACAGCGCCCCCTAGAGTTTACATTTACATTTATTAATTTAGTTGACGCTCTTATCCAAAGCAACTTACAATTGCTATATATGTCAGAGGTCGCACGCCTCTGGAGCAATTAGGGGTTAAGTGTCTTGCTCAGGGACACATTGGTGTCTCACAGTGGATTCGAACCCGGGTCGCTCACACCAAAGGCATGTGTCTTATCCACTGCGCCCACCATTCAACGTTACTGTCGTAAATACCACTCACGCAGAGCGTCTCTGCACTTTATATTAATAAAGTAGCCTACCACGTTTGATGGCTTATAAAATTTTTACATGATTGCAGCTAAATTACAAGTAAATAGCCTATAGCCTAGGCCTACTGTATAATTTCATTTGTGTTTTTTGAGTGTAATGTAAACATTACAAAATGCCAGATGACATCAAATGAAGTTACATGTACGTCGCATTATCTCGTATCAATGTCTGTTATGATGTCGTTAGACATGATTATTGCAATTTATCATAATAGTTTGCAAATTGCGCTCATTTAAACTATTTTAATTTACAACGTATAGGCTTATTTATGTCCAGATAATTATGTGAGATATTGACAGCTGTTCTCATGATAATCGCAGGAATCAACTTTAACAGTTAAACAGTTTCCTTTTCCTGGTCTCTTCCGAACGCATTTTCTTTGATTTTTCCATCGTCGAGTATCACGTCTGAAACGAGCGCAAGTGTTTTCGTGCTTCATATGTTTTTGTTGTTTATGTGTGTGACGTCGTTTTGTTAGGTCGTTTTGTTAGATTTGTTAGGGGCGCTCTTCTCAAACTTGCATTGCTGGTTTTTCCAGCGGCGTCCCCCCCAAGCTTTACTACCAGGATGATTCGCCCTACTATGAGTTTGTTTACCACCGAAATGACTTTGAAGCTGTTACATTAAGGTACAATTCTTGCATAGTGTGCCTTTAAGGTTTAGCTGGGAAAGTTCATGGTATTTTTAGTCTCACCATGGAAGGATGTTTAATGTACCAGGAACACTTTAAGGTTGTGTATCCATTAACACTATCCTACAAAATAGTTAGCATGATGAACTAACAATACTTTTAAAGCCTTTTTAAATCTTGGCTTACATTTCTACAAATGCTAATTTATAGGCTTTGGAATTTTTTTTTAAATAATAATAGATTCATTTAAAACTAACATGAACTAACATTAACAATGGACAAAATGTCGTTGTTGTTGTTTTTTTGTCCAAAAAAAAGTGAGTTGTCCCCACTCTCTGACCCCCGAATACCATGGTATAATTCACACCCTGACTAAGACCCATTGGGGGAAGCATTTAAATAATCCTATGAATGCATATAAAAAATGAAGAATCAAATCGAATTAATTGAATCGTATCAAATTTTACTGGGAATCACCTTGAATCGAATCTTTCTGAATTTGCAAAAATCATTCTTGAATCGAATCGAAAAACTATGAATCGTGAATCGAATCGATTCGCTGTCTACCCAAAGATTCACAGCCCTAGACATCAAACATTGACTGTTTTTTACACAGTAGGCTTGTTTGAGATGCGCCTTGCCTCGCCTGAAGTGTAGTCGAGAGTAGCGGCTGCAGTGAGAGGAGGAGTGAAGAAAGCGCAGGCAAGCCGGACAGAGGATCTGACACCTGCGAGATCAATGATGGATATCGCGGGATTCACGGGATTCACGCTCGTGCACAGTGTTGCTAATAAACTGGATGTAGTTTAAATTCTGTTGCTTTTATATCGAAATAAATATAATGAATCACCCAAAGTACTTGTTACTTAATTCCATTCCAAATAAGTGTTTATCAATAATTTTTTTCTTTAATACAGACATAGGCTATGTGTGTTTTTTTTTGGTTTGTGTGTGTGTGTGTGTGTGTGTGTGTGTGTGTGTGTGTGTGTGTGTGTGTGTGTGTGTGTGTGTGTGTGTGTGTGTGTTATCTAATAAAATGACTTTGCATAACCCATAGAGATCGCACTGTCCGAGAGTTCGGGAATATTCACACATAATAACATATACACATAAAACATGATATCCGAGTTTTAAAATCAAACATTTTAAAAGAGAACAATACATCACGGTTGTTTAAACCAATCAACATTAAGCTGTGTCGTCAGCAAGTCGTTTCCCATAATGCTTTTGGTCAGCGCAGTCGGTGGAGAGCAACTGCGCGCGACTGCAGAATCCGACACGCGTGCCTTGCGCTCGCGAGAGTTTTTTGACACACGTCAGCATGACATCAGAGCAAGGCGGACCGCTCTCGGACACATTTCTAACCAGCATGCATTTGTGACGATCACAAAAGTATTGTAAGTAAGGAATAATTGACGACAGGCCGTTGAATTATTCCGCTTATACTGCAGTTACCACACATCGAAACATTGTTCAAATTATGTATTTCAAGACGTTTGTAAAGTTTTTGTCATTAAAACGCTCTTGTATGTAGGACTAATTTATTGCGCATCTAATCCCACGCCTCCGTTGCTAATTCCAAAACGTCATTTTAGAGTTAGTAACGGAGGTTTGAGCCACTGACAGCAGACTAATGCTGGACATACTTAACGACTGGCTGAAACATTCTGTTTCCATCGACGGCAGCAGATTTTAAACACAGACTGAACGCGCTGAACACGCGTTTGGGCATGATCAATCATAACAAAGTATCAAATTACATTCATAACCGGCCTTGCAATAAGTGTGTCCCCGGCTTTATGCAGTTATTAATGCAGTTATTAGAGAGAGAGAGAGAGAGAGAGAGAGAGAGAGAGAGAGAGAGAGAGAGATGTACTTCAATGTTATTATTCATTAATTCAATTCATTTTAATTAGTTCGTTCATGTTTTTTTCCTAATATTGACAGTAGTAAATGAAACACAAAGTCCTATTAACAAGTAGGCTATAGGCATAATTATTTATTTGTTATATCTGCAATAATTACGAAAACCCGTGCAGCAGGACTATCAATTTATTTATATAGGCCTATTCAGTTTAATTTTCTATTGACTATATAGGGCTATATACTTTGTTTATTAAAATTAAATTGCATGTTTCCATTGACTGTGAAGTTAGACATCGAAAATTGCAGATCAAGCGCATGGGCTGCATGTTTTTTCTTGTTATGAATTGTATCCTATTTTCCGTTATTACAGTTAACTACGCGAAGTGATATGGAACTGTAATGCGGTCAAGACCTGCCTGGAACTACGTTAGCCGTGCGTTTCCCTGAAAATAATTGCACACCTTAGAACGTTCTCAACCAATCAGAATCAAGCATTCAACAGCCCTGTAGTATAATTGTACTTTAAGCATACTCAAAATTATTGGTTTCATTTTGAATATGTCGAGCGTCGTAAACTGTCGAGAGTTTTTCAACTTAGGTAAAGTTGGTTTTATATTCGCACCTTCGCGTTAAAGAACTTTTTCAATTAAATAGTCAATAAAGCAATTTTTTTCCAGATTCGAAGCAGCTACATGATATTGACGACAAAGATTGTGAACTACAACATTTTCTACAATCGATCCAAATGGGCAAGTATATTTTAATGCATACATACTTAGGAGAATATTCAATGTATTATGGTAACCAAGATAGGGACCGTCTAAAAAGTGAATATTGTTTTTCATCGTGTGCAAACAGGTACAAACTGCTTTTTATAGCCTATTCGCTTCGCATATTTGCGGAGTTCCGCGTTCAATATCTCGTGAGCTGAATATTGTTACTACACAAATAGCCTAACATTGTTTTAATATTTTAATCTCCTCAAAACGAGTTTTCATTCGGGTTTGCACTTTGCAGATGGTCCCTTCTGAGCAGCCTGCGCATAGAGATCAATGTATTTTGTCCAGTGCGAAGGAAAGATCGTTTTGAGGTAATTTATGTTGTAGCTTCTGGTGTTTTATCTGTAGTTACATGTGATATGTGTTGTGTGTTGCAACAACGTTTAGTTCACGAGTTATTGAACGCGAAAGTCCGCGAATGTGCGAATATAAAACCAACTTTACCTAAGTGTTAAACTTATACATTTTTCCTTATACAAATGCACATGAAGGTATTTTATACGCTTTAAAGGTTAATATGTATTGTTTAACGTACTATATATGTGTTTTGAAGATCGCTTGATAATGGTTAATGTGTATAAGGTTTAAAGTTATATTTGAAGTGAATTAATAATTCTGAGTGATTTGCAGCATCGTATTAATGTGATACAGGTAAAATATTGTGAATAGAAATGATTAATCATTTAAGAGAAGTAATTGAAGTATATTACTATGGTTTTTGTATTTATTTTTTGATGAATAGTGTGAAATATAAAAATACAGAGTCGGTGAACATGAATGTGAAATTGAGAGGTTTATTTTACTGCAGATTGTGAATTGACATGAAAAGTCATTATAATGTTAAGAAGACATTGAAAATGTGAAATGTGCAGCATAATGTGACTCTGAGAAACAGAGATTTGTTTAATGAACATATTGTGAATAAATTACTCCAGAGAGCTTGAACGTGACACACTGTCTCCTCGTTTGTCTCCTGTGTTACAGGAGAATAATCTGTCCCTCACGGGTGCCGACGCCACGGTACCCGTTACACATGACGCGCAGATTTTGCTCATCTCAAACAAGCCTAGTGTCTGAAGCAGTGTTAAAGTTAATGAGAAAATTAAGTGAATAATTGAGTGATGATTGGCCAGTATTGAAGACACCTGATGTTAACTTATGATTGCTGGTTGGAATGACGTGATGAATGGATAGATCATTAAATGTGTTCCCCCCAAACTTTGTTAATAAAACATAATTAAGGTCACCTAGAAAAGCTGTCCATGTATTTTTTCTACTTATTATGCCTTCAAAGTGGAAAAATGCATATTTTTCCAAAACGCCCATTAAGATTGTTTTTAATGAAGTGAGCATATAATCTGGGATGTCCCCTTCAGGAAATGACCATACATTATTTAGACTTACTAGAAATGAGATCTTTATAGGGATCTGAAGTGAAATTATGGGGTGGGGGTTCTTTAATGCTTTAGTCTCACATGTATATTGATATAGTTTTAATATCATAAACTTAAGGCAATTGTTAGGTTTTTTTTTTGTTATTGGTGTTTGTTTGTGTTTTCTTCATTTTTTTAAATATATTTTGCTTTATATATATAGACAAAAATGTTTAAAATGTTTATTTTTACATGGTCTATTATTGCATTTGTAATATTTTTTTTTTTTACCTCTTAACAGATCTTATATCAATTAAGTAACTTTAGATTTGATAAAAAGGGGCTGGTCTTTTAAAATAATTATTTACATCACTATACCATTTACAACATCAGCTTTTTGCTCATTTTAGAAAACTATTACTGTTACACGAGACAGGACAGGCATGTGACATTACCCCCTACTTAAGGAGCGGCTACCAGTCGCTCCACTAGGGACATGAAGGACAGACCAGGGAGGAACAGCCCAGGGAGGGGCGGGAGGGAGGGACAGACCAGGGAGGGGCGGGAGGGAGGAACAGCCCAGGGAGGGGCGGGAGGGACAGACCAGGGAGGGGCGGAAGGAACAGCCCAGGGAGGGGCGGGAGGAACAGCCCAGGGAGGGGCGGGAGGGACAGACCAGGGAGGGGCGGGAGGGACAGACCAGGGAGGGGCGGGAGGAACAGCCCAGGGAGGGGCGGGAGGGACAGACCAGGGAGGGGCGGGAGGGACAGACCAGGGAGGGGCGGGAGGAACAGCCCAGGGAGGGGCGGGAGGGACAGACCAGGGAGGGGCGGGAGGAAAAGCCCAGGGAGGGGCGGGAGGAACAGCCCAGGGAGGGGCGGGAGGGACAGACCAGGGAGGGGCGGGAGAGACGGGAGGGACAGACCAGGGAGGGGCGGGAGGAAAAGCCCAGGGAGAGACGGGAGGGACAGACCAGGGAGGGACGGGAGAGACGGGAGGGACAGACCAGGGAGGGACAGATCAGGGAGGGACAGACCAGGGAGGGACAGACCAGGGAGGGACGGGAGGAAAAAAACAAGGTGGAACAGGAAGGACAGACCAGGGTGGGGTAGGGGAAATGGACAGTTCGGGAGGCCAGGGCGAAAATGTCAGTCCATCTAGCGGCCAGGGCGGAGACTTTCCCTTGGGCGGCCAGGGCGGAGACGACCAGGGCGGAGACGACCACTCGGGCGGCCACGGCGGAGATGACCCCTCGGGCGGCCACGGCGTCGGAGACGACCCCTCGGGCGGCCACGGCGTCGGAGACGACCCCTCGGGCGGCCACGGCGGAGACCTTCCCTCGGGTGGCCAGGGGGGAGCAGGTCGTGCAGTTGGCCAGGGGGGAGACGTCACCTTGGGTGGTCATGGCGGAGGAACAGCAACAGACATTGGCTCAGGAACAGCAACAGACATCAGCTCAGGAACAGCAACAGACACCGGCTCAGCGGCGGTCATCTTGTCCGGGGAAACAGGTCCGGCAGACGTGACGTGAACAGTCTCTGGATCGGCAGACGTGACGTGAACAGTCTCTGGATCGGCAGACGTGACGGGTCGCTGGGGTGGCGCCGGCAGGGCGAGCAGCTTGAGCGGGGCCAGCAGGGCGAGCAGCCTGAATGGGGCCGGCAGAGCAGGGCGCCTGGGCGGTGCGGGCAGAGCAGGGCGACTGGGTGCCACAGGCAGAGCAAGGCGGCTGGTCGGCGCAGGCAGAGCAAGGCGCCTTGGCGGCGCAGGTAGAGCAAGGTGCCTGGGCGGCGCGTCAGGGAGGCGGTCACCTCTGGGATGGTCTCTGGGTTAGGAGCCACTGGACAGGTCGTTGATGAGGACTTTCTCCTCCTCCGCCGTCTCCGGACCACCGGACTTGGGACCACCGGACTTGGGACCACCGGACTCGGGACCACCTGAACTGGGACAACCGGAACTGGGACCACCGGACTCGGGACCACCGGATTTGGGACCACCTGACTCGGGACCACCGGACTCGGGACCACCGGACTCGGGACCACCGGAACCGTCGCGGAGGGAGTCTTCCTTCTCCTCCTCCGCTTCGGAACCACCGGAAGAGAGACCATCTTCCTGGTCTCTCGCTCCTGCACGCGACTGAGACCCTCCACCATCGCCTCAAAGGTACTCCCATCATGCGCTCTGCTGAGCACCCAGTCCATGGGCTTGTCGAGAGCATAAAAGAAAAGGTCCTTAAGAGGCCCTTCATTCAATCTTAATCCCTCCGCTGCTCTAAGGAATTCAGCCGCAAACTTCCTTATATCAGCCCCTTGTTGGCGGAGGGAACTTAGCGACTGAAAACGAAGAATACGTTCGTAGTGGGTGCACGAGACAGGGTGGGTGACGTGAATTCCTTCGAGGAGTCCTCGACATGGTCGGTTCGTTCTGTTACGTGACAACTAAAGAAAACTAGGTGAGGACTCAATTGCAAAAGAATAGTGATTTATTTAATAAAGGAAACATAAAGTAAAACAAGAACCCACAAGGGGGAAAAACATAATATAAAACAAAACAACAACTTCAAAAACAAACATACCGGAGGGTCACGGGAAAACAGGAGACGTATACAAGACAACGAACCGTCCCAGACTGCAAACACTAAGGAACTTATAAAAGGGACAAATCAGGCAGGTAAAGAGGGATCAACAGGTGGGGCAAATGAAACCAATAATGAGATAACAAGGAAGGTGTGATCGAGACAGAGGCAGGAACACAAAACACCACATGTGCTACACGAGACAGGACAGGCATGCGACAATTACAAACTAAAAATTTTAATTTTATCTGAAATCCTGTTTTTCTTAAGAATTATTCTCACATCTGTTAATATAGTATATCATTACAGATTTTCTGTCCATTGTTATTTTTTACATTTTTATTTTTACATTATTAAGTATATTTAGAATCTTTTGTTCTTTTTTGAAAATTTGTAATATCTGATTTTTTACCAACAGATCTTGTATCAGTTTAAGAACTTTTAAGTAACTTAACAGTTTAAGATTTGAGGAAAACAGGACAGGTCTTGAAAAAGATCGACTTATATCACTATAATATTTACAGCCTTCGCTTTCTACTCATTTTAGAGAATTCTATTACAAAATCACCCATGTCCAGTTCATGTGTTATTGCTTTTTCATGAGCTAAAAACACAAGGTTTCCTTTCCTCTCATGAAGCACTGTTTGGCGTAATGGTGTCAACATTCATCCAGAGAGTAGAGAATGAGCTCTCACATGAAGCTAGAGACACCATGACCATAGACGCTTCAGCTGGGAGAGGAGTCCGGAGGCTTCTTTTGCAAGGTCAACTGATGCATTGTCATCATTGGAAACCTTAAAAAGAATGTACATCAAGTTCACTAATAGTTCTAATAAAGTTAATTGGCTGTTACTGTCGTTATATTGCTTCATTATTCAGCACTGTGAAGGCAGATCCATCTGAGGATGGCATTTCCCTCACTTCTTCCCCCTCCCTAACTCACCGCCAAAAAAGAAAGGGTCACAACAAGAGATCTTCTGTTCGACAAGTCACAGTCAGTGTCAAAGAACTGTCTGGATTAATAAAAAACAAGGTGGGGGTGTTGTATTATAGCAAGAGATCCATGATGACGATATTTTGCTGTGTACAGTGATGAGTGATAATTGAAAAGTTATTTTAAAACTATGGCAAAAGGTTGCACCAGACACGAGGCCACTACAAATGCTTACCGATTTTAAATGTGTTCGTTTTGGGAATAAAGGCTAACACAATTTAATCCACAGCATGCACATCTCAACATCATTCTTCTGTAAGATATAGGGCCCTATCTTGCACCCAGCGCAGTTGACTTTGTACACCGACACATGTATCATTCCAATTTTGAACCCGCGCACCCTCCACATACGCACGTTGGTAAATAACCGGGGGCGGTTCAGCGAAAAGAGGAGGCGTGTTCCGGCCCAAACGTTCCCTGGTGATATGTTGCAGTTTCAGAAAACCGCCACTGACCAGGAAAAACCAAGTCTAAAGTCAATGTTATTTATATGCTATTTTATGCACGCATGCTTGGCCATAATGTAGCGTGTGCACAACGCGCATACACTTTGATTCTCTAATCTACACAGACGCAGCAGTTTTCATTTTTGCAAATCATTATTACAAGGAAAAATATTAACACACGAGGGAAACCACTGTTATGTCCATGAAGATGTGAAAAAAATAGGCATAGCTTACACATTTACGCAAAATATTATACGCCTGTTTAACCGAAGCTAATTCGGGAGGGTTTCTCCCGTCCCCATACAACGTCACTTCTCTGTCTTTTACGGCCCTGATGAGAACGTCGGTCTCCTCGGCTGTGAACCGCTAATTCCTAAAAATATTGAAAATGACTAGAATTCTGGTAACGTTGTTGCAAATTGGGAACCAGATATAAAATAGATGTAAATAAAATAAAATAAAATAGTTAAAATAGTATTTAGCTTGATCTGATGTTGACAATATGAAAATGTCTCAAATCTCCGTTTACTGACCGTTTGTTGAAGAAAAATCCAGAACGTTCTGTACCATTTCATTTTTTAACTGTTTATCTAAATGTCAGATGCCACCCAATTACCCATGCCGAGTGCTGCCATGTCCTTTACCTTGAGGCCCACAAGACCGTGTTTGAGTTACTCCATGCAACCAGGGTGGAGCAGGCAGAGCAAAGGGTGGAGCAGGTTTAATTTAAGTGAACTTAAAACAATCTTCACATAAACCCGTTATAATAAAGGTCACATTTACCTATAAAATATAAAAATAACCCAATAAAATGACCCAACAGGCTGCATTTGGGTTTAAAAATATAGATATGAAAACTACATGTAAAATACGGCATAATGCAGTCAAGTTTACGAGAAGAATGAAAAGTTTCTCTAAATTAACTCAAATGTCATCAGTAATCTCATTGATGGTTTTGGCTGCTCATGAATCCGAAGATCAGTTTCTGCCTGTATGATAAATTCATATTCTAAACAATCAAATGCTTTGTAATAGTCAAGAAAGAGTCTAATACACATAGCTAGATAGATTGTGTAGTTAGTTAACGGTGGAGTGTGTAGGAGCACATGTTCCAGGAGTGTTTTAAAGAGCAGTGTTGCGCACAGGAATAATTAATCCAGTTGAACCTCCAACTTTCATTGTTGATTAATGAAAACATCCTTGGCAAATGATTTCACTCTCTTCCAGTTCTGTTGACATTGTTATTAAATGCCGTGTAATAACGTGAAGAAAAGCATTTACCTAATAATACGGCTCGGCTGATTAATTTTCCTGGATCCTGGGGCGGCACTGTTTTATATTTTTATATTTGTTTTATACTTTAATTCTTTCTTTAAATTTTTGAATTTACTTTATACTTTAATTCATGTCTTGACTTGTCTGACTTGTCACTTGAAACACACATGGTTTAAAACTTTCCACACATGCCAGCATAATGAAACTCAGTGTATTTACTAGTTGCCATCTCAAGACTATATACTGTAGGGACTGGGCTAAGTGGGTGAATCTGAATAACTAAATACATCCGGCTAAAGACCAAAAATCTCTGAATGTAAATTAACCCAAACACACACACACAAACCAGATATATTCAATGTGTTTTTATGTGTGTCCATTTGCCCATGTCACATTGGAATGACTATGATTTTATCCTAGCTTAAAGTGAATTATAAATACCTTCATTATGCATTTTAAATATAACTGTCTATTCCCATAACTTGTACACATAGTTCTGGACACCTCCAGAATGCTTTCGGTGTGATCAATCAGAATACGTATAGTAATATCCAGTAAAATATAGTTTACTATGTTTTCCATCTTTGGAGTGAAAAGAGACCAAAACTAACATCACTGGTGTTCTTAGATAACAGCGTTTACGACCCAAAGGAATGTTCACAGAACTGTGGCTCTCTCTGAATTCTAACCAAGGAGGAGAAATGAATCCTGTATTCATATATATATATGCTATTATATATCCACTTGAGAATTGTATGAACAATGTATCTAAGTTCCCTATTTCATGAGTTGCCTTTTTGTGGTTTGGTCTATGTTTCTCGACAACTCTAATGCGATAATGTTTTAAACTTGGCCAACTAATGTTTAACCAAATCCATTTGTGGCAAGTTTGGTCTCGATAAACTCCAATCTTCATTCCCCATTTGTTAATTGACATTACATTTTGCTAAACTTTGTGACACATTAGTATTATAAGAATTGTGAAGATTCTGCTCTTAAACACCCTAATTTCGTCGGTTTCAAATGTCTCTCTCTTAGACAAAGAGCAATAAAAACCAAAGTCCCGCCTGTGAAATTCCAACCCTCTAATTGGCCAAGTCAACAGGAAGAGGCAGGATTTCTCCAAGGTGATAAATGACGCTTCCCCCCTCCGCTCGCTCTCTGTTTACTTCGACTGTCTTCGTGTCATAATGTAAAAGTCTCGCCTCCGGGCGAGCTCTTCGCCTTTCTTTTATTTGTTTCTAGTTTAGTTTGTGTTTTTCAGTCTTAGATAAGTCTCCGTGTTTAATTCTAATCGACGAGTGAAAAGAACACCGCGTGACATATCTCTTCAGCAAATCCATCTACAAGGGACCTTTAAACGAGCGCGCGCTCGCTTTGAAGGAGAAACGCGCACGTGACCACGTGGCGAGAGACGCACACACGCTTCTTCACCAGCCATGCGAAGATGTGACGTTAACTCCGCGTGATTTCCCCGTAGAGATCTTTATTTCTTTTCTTTGTTAGTCAAAGTTTTGTTTTCCGTAGTCGACTCTGTTCACTTCCACAAAGTGAAACAAACTTAGCCGAACTATTTTCCTTTGGTAATGTTACCCCAAAGACTTGGAAACTCCGTTCAACGCGCGCCAAGCAGCACCCAGTGACGCTTCCTAAAGGACTCCGCTCACGCACGCGCAGGAATGCCGCGACACAGAGAGACCCAGAAACTTAAGTATATCTCTTTATAGAGCTTCTAAGAAGCATTAAGATGATGTTTTCGTGTTGTTACAGACAGGGGACTGTCAGGGGAATGTTGCCAATGCGCTCTCTCTCTCTCTCTCTCTCTCTCTCTCTCTCTCTCTCTCTCTCTCTCTCTCTCTCTCTCTGTCCCTTCCCCTCTCACACGTGTTTCCATTGTCCACACTCTATGCATTTCTCGTTCATCGATGCCTTATCGTGTATTGTTGTTTATTATGTTTGTAAATACATATATCCCATGTAACCGTAGTAAATACATAAGTAGTTCTGCCTTATTAAATTCATTATATTCATCTGATTGATGTACTGCCTTTTTGCTCATTTAAGTCCCTTAAGTGCCAAAAGATCTTATAGCAACAAGCTTACAAATTAAAGATACTTTAAAGAGTATGTGTTTATAGGGCAGGAAACCCAATTCTTGTGGCCACAGAATTGCTTTTCCTGAAATCCTATAAAGTAAGATGATATTGTGGATTCCCACAGATATTAGTCTGACAATTGAGCTAATTAATTTAGCCTGTTTTGTAAGACGTTGTCCGTGTAGTTAATTGCAATCAACTTGTGGTTAAGTGCAAGGATACACAGACATGCATGCAGGCAAAATGACTTATCATCCCTTATCGGGAGTTTTATTAACATGTAAGACTGATCTAATCCAAACATGTATGAATAATTATTAATTACCAATTATTAATTATGATATGCAAATTCCCCACGGATTAGATCCGCCCCAGAGTCTTTACAATACAGTAGAGAATAAAATGTGCCAAAATTAAAAAATCTTTGAAAGCTGACCATTTATTTAACCATAGCTAAAGTGAAGTTTGTATTGAAGTTAGTTCATTTCTTTTTTCTCATTTTCTGTTCCTTCAGCTGCAGCTGTTAAAACCACATCCTGCTTTCAGCTCGTGTCTCTGTCAGAGAAAACCACCATCACATAGCCTATATCAATAACTAAAGCTTAGTTGCAAGGCAGGTTTGAATCATGCGTCAAGCGATCCAAACCTCTCCAGCAAATGTAATATTTCGAAATTATGGCATTCAAATTGGCTTTCTGACATAAACCCCCTCATAACGTTTATTAACTTTATATTAATCTTCTCCACTTGTCTGATAACTCGTATCATCTGCTTGTCATGCCAGATCAGCTTGTCCCGGGGAAGATGGGTCCTTGCATGATTTATTATTTTTATTAGTATTATAACCTTTATTTTACCAGGAAAAGAAGTACATTGAGATTAATAAACTCTTTTACAAGAGTGTCCTGGCCAAGACTGACAGACACAGCTCGTTTGAGTTTAACAGATAACATCCATCAATACATACACATATACACACACAAGCAAATCCAATCAAATTTCAATATCACTACATAACTAGTTAAACATCTACAGCCTGATGTTTCATTCTCCAAATCATATAAAACTACTTTGAAAATGTCCAATGAAACCAGCTCCCTAAGTTTCAACATTGCAAATTATTCCAGGCAGAGGGAGCAGCAAATTTAAATGCCTTTTCCCCAATTCAGTACTGTTAGGGGGGAACAGTTTAGGACCCAAGGACCAGATGTTTGAATGAAGACCCGGAATCAGAATTATAATAAATGAAAGTTTTACTGAAGATAGTGTGAAGGTTCATCAGCAGAAGTCAGCTTCAAGGCTCACACAGGAGTTCATAGGCCGCCTCACTTACAGTTACAAAGATCACAGCAGTTATACCCTTCACCAAGGTCTAAGCTACGTCCTTGCTTCGTGTTGCAGTTTCTAAGAACACATTGGCTAAGAACGCATATAGTCTAAGCAAATCTCCACTCATGGATAGATAGGAGAGTACGTCGCACTAGGAAATCGCAGTTTCTCCAAGGTTGAAGAGGGCCTGAGCTACTTTCAAATCCTTTGACAGTTTCGGTGAGACCTTGAACGGCTTTTAGAAGCTGCACGTTGGATCCTTCTCGTTTTCCCCAGGGCTTAGCAGAGGGTGCCTTATTCTGCCGAGGAGAGGGCCTCTTCTCACTGTCAGCGAAACCCGACAGGTTTAGCCAGAGTGCATTCTCTCTCATCACAGAAAGTGCCATGGAGCACTTGCAGGCTTGGACGGCCTGACGGGCATTACACAGGACGAGGTCGTTAACGGAGAGGACCTCCTTCCACAGGGTTGGTGAGGGAGATCTTTTTTCCAACTGTGGCCCTAAATCCCCCAAAATCTCCACATGGTAAGCGGAGAGTAGGGAGGAGACGTTAAGGGCCCTGACAGCCAAGGCCGAGACTTGTAAGCGTTCTGGTGAACTGAGGCAGAAAAGCGATCCATGTTGTTGGGCAAGACCGACTTCGAGTGAGCGAGCAGCCCGCCCTTGGCGGGGTTAAGGTGCCTGGTGAAGGAGGGCTTGATCGCAGGTCATTCACCCATGCAGAGTGCTGCTATGTCCTTTACCTTGAGGCCCACGAGACCTTGTTTGAGTTATTCCATGCAACAAGTGTAGAGCAGGCAACCAGGGCGGAGCAGACAGAGAAGATAACCAGGGCGGCACAGGCACAGTAGGCAGAGCAGGCAACCAGGGCGGCACAGGCAGAGCAGGCAACCAGGGCGGAGCAGGCAGAGCAGGAAACCAGGGCGGAGCAGGCAGATCAGGAAAAGAGGGCGGAGCAGGCAGAGCACGCAACCAGGGTGGAGCAGGCACAGTAGGCAGAGCATGCAACCAGGGGGGAGCAGGCACAGTAGGCAGAACAGGCAATCAGGGTGGAGCAGGCAGAACAGGCAACCAGGGCGGCACAGGAAGATCAGGAAACGAGGGCGGAGCAGGCAGAGCAGGCAACCAGGGTGCAGCAGGCAGATCAGGCCACTAGGGCAGAGCAGGAAACAAGGGTGGAGCAGGCAACCAGGCAGAGCAGACAACTAGGGAAGAGCAGGCAACCAGGGCAGAGCAGGAAACAAGGGCGGAGCAGGCAGAGCAGGCAACCAGGGCGGAGCAGGCAGATCAGGCCAGGAGTGCGGAGCAGGAAACAAGGGTAGAGCAGGCAACCAGGGTGGAGCAGGCACAGTAGGCAGAGCAGGCAACCAGGGCAGAGAAGGCAACCAGGGTTGAGCAGGCAGAGCAGAAAACAAGGGTGGAGCAGATAGACCAGGCTCCCAGGGTGGAGCAGGCAGAGCAGGCAACCAGGGTGGAGCAGGCAGAGCAGGAAACAAGGGCGGAGCAGACAGAGCAGGCTACCAGGGTGGAGCAGGCGCAGTAGGCAGAGCAGGCAACCAATGAGGAGCAAGCAGAGCAGACGGCCATGATGGAGAAGGCAAAGCAGGGACAGGAGCCATCACTGGACACTGGTCAGGGTCTGAGCTCAACGTGTGTGCAGCCCACTCACACAAGAAACAGTAAAGAAACATAGTTGTGATCAAATAAATATACGAGTTAATCAATATATTGATCAGTTTTAAGGTGATATGATACAGTTGCCAGTCATTGCCAAGATTTAAAAAGCATTAATTCAGGACAATCTAGTTGCAGACAAGATCTTATCCTGGAAATATTGCAATACATACAATCAAGACACTACCGTTTCATTTATTTGGGTTCCAGCGCGTGTTGGAGTAAAAGGAAACGGGTTGGCAGATAAGCTATAGCGCACATACGTGTTCTTTTTATGTGTTTATCAGAGGTTAATTCCATATTAAAATATGCCAAACTTCCCTTACTACTTCTGAATGGGATGTCTACTTCATAAATTGTATGGAAATTGTGGAAATAAAGGTTCAATTCACTCAAACCACATTATGGAAATGGAGTCAGAAAGCAGTAATGGAGTCTGGATGTGATCTAGTGAAAAAGTTTGGTACTGCACCCAAACAAAATCTTTCTGAAAGCTAATTTTTTGAGATATATGTCCAGAGATATATACTGAGATATAACTTGTCCAGAGTATTGGCTTTGATTTTCTTGCAGTTTTAGAGACCAAAATGTTTTGACTTTCACTTTCTTAATTTAATTCACTTGTACAAAAATCTGCCAAATGTCTTCTTTAAAACAAGACCAATCTATATGCATCTATATTCCAAAGCATTCTTGAATTACAATAATTTAAGTTCAGAATGTGCATTTTCATGTTTATTCAAAAAAGGGCGGTGACACTTTTCAAGATTCAGTAATAACAACAATCAGAATCAGAAATACAGCATTAAATGGAAATCTAGACAAAATTAAGAAACATCCTATTAGATTATGTAGGCACTGCAGATTGTATGAAACAGTAGAGCATGTATAGCATATAATAATGAACGACTAACATGTGAAACAAAAGTAAAAGAAGAAGGTGCAAACAACATGACTTTAGAGTATTTATTGAGTATACACCAAAGGAATAAACATATTAGACATATTATAATAGCTCTGATAAATTATTTAAAAGAAAATTATACAAGATAAATATTTGACTTTTTTTCTTCTTAATCATCACTCATCGAATAATCACACTCCAGTTCAGTAGGTGGCGGTAATGCACCATAAACTGGTTTCCCAACTGCCAATAAACATCACAAGAAGAAATAGAACAATTTACTGTTTTGTGGGTCATTCTTGGCATTCTGTGCCTTTGGAACATCATTAAATGTAGAAAATTAAACTTCTTTTTAAAATAATTATTGTGTAATCATGATACGGTGATGTAAAACAGTTGAAAAGTTATTTTGGACAAGACAAAATCATTGAAATGGTAGATTAAAAATGTCCACACAGTTAGAGACACATGAACAACAGTTTCAGATATTTATGTACATTTAAAATAATAGAGGATCTCACTCACTTTCCCAAGGTGTTTTCCCTCCAAAGAAATGATGACAGCTTTATTACATATGATATCTTTAACTTTTCCACCTTTCGTTTGTAGGTAAAGTAGTCAAAAATAACAGTGGACAATAAATTGAAAAATAAGTTTAAAACCTTTTTATTGCAATTATTAAAATATATTTAATAATTGGAAAAAACTCAAAAAATTTGAAAGTACAATTACTCATATAGGCTCTGCCTGGACTCCAGATGCGAAGGAGCCCGCATGGTCCGTCTCCTTGGCTCCGCCCTGGCCCTCTTCGTGGACTCCAGATGCGAAGTAGCCCGCATGGTCCGTCTCCCCGGCTCCGACCTGGCCCTCTGCCAGGACTCCAGATGCGTTGGAGCCCGCATGGTCCGTCTCCCCGGCTCCGCCCTGGCCCTTTACCGGGACTCCAGGTGAGATGGAGCCCGCATGGTCCGTCTCCCCAGCTATGCCCTGGCCCTCTGCCTGGACTCCTGATGAGATGGAGCCCGCACGGTCCTCTGCCGGGACTCCAGATGCGTTGGAGCCCGCATGGTCCATCTCCCCGGCTCCGCCCTGGCTCTCTGCCTGGACCCCAGATGAGATGGAGCCCGCATGGTCCATCTCCCTGGCTCCGCCCTAGCCCTCTGCCTGGACCCCAGATGAGATGGAGCCCGCATGGTCCATCTCCCCGGCTCCGCCCTGGCCCTCTGGCTGGACTCCAGATACGAAGTAGCCCTTATGGTCCGTCTCCCCGGCTCCGCCCTGGCCCTCTGCCTGGACTCCAGATGCATTAGAGCCCGCATGGTCCATCTCCCCGGCTCCACCCTGGCCCTCTGCCAGAACTCCAGATGCGAAGTAGACTGCATGGTCCGTCTCCCCGGTTCCGACCTGGCCCTCTGCCGGGACTCCAGATGCGTTGGAGCCCGCATGGTCCGTCTCCCCGGCTCCGCCCTGGCCCTCTGCCTGGACCCCAGAAAAGATGGAGCCCGCATGGTCCGCCTCCCCGGCTCCGCCCTGGCCCTCTGCATTGACTCCAGACGAGATGGAGCCCGCATGGTACGGCTCCGCCCTGGCCCTCTGCCTTGACTCCAGACGAGATGGAGCCCGCATGGTACGGCTCCGCCCTGGCCCTCTGCCGGGACTCCAGATGCGTTGGAGCCCGCAAGGTCCGTCTCCCCGGCTCTGCACTGGCCCTCTTCCTGGACTCCAGATCCGAAGGAGCCCATCTCCCCGGTTCCGCCCTGGCCCTCTGCCTGGACTCCAGATGCGAAGCAGCCTGCATGGGCCGTCTCCCCGGCTCCAACCTGGCCCTCTGCCGGGACTCCAGATGCGTTGGAGCCCGCATGGTTCGTCTCCCCGGCTCCGCCCTGGTCCTCTGCCTGGACTCCAGATGAGATGGAGCCTGCATGGTCTGTCTCCCCAGCTGTTTTTAATTCTGTTTAAGTAACTTTTGTTTTTTTATGTTCAGCAAGTGTGACTATTTCCAAGGGTTCCTGTAAATTATTTGAGGGCGGGATTTATACCTACTGATGTGACTGCACTGCTGCTTTGCCTGGGCCTCAATTTAATGGCTTTTGTTGGCATTTGTTACCTTGCCTTTTATTGTTTTGCCTCTAAGTCTATCACTTTAGTAACTGTTCGCACTTTGCAGTGTCGTCTCGGGTATCGGTTTGGGCTGGTGCGGCTTGCGGGCTGGTCTGTCTTCGCCGGCTGCCTCCTGCTTGATCTTCTGGTTGTGCATCAGTATTTTGTTGTATATTGAGTTTATTTTTTATGTATGCATTTATTTTTTTGTTATGGTTTACAATTCACTCTGGGCACTGTAACTTTTATAACTGATGGAAGTCTGAGTGAATTGTGTGTTTTAAATTGAATTGTCTCATTTTAAAAAGCAAAGTCATTTGTACTTTTTTTGTGTGCGTTTATTTATTTGTATTTTTTGCTGTTTTATACTTGTATCTCGTTTTATAAGTTTGTTGATTTGTATGTTTGTTTTCTTTGCAGGAGCTGGGGGTTTCTGTAGAGGAGAGGCTAGCTGCTATTGGATGGTGTGTGGTGATTACACATAGTGCCGTGTTTTCTTGCATCCAATCCTCGTGTGTGTGTGTGTGTCTGTGTGTGTGTGTCTGTGTGTGTGTCTGTGTGTGTGTGTCTGTGTGTGTGTGTGTGTGTGTGTGTGTGTGTGTGTGTGTGTGTGTGTGTGTGGGCGCGTATATCTGTACCATGTGTATTGGGTTACTGGGGCTCCTCTAATTTAGCAGCTAGCCCTTACCTCCAGGTACCTCCTTCTGGTCAACTAGCCCTATTTAAATAGGTTTGTTTCGATAGTGTGTGTCTGATGCCGATTGGTGCACATTACTGCTTAGCGGATTTCCAGAATTTTGCTGTGATGTTTATCTATTTATTATTCAATGTTGAGGAGAAAAATAAAATTTTACATTTTTTATATATGACCCACGTCTCCTCACCCATTCTTTGATAAGAACCTGTGCGCCCTTTGGGCTGTTATTCCCCAATATACCAATATTCGTAGTCGACCGTTGTTGCCCTTACAGATCGTCTCCTTTTGAGCCTGTCCCTCCCCACTTTGCCACATTCGTTACAAACCCGAACCCGTTAAATATTACCCCGACCCGAAACTTGTGAGTTTTTTGGGACCTGTCGGGCTTGGGTCGGGTAACAGACGTCCAACATTTATACTTGATGCGCTTGCCATAGTAATATTCTCTGAATCGACTGGGGGGCGACTCGAGTTATTGTCCTACAGCATCAGGATTCAGCGGTGAGAAGAAGGTACACTCGTGACAGTGGATGCTTCTCCTCCATCCTCCATCCTATGACCCGGAAACCGATCAAGCTCAGCCATCTTGAAGGTCATCTCAATTCTCTAATTCCACCGCAAGGATCGAGGAGTGAGGAGCTTCCGGAGTTATGAGTGAGGATGGTGTATCCTTTGCGTAAGTGTTTTATTGACTAAACGTGATGCACATATACATTCTCCTCCCCCATCACATCGGTCACAATCATTTTAATTTATACTTTACCTTAGCAGTTCATATAAATCACACATCTCACATATTTCAACACGGTATCTTGCTTTATTATTATTTATTACGAATTTCTTAAATAACCAAACTTTAACAACATAAGGGCAGATCCTTTGAGCGCTGCTGTTGACGCTGTGAAGTGACGCTCGAGTGATCAAGTATTCCGATGTATAAATAAGCTTTCAATGGATTCCTCTGTCCTCCTTTACTTTCCTTGCAGCCTTCCCTTGTATCCTATAGGGGGTGGAGCTGAGACACGAGGAAAGGTAAAGATGATGCAAAAATAAGAAATGACCCAGCAAACACGATTATGTTGTGGCAACTCTGTGGCACGTTGCATTTCTGCTATGTCTACGTGCTCACAACATTGCAACAATGTAGAATTGTAAGAAGCAACAGGGCTGTATCAACATTGTTGCGCGACATTCAGCAACTGAGAGACGACGTTCTGACAGTTACATTTTTTAATATGCTAGATATAGATATCCCCCATTTAGCATGTTATGTTTTGTGGTTAATTTTTAATTATATGTAAGATATCTCTGCACCTGAGTCCTCGCTTCTTTCACCACCACCACTCCTGACATTACTCATCATTAAAGTAATTTTGGCTTCATTATGGTTTATAATTTCAGGCATAAAGTTAAATATTTGTCATACCTGACCAGAAGATGTTCAAATAAATGTCACAATAGACAAGGAAGTTGTAGGTTGTGTTTGTATAATATCCGTATCTTATTTAGCTGAGGTAAATTAAACGCAATTCTCACGTATCTTGCTTGATGATGAATGAGACGGCCCAGCGGTTGGTTGAAATTGAAAAGGCTGATTTTCGCGCGTCAAAGCAGTGACGAGTACATATGTTGTCCAGGACCAGGGGTTTATTCAGACACCATAGGCACAACCTTAAGCAATGGCCCTGAACGGTGGTTCAATGTCAACATTGTGACAACGCTGTAACAACCTTCACCACACCACGTAGTTCTACCAGAAAGACTCGGGAGAATAAATACTGTAACAATAAATACATTTATTGATAGCCTAGCAAGCAATAAAGTTCTTTGGCGTAGGCCCCGTCCATAGCTCGCAATCCGAGGGTCCGGACTCTGCATTTCCTGCCTGAAGACGAAGGCAGGGGCGCAGTCGACCCCCTGGGAGGTCTAGGAAGGGACCATCCTGGTGCTGGTGGGGAGGATGGAGGGGAAGGAACCATCTTGGAGGTGGTGGGGAGGATGGAGGGGAAGGAACCATCTTGGAGGTGGTGGGGAGGATGGAGGGGAAGGAACCAACCTGGAGGTGGTGGGGAGGATGGAGGGGAAGGGACCATCCTGGTGCTGGTGGGGAGGATGGAGGGGAAGGAACCATCTTGGAGGTGGTGGGGAGGATGGAGGGGAAGGAACCATCTTGGAGGTGGTGGGGAGGATGGAGGGGAAGGAACCAACCTGGAGGTGGTGGGGAGGATGGGGGTAAATGAAAGCGTCAGCAACTGCGAACTCAAACATGTGTAAGTACCGGTCTTTTATACCGCAAGTATTAGACATTATTGGATAGATGAGAAGGTAATAAGTGACGTAGCAATTGAGTCTTCCTGGCAGAACTTAACGCTAAAGCTGCCATTTATAGCAACCTTTTGGTCATGTTGTTAAAACGTTGTTAGAAGGTTGGGTACGTTGTGACAACATTCTGTGTTTGCTGGGGAGAAGCACCTAATGTTATTTTAGTACACTAAAAACCAAAAACCACAGTACAAAAAGAATCGTGTAAAATCCAGTATACCCTGAGATTATTACTCGTGACATTAGAACAAAATTAACTATCTCTTAAATATTTTCTAATTTCACTAAAAAATTCATTAGGTTTCGTGGAAATTTTTAATAAGCATGGACCTTTATTTGTATTAAAATGGCTTATGTCTGCTATAACGCTCATTTTGTAAATGTAAGCAACTATTTTAGAAGCACAAACTGTTAAACCGATATCAATATCACTAGATTCCCCTCTTCCGTGTAAATCTTTGAGAACCCAGAAAAGCGCTGTATAAATGTAACAAATTATTATTATAATATATTCCTTTATAATATTAGATGTTCTTTGCTAAATACAGAAACTAAAAGCTAAATTTAAATATCTTTGTATGGTCCTCGAATGTGTTTGAATATTTCACCAGAATCAGCCCTAGCACATTTATCCAGTTTTATTGTATTACAAATTTCATAGTGGGACACAAGTATTACCAAACCATCATTATCATGTCAAGTTATTACATCCATCTTCTCTATGACAGTACAGTATGTTCTTCATCAACTACAGTTGTGTTTTATATATCTTTATTAAGAGCAAATCATAATATGTGCAGATATAGTGTGAATTACTATTCTAATTAGTGCATTACAAAATCATGCAAATATATTTAGATAATTATAACTCTTTTCCTTACAAATATAATAGATCCGACTGTAATCCATGTCAGCTATTGCCTGATGCGATTCCATTACAATGTTGCCTTGAGGCAGCACACAGTCTTTTGTTAAAACATTTGATGATATATAATGTGAAGTTCTTGAAAATTCTTCTTTACAAACAAGTGAAGGGGCCTCATATATTTTGTGAGTGATTAACTGAATCCAAATTAGTGAAAAATGCACTTTTCATTGGAGAGAATATGGAGTCATCATGTGACCTGAGCACATGTGCTGAAACAAGACACAAAATGGCCGCCTGTGGGTCATGTGACCACTGTTCTGCACTGTCATTGACTATTTGAGTTTTTAGATTGTAGACTGCCTGGAGGCGACACTGTACCATAGGGTTAATAAATGTCATTTTTGGAGTTATTTAATCTGTTAACTCTCACTCATGGCTGCTTACTCATTCCATGGCTTTAGTGGATTTTTATATACATAACTATACAAACTCAAGTCCATTTTACAAATATTACTGTTATAAGTAAAACAAAAAAGACACGTTGGGCAAAAGCAAGAAACAATTATTTAAACAAGTAGGAACTAGAAATGTGTTTGAATGAAAGAAAATCTTCAAAGCTCAGTGACGTTCTTTGACCTTCATAGTTTAGACGTGTCTATGAATCTGCAAAGAGTAGGACTCATTTACATGATTTACAGTACAATATTATCTCTTTCAAACTGTTCACACACACACACACACACACACACAAAATTATCGCTGCATAATTCATCCAATTGTTTCTATAATATGCAGAAGCAGAAAACAGGAATAAAGTGAGTATTTGCTTTGCAGGCCAAACCTGAGAAAATGGCAACATCTGGTAAAGAAATAGTAAAAATGTAAATTTTGAAACTTTGCCAACAGAATGAAAGCCTGTTAACAGAGATTGCATCATTTTATAGTTAAATGGGCCTGGGATTAAAAGTTTCAATGTGGTTATTTTTTGTTCTTAAGGTCCTGAGTGGAACTATTCTGTGAGACTATAGTGTAAAATAGATTTATTAAAGGAAATGGTGGTGAAATAGTAAAATTCCAATTAAAATACACACTTGTGCCAAAATAAAATAAATAAATAAAAAACTGAAAAAGTAAAAAATGTCCATAAGGTTAAAGGTTAAATGTATGTGTTTTGTATCGTTGTTCTTCAGTTTTAAGACACGGAAGTGGAGGAAGCTTTTTCTTCTCAGCGGTTGCGTTTATTATAGATGACATTTGACTGAGGGAAACCCCACACGAGGGCGGATTAGATCCCGGAAGCTTAGATGTAAGAATGAAACTATAAACATAAAGCATTGTATTAGCCACACACACGCACACACACACACACACACACACACACACACACTCTTTATATGCAACTGTTTCGACATAGGCATACAAAAACACACACTTCTCAAACCAAGCTCATGCAACACTCATAACAACCATGATGGAAACTCCCCAGAAAACCAACATAACAGAAATTCAACTAAACATTAAACACTACTAAATCTGCCACTTAACATTAATTTGGCACAAAAAGAATTATATAACAATTCATTTTAGCATTCACTCTCTGTTAGAAATGGAAATGAAATGGTCCAAACGAAAAGTGCCCCAAATCTTGGTCCTTTATTATGAACAGATAATACAATAAACCAGCGCTGGTTGGAGTAGAAGCTCAACCCAATATCCTTTGTCTAGGGTTTATATAGTGAAAGTCTTAAACAAAAGAATACAAGTCTAACCAATAAAATCAAACATTACATCATAGATATCATATAGACGTTATATAACAGCTTCTTAATATGGGCAATATCCTGTTAAAGTTCCACAGGATCCTTTGGATCCTAGGAGCTTTTCAAACACACAATGTATAGAAAGGAACGAACATTGAGAAAGGAGGGGCTGAGTAGTCCTCTCTTAACGGATACCAGATGTTTAGCTTAAACACAAAAGGAAAAATGTACAGACGTGGCAGTTTTGCTGCCTAGTATAAAAATCATACATAGACTATTGTTTTGTATGCTGAAGGAGAAAGATATTTCTAACACTCTCCCATTTGAGGGTCATGGCAAAGCATGCTGGGAAATAGAAACCCTTTCCCAGTTTCAGTAAAATTTAAGTTTGTCTAATTAAATTAAATTAAATTAAATCCGCCATAATTCACGCGTCACCGACACGCATATTTGACGCGTCCCCTTTAAGGAGCAGTTAATGCGAGTTTGCGCGGTTGGTAGATGCGCGTTTTCTGACGCATACGTTAACTTTAGTTTCTCTCTCGCACTATCAAGCGCGCTCTCGGACACATTCGTATATATGGGAAGCCAAACAAACCAAAAGTGGGACGAGACAGCGGGGGTTTACAGAGCTCGCGCCGCGCTGACATGTCATCTGCGCGGTTCAATGGTCCGAGCCGCGCGGCCGATTCGTCAGCGCAGTGCAGACGTGTTTCCTAGCGACACCCAATGGACAGCGCGGTGCGAACCATACATATATGCAAATAAAGAAACCCCTCCTTCCTTACAAAAAATTGGTTCTCTGATGAAGTTTAGGAGTTTTTCCCTACAGAAGACAAAGAAGAAGAAAGACGACATGAAATGCATACATTTCTTATGTTTATTATCTTTAGTAAAGAGTAGTGTTGTGCGTTTTTTACTTTGAGGAACTGCACATATGTATAGAGGCTACGGAAAAAGTTGTACAAAGCATAAACTTCAATGACTTTCAATATCATAGTCGTCTTGAGGAGCACGCCAACCTTCTGGTAATTATATCGGACAGTTTACATGCTCAGGTAATGTATTTTATTATTGTTGTAAGTTTTGCATTCAGCCATCATTTGTAGACTTTAAGCTTTTTATATCTGAATTCCATAATTAAAACAATCATTTGTTAATTTTGAATAAAATGTTAAAACTAAAGATCGATTTTATGTTGATGATATGATATTTTGTGATATTGATTTATGAATTCAGTGTGATTTGGACACTTTTTGCCATTGAGATTAATTGGAAAAAGTGTCCCTCCCAATCAACCTGAATACACACACACACACACACACACACACACACACACACACACACACACACAATATATATATATATATATATATATATATATATATATATATACCTGTATAATGTTTTAGAATGACCTTGACCTCATCACCACAATCAATGAACTTCAAGAGGCTATACAAGACTTATGTCTGCTGGTGGACCATATTTTCAACCCTCCTGTGAACGCCCCATTTTCACTAATTTTACATACCAGGGGACGGCCAAGTCACACACTACTCTTTACTAACACTATTAAATATAATAAACATAAGAAATATATGCATTTCATCTTGTCTTTCTTTTTTCTTTGTCTTCTGTGGGGAAAAAAACTCCTAAACTTCAGCAGAGAACCAATTTTTGTAAGGAAGGAGGGGTTTCTTTATTGTACATTTATTTGCATGTATGTATGGTTTGGAGCAATCCTCTCTGGTGAGGATTGTTCGCGCCGCGCTGTCCATTGGGTGTCGCTATAGGAAACACGTCCGCTCTGCGCTGACGAATCGGCCGCGCGGCTCGGACCATTGAACCGAATAGTGTTAGTAAAGAGTAGTGTGTGACTTGGCCGTCCCCTGGTATGTAAAATTAGTGAAAATGGGGCGTTCACAGGAGGGTTGAAAATATGGTCCACCAGAAGACATAAGTCTTGTATTTGCAGTCCGGATCACTTGCAATCGTGTCGTTGGCTGCAGCTCCGAGCGGCTAATGGGCTTGAAATTCCATATATCGGTTATATGGAAATAGACGTGGAGTTTTGCGGTAAGGTACTTTCTAACTGCGGGGTGCTGGTAGTCCGAGATCCTCCTAGTGGCATGAGTACTGACGTTCCCGGCATTTTGGGGATGAATGTACTCAGTCGCTGCTATAGGGAGCTTTTCGGACAACACGGATCCGCCTTGTTCGAATTACCGTTTGTGACACGTGACCCTAGTATTGTGCAGGCATTTCAAGACTGCCAAAGGGCAACTCGAGTTTCCAACGATGGGGGCGACGTAAGGGTGCGGGGGCGCAAGGTGTGTCGCGTTCCAGGGGGCACCATGAAGCTAGTTGCAGCAACATGTTCGGCGTTGTATAGGGGTAGCACTGTGTTGTTCGAGCCCCCAGAGACTGGTCTTCCTGCGGGCCTGTTAGCCTCTCCTGCCTTGGTACAGGTGGTCGCCGGTACGGTTTATGTGCCTTTGGTCAATGTAGGCACTGCGGATGTGGTGCTTTACCCCACCACTGTCATAGGCGAGTTGAGGGAAGTATATTTGACAGACTTGCCTGTTGGAGTGGCTGAGGTTCCCTCAGTGGTCGCACAGGTTGCTGCTGGTGGCGTTTCAGGTGCTCCCATACTCGACCAAATTGAAGCTGTTGATTTGGGGGGGTTATTGGTCGAGGAACAGTTACAAGTCAAGGCCCTACTTCTAGAATATCAGAATGTGTTTTCAATGCATGAGGGAGATCTGGGTTGTACTAGATTATTGTCCCATGAGATCCCACTAACTGATGAGTATGAGTTAGTAAAAACTCATATTAACCAGTTGCTGGACTCCCAAATCATCCGAGAGAGTTGTAGCCCTTACGCATCACCCATCGTGTTAGTTAAAAAAAAGGATGGCAGCCTCCGCATGTGCGTCGACTACCGACAACTTAATTCTAAGACGCGTAAGGATGCTTTTCCACTGCCAAGGATCGAGGAGACGTTGGATTCGTTGACCGGGGCTCGCTGGTTCTCCACGTTGGACTTAGCCAGCGGGTATAATCAGGTCCCTGTCTCTGAATCCGATCGACCGAAGACCGCTTTTTGTACTCCATTCGGGCTCTTTGAGTGGAATCGCATGCCTTTTGGCCTGTGCAACGCCCCGAGTACATTTCAGCGCTTGATGGAGCGACTTTTTGGGGATCAGAGACATCAAACAGTTTTATTGTATCTTGATGATATAATTGTATTTTCTTCATCAGTGCAGCAACATCTGCAGCGGTTGAGCGTAGTGCTGAGTCGTCTACAGGCTGAGAATTTGAAGGCCAAATTGGACAAGTGTGCGTTCTTTCGTGAAGAAGTTAAATATCTGGGGCATGTTATTTCTGCCCAGGGGGTGGCGACGGACCCAGGTAAGATTGAGGCTGTAGCTCAATGGCCTCGTCCATCCACGGTATCTGAGCTGCGGACCTTTTTGGGCTTTGTGAGCTATTATAGGCGCTTCGTGGAAGGGTTCGCGAAGTTAGCGGCTCCCTTGCATAAATTGGTAGCTGAAGCGACTCGGGGAAAGTCGGGTAAGAAAAATAAGCGAGGAGGTATCGGGGTTTGGCCTGTGCAGTGCGAGGAGGCGTTTGAGAACCTTAAACACCGGCTCACAACAGTACCCGTGTTAGCATATGCTGATTTTGCAAAACCATTTATCGTAGAGGTGGATGCCAGCCATATGGGATTGGGTGCGATACTCTCGCAAGAAGTGGAAGGCAAGGTTCGCCCCGTCGCGTATGCGAGCCGTACTCTTAGGCCTGCTGAACGTAATACAGCCACGTATAGCTCTATGCGATTGGAATTCCTGGCCCTTAAGTGGGCGATGACTGAAAAGTTTCGCGAGTACCTTTTAGGAAACAAGTGTGTAGTACGAACTGATAACAATCCGTTGAGCCACTTGGCCACCGCTAAGCTTGGCGCTACCGAACAGCGGTGGGCAGCTGAATTAGCGGTGTTCGATTTTGAGATCCAATATCGATCTGGCCGAACCAATCAGAACGCAGATGCGTTGTCCCGCCAGAACTCTGCTACCCAGGAGGGAGGACACAGCTGGTCTCCAGGTTTGGTAGTACCAGAGCTGTTGAGGCGAGCTGCACAGTCAGAACCTATAGGGGTGGTTCAGTCTGGGGCTATTCAGGCCTGGCCTAGCCGCTCCGGTGCAGATATAAGTGCACTGCAGGAGGCGGACCCCGACATCGAGCAGGTGTGGAGTTTATGGCGACAGCAACGCCGTCCAGGGCCTATCGAGCGACGACGGTTGTCCAAGTCCGCGTTAACCTTTCTCCAGCAATGGGACCGACTGGTGGAGCAAAAGGGCCTGTTATATCGAAGAGTGTTTCGTCCAGATGGCGGAGAGGAAGTACTGCAGCTAGTGTTGCCAAGAGTTTTGAGATCGGAGGTACTGACACAGCTCCATCAACAGCATGGGCACCAGGGCATCGAACGCACTTTGGAATTGGTGCGACAGCGATGCTACTGGCCTGGCCTGGCCGCTGATGTGGCTCACTGGGTCCAGGGATGTGAGCGGTGTCAGTTGGCCAAGGCGGCGCCCCCGATTGCTCGAAGTTTCATGGGGCACCTTTTGGCGTCCCGGCCTAATGAAATTGTGGCCATGGATTTTACTGTCTTGGAGCCGTCATGTTCAGGGCAAGAGAACGTATTGGTACTAACTGATGTCTTCAGTAAGTTCACTGTGGCTATTCCTACCTTCGACCAGAGGGCAGAAACTGTTGCCCGAGTCCTGGTGGAGGAATGGTTCTTTAAGTTTGGGGTTCCTGGCCGGATTCATTCCGACCAGGGCCGCAACTTTGAGGCCATTTTGATTCAGCAGTTGTGTAGTCTTTACCAAGTGACCAAGTCCCGCAGCACTCCTTACCATCCGGCTGGTAATGGCCAGTGCGAACGATTCAATCGTACTTTACACAACTTGCTACGAACCTTGTATACTGGAAGGAAGAGAGACTGGGCGTCCTGTTTATCACAGGTCTTGTTTTGTTATAATACAACTCCCCATCAAGCTACTGGTGAGAGCCCTTACTTTTTAATGTTCGGACAGGAGCCAAGATTGCCGATAGATTTCTTGCTGGGGAGTGTGCAGGAGCCAGCTGCGGGTGGGGTGCATCATTGGGTTGAGGAGCATCAGGCTCGGTTACAAGTGGCATTTGAGGGTGCTCGCGACCGTTTGAAGGTGGCGGCTACTCGGCGTAAAGCGACACATGATCAGCGGGTGCGGGAGTTACCGTTGCAGGAAGGGCGACGGGTATACCTTCGTGATCATTCAGTACGGGGCCGTCACAAGATTCAGGACTTATGGAGTTCGACTATCTACCAAGTCATAAGGGCACCCCGAGAAGCTGGGGGCACTGTTTATACAGTGGCTCCGGTGGAGGATCTGAGTAAGGTCCGTCACGTTCACCGGTCATTATTGAAACCTCAGATTTGCAACGAAGTGTCTGAGGAACTATCTGACCTTTTGATAGAGTCACCAGTTCAAATAGTGGCCGAGGAAGAGTTGGAGGATGTCGATTTGGGTTGTGTGGTGCCTGTAGTTCCTCCAGTGGCCCGTGGATGGACTACTGCAGGTACTCTAGTGGGGGGAGTATTGACTGCTGCTGCCCCACCTAATGACGCCTCCACCAGTATACCGCTTGAGGAGGGTAGTAGTGGCCAGGATACAAGTCCAGTATCGGTGCCACTGGTTGGACCTCCGTCACTTGATGCAACAGTCCCACGTCGAACGGGACGTTTGGGGGCTGGAGAGCATTCCAATAGGTATCACCTCCCACGAGGAGTTGGAAGGGTGAACCCTGGGGTGGCTGAGCTCCCAATATCAGGGTCCCAGGCCATTGTGGCTTTGTTTCGACCATGGCAATAAGTCCCCTGAGGAGTTTTAGGTATTTGTTTCACCGTCGGGACGACGATGAGAGGTTGGGGGGTAGACTGTAGCAGTATGCATCTGCGCTACCTATTAACGCCCGGCTGGAGGGTGATCTAGTGCTAGTTATGAGGACTTTAAATATGCTTAGTGCACGTCAGCTGGGAGGGCATTACACGTGATGTCATGTCATGGTTGTTGTTCCGGTGTGGTGTGCAAGAGCTAGAGAGGTAAGAGCTGCAGGTTAGCGACTCTTTTGCCAATGATTCTTGTGGGACTGGGTGACTATAGATTCCTTTGTTGTAGTGGACGGGGGGACTAACCGGTAAACACTTGGCTGCACTTGCGCGAAACTTCCGGTAAAGTGGATGAGTTCTGTGGTGCGTTAAGATGGTGTTCCAGGTATGTTTGCAAACTTCTATATCTAATGTCTCATTCCGACCTCGAGTACTCCTGGTGAGTTTCTTCTGTTTTCTTGTTGTGATTCAGGTGTTTTCCACATGCCTGTTTAACGTTGTGGTGGGTTGTTTGTTGCGGTGGTCTGTTACGAGACGGTGGAAGATCCAGATCCCACATAAGCTGCTGTTTGACCCCAAATTTATTCTGTGACTGCTATTTTTTGACTCGCGTTTATAGATACTGAGACACTACAACGCTGTTGTGCGATGCCAGTTAGCCTTAACGGCTCCCAGACGTCACCCGATCTCGATACCATCAACGGTAACTGGTGGGGATGTTTTCATCATCTTGAGTTCGACATTGGTTACCTAGAATGTAACACTGTGCTAGTGGGACCTTTTGATGCTCATTGCTCTGTCACCACTGTTTATTGTAGCCGTTGATTTAAGCTTTTCATCTTAGGTGGTATTGTTTATGTCCGTGCCATGTGAATGTTACTTTCTTTTTTTTCTTTGACTCCAGTGTGCTCTCTGTGGTCTTTTCGATGTATATAAGCACCTGGTCTGTTATGTTTCTGACTTTGTTTCTGATGTGTTTATCCAATTGATTCCCTAGGAGTACCCTGAATATAAGTGGTGCTTGTACCTGTGAGAATGTTTGTCATCGTACTATTCTGAGATGAACACTGTGTATTTGGACCCAACAATTGTGGTTGTGTAACTTCTTTTGTTTTTTTCTTTATATATTGTGTAAATTGTGTATTGTGGTGTTTGAGTTTTATGTGTTTGTGTGTGTTCTTCATTGTAGGTCTGGGCAACGGGGAATAGAAGGGGCGACAGCCCTCCTCATCTTGGTGGTGGTGTCTTTGGAGTGCTTGCTGTGCCACACAGGAGGTGTTTGACTGAGTGCAGTGTGAGTGCACGTGTGTGTGTGTGGTTTTCTTTGTTCCTTTTTCTCAGGAGAATAGAGAGGCCCCTATGGGTTGAGTGCTTTCGGCTGTCGACCCCCAATATTCCGTCGTCCGGGCGGTTTAACGTCAAATATTTTTGTGATGTTGTTTTTTGTGATTGCTTGAATCATTTTAGCTAATAAAAGTGATTTTATTGTTTGTATAACCTCACCCATGTCTCGTGCCTGACTCCAACCGAAACGAACCTGTGAGCCTTGTGTGCTCCTAAATATCTAGGGCAATTCCCTGGTAGTGAGCCCCCAGGGTGGCGTAGTTGGTCTATTTATTTAGTGTCTCTATTCTCTGTAAGCCGAACGCCACATATAGCCTCTTGAAGTTCATTGATTGTGGTGATGAGGTCAAGGTCATTCTAAAACATTATACAGGTATATATATACATATATATATATATATATATATATATATATATATATATATATATATATATATATATATATATATATATTGTGTGTGTGTGTGTGTGTGTGTGTGTGTGTGTGTGTGTGTGTGTGTGTGTGTGTGTGTGTGTGTATTCAGGTTGATTGGGAGGGACACTTTTTCCAATTAATCTCAATGGCAAAAAGTGTCCAAATCACACTGAATTCATAAATCAATATCACAAAATATCATATCATCAACATAAAATCGATCTTTAGTTTTAACATTTTATTCAAAATTAACAAATGATTGTTTTAATTATGGAATTCAGATATAAAAAGCTTAAAGTCTACAAATGATGGCTGAATGCAAAACTTACAACAATAATAAAATACATTACCTGAGCATGTAAACTGTCCGATATAATTACCAGAAGGTTGGCGTGCTCCTCAAGACGACTATGATATTGAAAGTCATTGAAGTTTATGCTTTGTACAACTTTTTCCGTAGCCTCTATACATATGTGCAGTTCCTCAAAGTAAAAAACGCACAACACTACTCTTTACTAAAGATAATAAACATAAGAAATGTATGCATTTCATGTCGTCTTTCTTCTTCTTTGTCTTCTGTAGGGAAAAACTCCTAAACTTCATCAGAGAACCAATTTTTTGTAAGGAAGGAGGGGTTTCTTTATTTGCATATATGTATGGTTCGCACCGCGCTGTCCATTGGGTGTCGCTAGGAAACACGTCTGCACTGCGCTGACGAATCGGCCGCGCGGCTCGGACCATTGAACCGCGCAGATGACATGTCAGCGCGGCGCGAGCTCTGTAAACCCCCGCTGTCTCGTCCCACTTTTGGTTTGTTTGGCTTCCCATACTCGTGCACTGTTGAGCCTCAGACACTCTCGGTCTCTCTCGTGCAATGTTGAGCGCTCTCTCAGACACTCTCGGTCTCTCTCGTGCAATGTTGAGCGCTCTCTCAGACACTCTCGGTCTCTCTCGTGCAATGTTGAGCGCTCTCTCAGACACTCTCTGTCTCTCTCCCGGACACACTTGGTCTCTCTCTCGGACTGTTGAGCGCTCTCTCAGACACTCTCTGTCTCTCTCCCGGACACACTTGGTCTCTCTCTCGGACTGTTGAGCGCTCTCGGACACACACAAGATTGCATCATTTTATAGTTAAATGGGCCTGGGACTAAAAGTTTCAATGTGGTTATTTTTTGTTCTTAAGGTCCTGAGTGGAACTATTCTGTGAGACTATAAAATTCAAATTAAAATACACACTGTACTGATACTGACTATTTTAACAGTCTGCCAACAGAGGGCGCCGTTAAGCGGTGTTGCTTCATGTTGCTTGTTAACGGAGTTTGAGCAATAAAGGACTCTTGAGAATGGTAGTCTATGTGAACAGTCCAGTCAATACACACACTTGTGCCAAAATAAAATAAAATAAAATAAATAAATAAAAACCTGAAAAAGTAAAAAATGTCCATAAGGTTAAAGGTTAAATGTATGTGTTTTGTATCGTTGTTCTTCAGTTTTAAGACACGGAAGTGGAGGAAGCTTTTTCTTCTCAGCGGTTGCGTTTATTATAGATGACATTTGACTGAGGGAAACCCCACACGAGGGCGGATTAGATCCCGGAAGTTTAGATGTAAGAATGAAACTATAAACATAAAGCATTTTATAGCACACACACACACTCACACTCACTCACATGTTTTGATTGTCTTTTGTATGTTTAGGATCAGCAGATCCATCAAAACCACACACACTGATGGATCCTGCTATTTCAGTCTCATCTGATCGTCTCTTTACTTCTCGCTGTGTGAATCTGAATCATGAGATCATCTGTGACGCTTCAGGAGTAAATCAACTCTCAACACATCATTCTTCTGTTTTCATATTTAATATTTCATTAACATGATTCTCTGGTTAAACTTTAGAATACTGTTCCGTCATTAATGAAGAACTTCAGGAACAAAAGAGTAAAGTAGCCTACTATTAACATTCTAGTAACTACAAACTAACAAGAAACTCTGATTAATGAATAAGTAATTAATAGAGCTCAGCTGAAAGTGGTTGTTAACTATTAGCTAATCAATAACTAATACTAATATTTGTATACCTCCCAGAGGATTACTGACAACAGGTTCATAATTAACTTGAATAATGCATAATCTATAATTAATTCTAAAGTGAAGATCATGGTAACCCACGAGTAATGACTCGCGTATTACCAAATCCTTCAGAAGGATCTGTGACAGATGTTAATATTCATGAGTAAATACTCACAATGTGAATGAATGTATTTCACTAATTATCCTTCCTGTCTATTTTTATGTATTTACTTTATACTAATTTGTTTAAGAAAACGCTATAATTAAGTTTTGAACATCGTTAGTGACAATTTGGGAAAATAAGTCTGATTTATTTGTACTGAGGTCGTGACGTCATTACCGTTCAGCTCACGCAGGGTCCTCAGACTGATTTGATTCGAGCACGCTGAGGAGAGGTAAGCAGTTAGAGGAGCTCTTCCAATATAGGCCTATAAAACTTCACAGAAGTTTGAGTAAGTCCATGATATGCAGTAATATTATTGTTAAGTTAAGTTAACTTAAGACTGTGTCCTAGGAAGTGTTATATGAATGGATGGATATGATTTGATAGTTTTAGTAACGAGTACAGCAGTTTGAGTATGTGTGTGTGCGTCGACAGAGCTGGTGATTTTAACTGATTGATTAACTGGCCTTTAATCTGTGCAGGTGATAAAATCACAGGAAACATTTCTCATTGCTGTATTTTCTTTAATCCATCCAGGTATGGTTTATATCTTTCAATCTTCCAATGTATTCATTTTGTATTATATATTTTTTTCTAATTCATGTTTGCTTTAAAATTAGCTGCAAGAGATTATATTGTATGCTGTGATAAATGGTTGTGACTTCATTTTGCACTTAATATTTGCAACATGTTTTCATTCATTGTATTTTTGATATGTTATTATCATTTTGATGCTTGTTGAGATGCGCATAACAATGTCATGCGATATATCGCCCAGCCCTAGTTCGAACTGTTTTAAAACGTAGACCAGAACACGCAGTGTAGTTTATGTTTTAATCGTATGGCGTTCCGATCGGCTCTTTAATATGACTTTGCAACATGCACTCGTCTTAATGAACGTCTCACTCAACGTCTTATTTTTTTTTATTCTGCTATTTATTTCTATTCAATCTAAGATGCTGACGTGACGCTGACGTCACGCAAATGACGCGTGGCAGTGAAGTGTCGAGTCAGACGTCACGCGTCTTTCACGTGTGGCAGTGAAGTTATTTATTGTTTTGTTTTTTCGCTAACACGTATTTAACACGCTATTCACAGTACAACACGGCTCAGTGCAGTGTGTCAGCCGCGTTCTGATCAATCGGCTTTACTGTATCACAACCTATACATGTTGTAATGTAAAACAGCAGGGACCGTCTACAAAATACAAAACGAAGAGGAAAAACGCGATTGTTCCATCCATATATGCTTTACTCTTAAAAAAGTGTTTAAACTGCACACAAAGCCTTTAAATATGCATGCATGCATACACACACACACACTTATCAAGACAAATAAGTTTTACATTTTGAGTAAAAACCTTAATATTCAATACCAAAAATTCAATTAAAATAGTGCGTTATATTGTTAAAATAACTTAATAACTGCTTTCAGTTTGTTTAGCTGTCATACGTGATGCGAAAACAATGCTATACTGAGATTCAGATGTGCAAATAAATGTGTGTAAAATACATAGACCTTTTCTGAATATAGATTGTGTATATTGTTGCTGGTGCCTAAGAACATTTTGAACATTCACAGAATCATAGCACAAGGTATGCTATACTGATATTTAAACTAAGACATAAGCTCATTAAAAATAAATAAAGTGTTCTAACTCAACTTCAAAGGGTGTGTGTTGTTACTGGTTAATAGAAGAACAATTTTGTGTTTTTGTTATTCATAAAACTACAGCACAACACGTGTTATTGAAAGCAAAAATGGTGAAATATCTCGCAGTCTCCTAAAGAGTGTGCGGTATTACTGCCCCCTAGAGGAACATGTTGCAGTTGTTTGGACCGAGTTTGATATTCAAATTTTAAATCAATTTATTTTAAAAATTCATAGAGTTTTCTATCTCATCTTCAAAGGGTGTGAGTTGTTGCTTGGACCTAAAACATTATTTACACGCAGGCGAGCTTTTCATTTGTAATCCAGGATACATGCTATTGAATTCAATAGCTATTTAATTGTTTTCTGTAGTTGAGCCAATTCAACATTTTTTGTTTATTGGAAATAATTTGGTCATCACCATTTTGGTGATGTGCGTTTCCTTTGGTTGGGCAGTTTGACTCTTGAATATTACCCTTTATGATGCTGTTCTCTTGATCATGCTGATAATTTTTGTTCACGGTTTTCTTTGCAACACATTAAGTGTTTTGTTAAACACTATTACAAAAACTCCAAACTCACATAACAAGCCAAGAGTCAAACTGCCCAACCCAAGGAAACGCTCATCACCAAAATGGTGACCAAACATTTTCAATAAAAAAACTACATCTGAACCTTATTCTTAATAAGAACTTCTGTTTCCAATAGACCAAAAATGTTGAATTGGCTCAGCTACAATATTTTTTTGCAGAATATTTGAATCTCTCCAGAAAACAAATAATGTCAAGTCGACTCAACTAAAAGTTGTTTTGTGTGTCACAGACAACTTATTTTCAGTTCGTATAACTGTTATTTACAAAAGTTCAGTCATCATGAAAAAGCTAGGGGAAATTAGTAAAGTTTTTTTTTTTTTGTCTCCTCTTATAGGACATTCAAAATGTGTAGAGCAGAGTTCCCCGGCACCAGGACTGTAAAACCGTTGGTTGGAGGCTACACATATTTCTCTCACCACACACACTTTAATTACCACGTGGATGAAAATACACCCTAAATAAATATTTGTAGCCTACATACACATATTTAATTAATGAGATTTTATATTTATTGTATTATATGGAACCATGAACTACAACAAATCTCTGGTTTTGGTTTTCATTTTGGAAATGTGGTGATCTTATACTTTTCATTTATGTATCTTCCTCTGGGGTCCTTCGGCCCAAATGGACCCGAAGCATTTAAATATATATATATATTTTTTTAAATCATAGCTTCATCGGAATGGTCTGAAATTTGGTGACTTTGTTGGTACTTGGTATATGAACACCCAAAAAAATTGGGGACAGGATTTGAATAATCTAAGTGGTTGTAAAAAAAAAAAATAGTAACACGCAGGACCTTCGGGTCGAAATGGACCCGCATAGGAAATAAATGGCAAATTGGCAAAAATGTGAAAATACCGAGTTTTTTTGTGCGTACAATCTACAAATCAGCCACGATCCAGAAAAGCACACAACAGTGAAGGGGTGAGTCTATAAAACATCAAGAGTGCAAAACAGACATATCCACACACGCACACACACAAAGACACTTTACATAAACAAACTAATAAATTCAGATTACATATGTGTTTTGCATTTTTAAAATGTTCAGTTTGTCCACCAGATGGCATCCATCTCATTTCAAAAATTGCTTTCATGAGGTCTAGGCTTGACTCTAAAATGAAATACAGCTTTAAAAAAAATTAATATATATATATATTTTTAAAAATAATTTTCTATTATATTCAATGGGGGGAAAATGGGTCATATTTATTGCATATATATTAATTATAAATCATAAAATTATCTCAAAACACCAAAAAAGAAAAGAAAAAATATTATAAAAAACAAGTAAAAAAAAAAATGATGATTTTCTTTTAATAAATATGAATCCGGCCCATTTGGACCCGAAGGTCCTGAGTGTGATTCTGAAATGAAGGACCCCAGAGGGTTTTAAATGTGTGTTTTCACTTTCAACATTTTAAATTACAGCTAAGCTTTGATATCCTTAAAGAAAAACTTAATTGTTATTTTGAAAGCTTTCACCGGAAACTTCCAGTGGTTTCCATTTACACTTAGGAAACTGGTAATGGCATGGTAGTTTCCAAAGTCCACCGGAAATAAAGGTTTGATATTTTCACTTTAGTATTTAAAAATATTTTTCCATGTTTTCAATGTATAACAGTACATTGACACCTTTTGTAGAGTCTGTCTGCGTACTGCACCTCGATCTTCAGGCATTATCACACCAGCGAAATAGTGCTTCAGTAGATAAGTATTACTTTCTTGTGTCTTGAGCAAAAGAGTAAAGGATATAAGAAGTGTAACATGCATATTAAACAAAGATAACTTCCAGCTTTTCAGATGCGCACAAATGTTATGGTATATTTTAAAATTGCCATGAAATTAAAATGAACAAATTCATATCATGAATATCATGAGCCACTTTGCAGAGTTTTGAACTCTGAGTGATGGAGGGTGTAATTGGTATTTTTTTTTCAGTCTGATTCATGATGTTTTGAAATCTTCCTTTTGTGCTGACTTCAGAAAACCGGCTTGGCTCTTCAAGAAACTGGTGTGTGTTGACATCAATGAGCTATGGACAGAAAAATATGTTATTTTCCCCTGCCTTGCCACGGAAGTGGACACTGGTGGCCTAAATCTGCAGTGGATGGTGATCTTCCACATTGTTGTTGCAGTTTTGGAAATTTCCTCTGGTATGTTTCCATTTGATTAGTTTGGTTGGGGTATTTTTTTGTTGTATCTAGAGTACCCCTGGCAGCACTCACCACATTACATCACCAAGATGGCTGCTGTTTAACAAAGCAAAGCAGTAAGTTACATACTCCTGTAAAGTGTTGCTTTCAGTCTTTAAAAAAAATAAAAACAAAGCCTGGCACACTGCCTTTACAATGTATGAGGAGCAAAGACATAATACTATGAAAAGTTTTTATATTGGAAACAATGCTGTAGGCTCTTTTAAAATGCAGAGAAATGTTATCTTTATTGAATGCAAGTATTTCCATGCTAGTCATCATTTGATGTACCTGGCATGATGTAATTTTTGCCAAGGGCCCTTAATGTTTCCCACTGCCATATATTGTTGGAACAAAATGCTAATTTGTGTTTAACTTATCTCAGGAAAATATATGTTGAAAGTAATTACCCAGTTAGTTGTCAAAGCACCTCCAAAGGTTTTTGTGATAGCACAAAGAGCATAGTGGCCCTTTCTGAACACTTAAAGTGTTTATATATCAAAATAGCAACGTGGGGAAACAGAAAACAGTAACAATGTCTTCAGGATTTACTCCTTCCAACGTCATCCATGTTTTTTGAACAGAAGAATTGATGTACAATTAGGATTTAATGCATTTTGCATTTAATGTTTAAACTATATACTTAACATGTCATGTAAGTGTAAGAATGTTTTATGTGTATTTGTATATTATACATTCTATTTGGTTTCATATCCTTGTGCTTCAATTAAGTAATGTAGTAGCCTGTAACGTGCATTTTATTCAGATTAGCATCTTTATCTAAAACAAGTGAAAAAAGCTTTTATTCATTGTTGTACATTTCAATACAATCTTTTGGTATAACTCTGTGACAACCAGCATAAAAATTGTATTGTACACAGCAAAATCCCCAGTGTACATATGTACACTCTTGGTGTACATATAGGTCCAAATACAGGGTGTTAAAAATGAACACTGAAGCAGTGTTGAAGTTAATGAGATAATTAAGTGATGATTGGCCATTAGTGGTGACACCTAATGTTAATAAGAAGAATCATTGAAGGAAAGAGAAACAACAAGAACAGAAAAAAGAGAAACACAAGAACTACTGACTTCGAGCCATTACACATTATTGTATGTATTATTACCAGTGTATTTCTGTCATACATTTACACACATTATTTTATATTGAACAGAAGTTTAGATGGTAATGTTTTATGGAATGTTTCGTTTCATGTCACCATTATGGCGATCAGTGTTTGCTTTAGTTGGGCTCTGGACTCTTTGCTTTTTAACATTATTTTTTCTCTGGCTGCTCCAACTGTGTGTTTATAAAGCACATGTGTTACTGCAAGAGAACCCATTACATGGCCTGTGTTTCCCGAAAGCGTCGTAAGCCTAATTTGATCGTACAGATCATGTTGCAATTGTTCTACGATTAGGTTAGGCTTAAAATGCTTTTGGGAAACTCAGCCCTGGTTATGTATAAGTGATTAAATTAAAATCCTTTAGTGTCCCGATTCACTCAAACAGGATTATAAACTGATTATACAAAGGTTCTAATCATATTCATTACAGTACCTAATTCTAGCAGTGCTTTAATAATCTGAAGGTTTCAAAATCCCACACAGACATCAAGAATCTACATATGAATCTCAACAATGGTGACAATCACACAAAAGATTCATGTTGCAGTGCATGATGGAAGCCACCAATCAAAATGCACCCACAGCTCCCATCATGCATTGCAGTATGAATAAATTATGCAGCTGAATTGTCATCGATGCATCATGAGTTCCCTTGAAAGGGAACGTCTCAGGTTACGACTGTAACCCTAGTTCCCTGAGTAAGGAACGAGACGATGCGTCACTTTTCCATACTTCCTACATCCCTGTGATCGACTTGCTTCGGGCTTTTTTTGAAGCTATTGCTGGTCTAACCTGATATGCTTCTATCCTTTCCTGGTCATGACGTCACCCGCCCGTGACGTTCACTCACGCCATTGGACTAGTTGACACATGCTTCAGACACAATCACGCAGAGACGTTCCCAAAGCGTCATCGGCGCATCGTCTCATTCCCTACTCAGGAAACTAGGGTTACAGTCGTAACCAGAGACATTTCTTGCTAGTTAATAGTAGTTACTATAGTGCTTTACTCCTTTGTTCCTGTGTAGTTCTTCATTAACGATGAAACAGTATTCTAAAGTGTTACCGATTCTCTAATGCTTCTTTCTTTCATTTCAGTTCAGAATGGAGACCATGTTCAAAGGTGAGAGAGACACTTCAGTAAAACACATCAGTGTGTCCTGATTCAGATAAAACTCTGTGTTAAACTGAATCTTCTGTAAGTGAATCATGATGATTGTGAATGTGTTTTTCAGTGTGGAATGAAACTACAGCGACTCCAAACTCAAGTGAGTTTCAGCTGATAAACGTGTTTAATTCACTAATAAAACACTGATTCAGATCTGATTCAGACTCAGTCCAGTGTGAATGTTTTCTGTCATATTGTCTGATATTTGTGATCATTGTGTTTTAAAGATGTTCTGAATGAGTTGACTCCGTCTCTCCAGATCTCAGGTAAAACATCAAGAGCTTTAAACCTAAACTCTAATATTGATTTATCATTATAGATCAGCTGATTTCATTGGTTCATTAATTGAGTGGATCAGCTGATTGTATTGTGTTGTTGTTTGTGTATGGATTGTATAGATCGGCTTTGGTGGATTTATGTTCTTTTCTTCATCATTCTGCTCTTGATGTGTTTCATACTGCGTAAAAGAATCTTCAGGTGAGTCCAGCCTGATCTCAGTTCAGTCTGTAAATCTCAAGAGTTCCTGTCATCACATTCACATTCATAATCAAATTGCAGCATCTCTAAAACTGATGTATTAATCAGTTTCAGTCTGTTGTCAGATGTTTTCAGAGAAAAGCACGGTTCATCTGTCAGACTGATGATGATGATCCAGAAAACAGGTGAGTGAATCCTGTAGCTCAACTGTATGATGATCATGGGTTCAATTCCCAGTCTTTCCTTCTCTCGGTTTGAGATTCACTCCATTACATTTACATGAATGGAATGTGCTCTTTGAATGCAGTATAAATGCAGTGTAAGTCACTCGGATAAAAGCATCTGCCAATTAATAAGTATAATGGAGTGAATCTCAAACAAAGAGAAAGAAAGATTGAACTAAATTACCATCAACATTTAAGAGCTGAATGAGATGTTTATAAATGAAGCTTTATCTGGTGCATCTCTAGGTCACAGGTGAAGGTCAGATGTGATGATCCTCATTCACTGCAGGAATCTCAGCAGTAAAAGAATTCAGAGACTGAGGTCTGAATCAACATAATGGGTCATTTTTCATATCTACTCACCTTGTCCTTCCTTTGAAATGAGGCACAAAGTGGATTTCCAGACCCTTCACCGTCTCTGTTCCTCTGTGGTAAAATGATCTGCCCATCTCCATACGGCCTTCAAGAAGCAGCTGACAACATCTTAACCAATCCACGACCTTAAAAACCAAAACTCTTACCAAAAATATCTATTCTTTTCTGCATTTTATTCTGACAAAGCTTGTTTCTTGATCTAGCTTCATAATGAACATGTCAATTTGGATAAAAGCATCTGCTAAACGAGTAGATGTAAATGATGTTTTAATATCTTCTCATGTTTTAATATTGTTCAGTCACTAGTTTGTTGTTTCTGGTTGCGTATGTTGTTTAATACAATGTACAGCTGAAATGATGGTTTCAGGTGAATTATCTATCAAGTGTGACCTTACTGTTAATAAACTCTTTCTTTTATAAACCTTGTGCAAACTAGTTTGGCTTTCAAGGGACTTTTGACCCAAAAATTATTATTCTGTCCTGATTTATTCATCCTCATGTTGTTTAAAACTGTATAACTTGCTCTGTTGAACATGAAAGATGTTTTGTCCATATGATGCAAGTCAATGGGGTCCAATGTTGTTTGATCCCCAACGTTCTTCAAAATATCTTCTTTTGTGTTTTCATAGAAGGCAGAAAGCCAGATGTGTTTGAACAACATGAGAGAGACTAAATGATGACAGATTGACCATCATTCCTTTTACTCAATGAGATCGACACTGCGATCCCTGTATCTCTGGAAATGAGGAATACTGAGTGTAGAGGCCAAAGTATAATTCATAGTAATGTGAATAAGAATTAATGTTAAACAGGTAAATCATTTCATTTAGAAGTACATGTAATGGTTAAACATGTGTTAGAATGGAAATGAAATGGTCCAAACAAGAAGTGCCCCAAATCTTGGTCTTTATTATGAACAGATAATACAATATACCCGGCACCGGCTGGAGTAAAAAGCTCAGCTCAATATCCTTTGTCTAGAGTTTATATAGTGAAAGTCTTAAAGAAAAGAATACAGGTCTAACCAATAAAATCAAACATTACATCATAGATATCATATAGATGTTATATAACTGCTTCTTAATATGGGCAATATCCTGTTAGATTCCCAACTTTGCCTTGAGCGCCCAGAAGCCTTTACAATACACATGTATAGAATGGAACGAACATTGAGAAAGGAGGGGCTGAGTAGTCCTCTATTAATGGATACCAGATGTTTAGCTTAAACAAAAGAAAAGAAGAATGTGCAGACGTGGCAGTTATGCTGGCTAGAATAAAGAAATGTACATAGACTGTTATATTGTATGCTGAAGGAGAAAGATATTCTAACAACATGTTAAATTATACTTAAAAGGTTAAATGCATACTATAAATCATGTGCTTGTAGATTTGGTAAAAACAGTGTACTGCCTCTTTAAGAACAGGCCAACTCCGACTACATTACGTTGATTCTTATTATGTGACTCAGATATTGAGAGCTGTGGAAGCGAACGGTTTTCGTACCTGCTAACGGTTAACTTATAGCTATTTCTATTAAGAATCTTTTATTTTATTAGCAATCAAAGTAATAGTATTATTCAGCTCACATTTTCTTCTGTAAATCGGAAACCAAGGAATAAAAACGTCCCGGGTTACGTATGTAACCCTAGTTCCCCGAAAGGACGGACGCTGCCCTCCAGCGTAACACGTCTGAAGCATGAATGAAATCAGTCAATGGAGAGATGGAGCGTCAGAGCGAGTGACGTCATCGACCAGGAAGCTATAAATATCCCCTGAGCACACAATACGCCAGCTTAAAGTTACTGAAGCAAGCGACCCAAGGGGATGCCGGGAGTTATGGCAGGACACGCAGCGTCCGTCCCTTCGGGGAACTAGGGTTACATACGTAACCCGGGACGTTCCCCTTCAGGGACTACCGCTGCGTGTAATCGCAGTGGGAACGCAATGCCCACATCCCCATATGACCAAATCCCCGTTGTGTGTCATTAGGAGACACAAACCGACGAAAGAACCTGAGCCCCGGGAGTGGAGCTAAGATCAAGGGAATAAAATCTAACGAAAGTGTGCGGTGAGGACCAGCCTGCCGCATCACAAACGTCCTGAAGAAAAGCTCCTGAAAGAAGAGCTGTAGAGGCAGCAATACTCCTGGTGGAATGAGCCCTTACAGCCAAAGGTGAAGGCTGATGGGCCGAACCGTAAGCAAGCGAGATGGCCTCGACCACCCACTTGCTCATCCTTTGCTTAGATGCCGGACACCCTTTCTTTTAGTGACCCAAAACAGACAAACAGTTGTTCCGATCTCCTCCACAGGGCAGCTCTGTGGACATAAGCATCTAAAGCCCTAACGGGGCACAGCAAATTAAGTCTCTTCTGGTCTGACGTCAGAAAAGGCTAGGGATGGGACGATACACTTAAACTCACAATACGATGCACCTCGATATGCCAGGGTCACGATACCATATGTCACGATACGATATCAAAAAAGGAAAAAAAAGAAAAAAATATTACTGTATAACAACAACTTATTTATTTTTGTTTCAGCTGCACAAAGGGAAACACAAGGCCTAACTGGCCAAACACAAACAAGAACACTCCCTTAGTGCTGCTCTAATCCTAGGTTGTTATCTCAGGACTGGTTCTTCTTCAAAAAAACTAACATATCAACATGTTCTGGTGTAATCAGGGATCTTTGAGCAGACACAATGTCTCCTGCTGTGGAAAAGACACGCTCACTGGGCACTGATGTAGCAGGAATGCAAAGGTAGGCTATGGCAAGGGGGGCAAGTATGGGGTAAGCATATGCATTAACCTTCCACCACTCAAGTGGACTACTGTTGAGTGGGATAGGAATCCCATTTCTGTAGGAGAGTATCTCCATTTCAATCCCTCTGCTGGACTGCACTGTCTCAACAACAGTAGTGTAGGAGCTCCCAAGGAGATCTTCTAACGCTGTCTTTTTTGGTGGGGGAGGCTGTGTCACGTCCTGCATCTGCCTTTCTCCTTCCACTGGCTCTTCCTGGCTCTGCTCTGCTCCCTGTGCGGCCTCAACCATGACCCTGGCCTGCTCTGCTGCTGCCCCTGATGTTGAAGCACTGGCCCTAGTGGTTCTTTCATCTATATCACTGGTCTGAAAAAATAAAAGTAGCTCAAACATTTCTGTCTTTCAATCCTTCACTCCCTCCCTCTCTCACAGACACACGCACACAGAGTCTCTCTCTCTCTCTCTCTCTCTCTCTCTCTCTCTCTCTCTCTCTCATCGACTAATAAAAAAACAAAAAAACAATATGAGAAATAAGTTTTCGGGCTCTGGCCTACACATACAGAGTTACACACGCGCAGCGCACCATTTTTTTTCAATAAAAGTTAGCCTACCTGGTTGCGCTGCTCATGAAGTGCTGAAGCTTTTTCACGTATTCGGGCATAGACGGACTCGCGCTGTTCATCATTCAGATGGGACAGGCTTCGGAATCGTGGGTCAAGCGCAGTGCACTCCTGCAGCATGTCATTACAGTCCCCAGAGTACCGGTCCGAGATGTCGAGTAGAATAGCGCTTTTCATGTTGGCGATGGTCTGTGTGTCATTTTCGTCTGGTGACATGCTTTGCTCGATCATGAACTTCAGTGGCATTATCAGTGAAACAGTGGGCTCTTTTTCATCACAGACAACTGTTGTGGCTGTCTTCAGTTGCTTAAGCAGTTTCACTATGTCCTCGACATCTGATATATCAGTGTTATCCAGAGTGTCAATTTCTCTCGCATTCCTTCGGATTCCTGGGCAGCTCAGCGCTGCTGAGACAGCTGCTTGTTGCTCCAGGTAGCACGCCAGCATGTCGTATGTGCTATTCCACCTGGTCTGGACATCGGTGATGAGTTTATGCCGAGGCAGCTCTAACTGGGTTTGCTTGTTGGTCAGGACGGCGGTGGCCGTGGTGCTCCTGTGAAAGAATGTAGTTATTCTTCGCACACGACCAAGAAGGCGCGCGACGCGGGATACAGCCAAGCCTTGCTTGCTGGCCAGATTCACAACATGCGCTAAGCACTTGATGTGAGGATGGAGACCGCTCTCTCTCACAGCAATGTCCATGTTGCTTGCGTTGTCTGTGACACAAGCAATGGTTGTTTGTGGCCTCATTAGCTCCCACTCACTCAGTGCATTTCTCAACACGTGAGCTATGTTAACACCAGTATGACTTTCACTCAGCTCACGAGTTTGCAACACAAAGCTTTTTCTCTCCCATTTCTCGTTGATGACTTCTGCCGTGATGTTACATAACTCTGTCAACTTGGTCCAGCTGTCAGTGGTCAGGGCGACACAGTCGGCATTTTTTAGATACTCTTTCACGCTTTGTTTGGTTTCATTGTAAATTTCCGGGATTACCTTCTCTGAAAAATGTCCTCGACATGGCATCTTAAACTTAGGCTCCAGCACATTGAACATTTGGATGAATTTTCTGTTCTCTACCATGTTAAATGGAGCCATATAGTCCGCTATGAATTCGCCAATGAGCCTGGTTATCTGTTTTGCACGCGGACTTGACGGAGGTAGAGTTGGTGTCAGCGCTTGTTTCATGGTCAGCTGTCCCTTCGGTAGGCTCGTTTTCTCAGGGGCCGTCTTCACATTTTTATGGTGACGTTGAAGGTGGTGGTTCATGTTGGATGTGGTATACGGAATGACAGCATGGCATAGCTTACACACAGTCTTAGTCTTGTCAGTTACTCTATTGCCGTCTTTGTCTTTTTTAATGAGAAAGCCAAAATACTGCCAGACATATGACTTGTATCCAGGCAGAGGGTCCTCAATTTCGACCTCATTTGACTCCATGGTCGGCTGTTTGGGGGCAAGGCAGTTAATGCTAATATTTGTTAGCTCGCTGTAGACTGCAGTGTTGTTGTTGCAACATGCGCTGTCTTGACGTGATGACGTACCGCACCGTTCCCCGGATATATATTTTTGTTTCATTTAGTTTTACCCTGCTTGATCAGCAGATGGTGCTGCCAGCCTGCCACCATAGACTGTATGTCTGCCCCATATACATACATACACACACACACATATAATACACTAAATTATTTATATACTACGCAAAACATGCAGCAGTGCCATCTATCTTTATTTCGCGATCCATTTTTTCGACCTCGATGCGTTTCGTCACGTTTTGTATCGCGATATTTTGTCAAACGATATTTCGTCCCATCCCTAGAAAAGGCGGAGGACAGAAAGCCTGCAGAACTATAGGTCTAACAAAAGTAGTTGGCACCTTAGGAAAATAACCTGGTCTCGGACAGAGAAAGGCCTTAACCATACCAGGAGCAAATTCCAGGCGCGAGGGCGCCACCGAAAGTGCTTGAATATCTCCAATTCTTTTTAGAGATGAGATAGCGAGAAGGATAGTCTTTAGCGTAAGAAACTTTTCCGAAACTTCCTCGATGGGCTCGAAAGGAGCTAGGGAGAGACCTTCTAAGACGATGGCCAGATCCCAAGCTGGTACCCTCGTGCGAACTGCAGGCCTCAGCCTCAAGGCGCCACGAAGGAAGCGAGATATATGTGGGTGTGTCCCGAGAGAACCTCCGCTCGAAGGGGCGCGGTAAGCAGCTAAGGCCGCCACGTACACCTTCAGTGTGGAGTGGGATAACCCTGTGGAGAGACGGTCCTGCAGGAACTCCAGCACTATACCAACCGGGCAGTTAACTGGGTCCTGCTGGCGCTCTCCACACCAAGAGGTTAAAAGTTTCCACCTCGCGGCATATAACTTCCTCGTGGCGGGAGCTCTGGATTGGAGGATGGTCTCAACGACCTCAGTCGAGAGACCAGAATCTATGAGCTGGGCCCCCTCAGAGGCCAAGCCCACAGCCTCCATAGTTCTGGGCGGGGATGAAGGATCGACCCACTCGCCTGAGAGAGTAGATCTCTCCTGATCGGTATCTCCAGGGGAGAGCCGTCGAGGAGAGACACTAGGTCCGCAAACCATACTCGGGCCGGCCAGAACGGGGCTATTAGCAGAAGACTGAGCCCGTCCCGGTGAACCCTCTCCAGAACTCCCGGGAGCAGAGCGATCGGGGGAAAAGCGTACAAACGTGACCTCGGCCACAGATGTACCATCGCGTCCAACCCCAGTGGGGCTGGCAGGCTGAGAGAGAATCACAGTGGACAGTGTGATGTCTCTCGGGAAGCAAATAGGTCTACCTCGGCACGACCGAAATGTTCCCATAGGAGCTCCACCACCTCGGGGTGAAGACTCCATTCCCCGGGCCTCGGCCCCTGCCTCGCAGGATGTCTGCCCCCTGATTTAAATACCCCGGGAGATAAATAGCTCTCAGAGAAAGAATTTTCCCCTGGGACCATAGAAGGATCTGACGTGCCAGTTTGTAAAGTGGGCGAGAACGCAGACCCCCCTGATGGTTGATATAAGAGACCACCGATGTGTTGTCTGACCGGACAAGAACATGGTGGCCCCTTAGGTCTGGGAGGAAATGTTTCAGTGCCTGAAACACTGCCAACATCTCTAGACAATTTATGTGCCATAGACGGTGAAGGTCCTCCCACAGACCCTGAGCTGGGCGACCACTCATGATCGCCCCCCACCCCGTGAGAGAGGCATTTGTCGTTAGCATAACGCGACGACAAGGAGCTCCCAACACAGGGCCTTGGGACAGAAACCGAGGATCTTTCCACATAACCAGGGCGCGATGACACCGTCGCGAACTCATGATCATGCGAAGCGGATTTCCCCCCGGGGAGAATCCCCTGGTTCTGAGCCACCACTGTAACGGTCTCATGTCCAGGAGGCCAAAAGGTATCACGTTGACGAACCAGTCCTCGGATCTGATTTGACACGATCTGCTTGAGAGTGAGCATCTTGAATTTGAGCTTCCCTACAGCGCGATTTAAGAGACGCAGATCTAGAAAGGGACGCAGCCCTCCATCTTTTTTCGGAAAGATGAAGTACCGGCTGTAGTATCCTAACTCCCTGCTGGGTGGAGGAACCCGCTCTATAGCTCCTTTCGCTAGGAACTCTACTAAGGGAACCAGCCTCTCGAGGCTGGCCTCTGGATGAACATCCCGAGTGACAGACACAGCGCCCTGTAACGTACTGGCAGGGAACAGCTGGTCTGGGCACTCCACAACCCTCCTCGGAGGGGGCGAGCGTCCTTCGGGAAATCGCTCGCCGAGTCTCTCTACGCCCTGTATAGGCAGGGTTAGTAGAGCAGACCCCTGATGGCATTGGGAAAGACAGGGCACCGTGTTTTTGTGCAGTGAACTCAAGTCTTCCACGATGGGGACCACCCTCAGAGTCCTGACGTTCAGCACGTCAGGATTTTTTTGACGCGGCCTTCTTGGCAATAATGACTGTCCTCAGATCAGCCCTTCCCCCGAGAAGGTAGCGCCGGAAAGCGACCCGCCTCGTCCCTCCAGTTTCTCTGCGGGGGGGGGGGGGGCACGAGACGCGACACTCCGTTTCTGCTGCGCTCTTTTTGAAGTACACGGCGGCTGGGACTGCCCTCGCTCAGCAGCCCCAGCAACACGCACTTTAAGGGGCATAAATTTCTGAAAAGCAGCCGCCTGTTTCTTCTCTTCCTGGAACCTCTCCGTGACAGAGTGAAGAGCGTCACCGAAGAGGCCCGCAGGTGAAACTGGAGTATTTAAAAGGAGAGTCTTATCTTTCTCCTTCATAGAGGTCTGACTCAACCACAAGTGTCTCTCTGTGGCCACCATGGCTGCCATAGACCGGCCGATAGATTTAGCGGTCTCCTTGGTGGCCCGGAGAGTGAGATCAGCAGTCTGCCTGAGCTCATTAATCATATCCACAGAAATTTCACCCCCCTCACAAGCAACTTTAAGCAGGTCAGCCTGATAAGCCTGCATAATGGCCATAGTGTGTAGAAATGCAGCCGTCAGACCCGCCGCCGAGTAAGCCTTCCCCACTAACACAGAAGTATATATTTTTTTTTTTTTGTGGCTTAGAGGGCAGAGCCGGTGCTTTAAGTGAAGATGACGAAGCAGGAGAGAGATAGCTAGTACCCTTTCACGTTCAGTTCACGTACCCTGAAGCTTTTGCACCAAAAATGTTTCCATAAGCATTAGACTGGTTAGTATAAATTCTATTTGAAACAGGTCTAACCCAGGTCTTTGAAACCTCAGAGTGAAGATCTGGGAAGAATGATAAGCACCGGCGAGAAGGCTGAGGACGTGCAGACAGAAGTCTATCATCTAATTTGCTTTTTATTTCTAGACTCCTGCCTATCAGTTGGCCACTCGATGCTGAGCTTTTCAACAGCCCGAGATAACACATCTATCAGCCCCTCTTCAGCAGTATGCTGGAGTGACGAGTCAGTTTCTTCTGATGCAAAACTTTCGACATCGAGCTCCTCAGAACTGGATAATCTAAGTTCGACATCATGTGCCTCGACCCGGGCAGAAGTAACCGCCGCAGCGCGTGCTTCCAGAGCCGGGTGAGAGGCACTAGATCTTGCTGGAGATAGCTGAGATAGGGCGGAGCCCGTCTCAACGTAGCCAGTGAGATCCATCTGCAAGCCCCAAGACAAGCGCCGCCGCTCTGCCTCAACAGAAGCGGGACCCGAGCCTCGGGGAGCTCACAGCAAACCACTCTCCTCGAAGAGCGATCGCCGCGAGCGCAGAGTTCTCAGGGGAAAACGCTCGCAATGCTCACAATCGACCCCCTCGAGAGCCGACTGGGCATGCTGCAATCCCAAACAAGCAACACACAGCTGATGTGTATCCCCACCCGTGATGTATCGTGTACAGGGGGAAACACACTTTCTATATTGCTTGCTCGTCACTTTGACACTCATATTGGTTTATATATATATATATATATATATATATATATATATATATATATATAGTGAGAAACTCCTGTCTAAACAGACAAACACAATCGCTAGATTTCAGACACACACAGAGCTTGCTGAAGTATCAAAAATGTACAGGACGCTGACTGCCCGGGCGTTCTATTGGACGCTGACTGCCAGGGCGTTCTAGTGAACGCTGACTGCTCGGGCGCTCTAGTGGACGCTGCCTGCCCGTGTGCTCTAGAGGACGCTGACTGCCCGTGTGCTCTAGTGGACGCCTCCTGCCTGGGCAGTCTTGTGGACGCTGTCTGCCCGGGAGCTCAAGATGACGCTGACTGCCCGGCCACTCTAGTGGACCCTGACTGCCCGGGCGCTCTAGATGACGCTGACTGCCCGTGTGCTCTAGTGGACGCTTACTGCCCGGGCACTCTTGTGGACGCTGACTGCCCGGGCGCTCAAGATGACGCTGACTGCCCGGCCACTCTAGTGGACGCTGACTGCCCGGGCGCTCTAGATGACGCTGACTGCCCCGGCGCTCTAGTGGATGCTGACTGCCCGGGCGCTCTAGAGGACGCTGACTGCCCGTGTGCTCTAGTGGACGCTTACTGCCCGGGCACTCTTGTGGACGCTGACTGCCCGGGCGCTCAAGATGAAACTGACTGCCCGGGCACTCTAGTGGACACTGACTGCCCGGGCGCTCTAGATGACGCTGACTGCCCCGGCGCTCTAGTGGACGCTGACTGCCCGGCTCTAATGGACGCTGACTGCCCAGGCGATCTGGTGGACGCTGATTGCTCGGGCACTCTAAAGGACACTGACTGCCCGGGCGCTCAAGTGGACGCTGACTGCCCGGGCGCTCTAGATGACGCTGACTGCCCGGGCACTCTAGTGGACGCTGACTGTCCGGGCACTCTAGTGGACGCTGACTGCCCAGGCGCTCTAGAGGACGCTGACTGCCCCGGCGCTCTAGTGGACGCTGACTGCCCGGGTGCTCTACAGGACGCTGACTGCCCAGGTGCTCTACAGGACGCTGACTGCCCGGGCGATCTACAGGACACTGACTGCCCCGGAGCTCAAGATGACGCTGACTGCCCGGGCGCTCTAGTGGACGCTGACTGCCCAGGCGCTCTAGAGGACGCTGACTGCCTGGGCGCTCAAGAGGACGCTGATTGCCCGGGCGCTCTAGTGGACGCTCACTGACCGGGCGCCCTAGAGGACGCTGACTGCCAGGGCACTCTAGTGGACGCTGACTGCCCGGGCACTCTAGTGGACGCTGACTGCTCGGGCGCTCAAAAGGACGCTGACTGCCCGGGCGCTCTAGAGGACGCTGACTGCCCGGGCACTCTTGTGGACGCTGACTGCCCGGGCGCTCAAGATGACGCTGACTGCCCGGGCACTCTAGTGGACGCTGACTGCCCGGGCGCTCTAGATGACGCTGACTGTCCCGGCGCTCTAGTGGACGCTGACTGCCCCGGCGCTCTAGTGGACGCTGACTGCCCGGCTCTAATGGACGCTGACTGCCCGGGCGATCTGGTGGAAGCTGACTGCTCGGGCACTCTAAAGGACACTGACTGCCCGGGCGCTCAAGTGGACGCTGACTGCCCGGGCGCTCTAGATGACGCTGACTGCCCGGGCACTCTAGTGGACGCTGACTGTCCGGGCACTCTAGTGGACGCTGACTGCCCAGGCGCTCTAGAGGACGCTGACTGCCCCGGCGCTCTAGTGGACGCTGACTGCCCGGGCACTCTAGTGGACGCTGACTGCTCAGACGCTCAAAAGGACGCTGAATGCGCGGGCGCTCTAGAGGACGCTGACTGCCCCGGCGCTCTAGTGGACGCTGACTGCCCGGCTCTAATGGACGCTGACTGCCCGGGCGATCTGGTGGACGCTGACTGCTCGGGCACTCTAAAGGACACTGACTGCCCGGGCGCTCAAGTGGACGCTGACTGCCCGGGCGCTCTAGATGACGCTGACTGCCCAGGCACTGTAGTGGACGCTGACTGTCCGGGCACTCTAGTGGACGCTGACTGCCTAGGCGCTCTAGAGGACGCTGACTGCCCCGGCGCTCTAGTGGACGCTGACTGCCCGGGTGCTCTACAGGACGCTGACTGCCCAGGTGCTCTACAGGACGCTGACTGCCCGGGCGATCTACAGGACACTGACTGCCCCGGAGCTCAAGATGACGCTGACTGCCCGGGCGCTCTAGTGGACACTGACTGACCAGGTGCTCTAGAGGACGCTGACTGCCTGGGCGCTCAAGAGGACGCTGATTGCCCGGGCGCTCTAGTGGATGCTCACTGACCGGGCGCCCTAGAGGACGCTGACTGCCCGGGCGCTCTAGTGGACGCTGACTGCCCGGGCACTCTAGTGGACGCTGACTGCTCGGGCACTCAAAAGGATGCTGAATGCCCGGGCGCTCTAGAGGACGCTGACTGCCCAGGCGCTCTAGTGGACGCTGACTGCCCCGGTTACTCTAGTGGACGGTGACTGCCTGGGCGCTCTAGTGACTGCCCGGGCGATCTAGAGGACGCAGACTGCCCGGGCGCTCTAGTGGATGCTGACTTACCGGGCGCTCTAGTGAACGCTTACTGCCCGGGTGCTCTTGTGGACGCTTACTGCCCGGGCACTCTAGTGAACGCTGACTGCCCGGGCGCTCTGACTGCCGCTGACTAGACTGACCGGGCGCTCAATGGACGCTGACTGCCCCGGTTACTCTAGTGGACGGTGACTGCCTGGGCGCTCTAGTGACTGCCCGGGCGATCTAGAGGACGCTGACTGCCCGGGCGCTCTAGTCGACGCTGACTTACCGGGCGCTCTAGTGAACGCTTACTGCCCGGGTGCTCTAGAGGACGCTGACTGCCCGGGCGCTCTAGTGGACGCTGACTGCCCCGGTTACTCTAGTGGACGGTGACTGCCTGGGCGCTCTAGTGACTGCCTGGGCGCTCTAGTGGACGCTGACTTACCGGGCGCTCTAGTGAACGCTTACTGCCCGGGTGCTTGTGGACGCTTACTGCCCGGGCACTCGGACTGCCGCTGACTAGACTGCCCGGGCGCTCAATGGACGCTGACTGCCCCGGTTACTCTAGTGGATGGTGACTGCCTGGGCGCTCTAGTGGACGCTGACTTACCGGGCGCTCTAGTGAACGCTGACTGCCCGGGTGCTCTTGTGGACGGTGACTGCCTGGCCGCTCTAGTGACTGCCAGGGCGATCTAGAGGACGCTGATTGCCCGGCCGCTCTAGTGGACGCTGACTTACCGGGCGCTCTAGTGAACGCTGACTGCCCCGGTTGCTCTAGTGGACGGTGACTGCCTGGGCGCTCTAGTGGACGCTGACTTACCGGGCGCTCTAGTGAACGCTGACTGCCCGGGTGCTCTTGTGGACGGTGACTGCCTGGGCGCTCTAGTGACTGCCAGGGCGATCTAGAGGACGCTGATTGCCCGGCCGCTCTAGTGGACGCTGACTTACCGGGCGCTCTAGTGAACGCTGACTGCCCGGGTGCTCTTGTGGATGCTTACTGCCCGGGCACTCTAGTGAACGCTGACTGGCCGGGCGCTCTGACTGCAGCTGACTAGACTGCCCGGGCGCTCAATGGACGCTGACTGCCCAGGAGCTCTAGAGGACGCTAACTGCCCGGGCGCTCTAAAGGACGCTGATTGCCCGGGCGCTCTAGTGGACGCTGACTGCTCGGGCGCTCAAGATGACGCTGACTACCCGGGCGCTCTACAGGAGGCTGACTTACCGGGCGCTCTAGAGGACGCTGACTGCCCGGGCGCTCTACAGGACGCTGACTGCCTGGGTGCTCAAGATGACGCTTACTGCCCGGGCGCTCTAAAGGACGCTGATTGCCCGGGCGCTCAAGAGGACGCTGATTGCCCGGGTGCTCTAGTGGACGCTGACTGCTCGGGCGCTCAAGATGACGCTGACTACCCGGGCGCTCTACAGGAGGCTGACTTACCGGGCGCTCTAGAGGACGCTGACTGCCCGGGCGCTCTACAGGACGCTGACTGCCTGGGTGCTCAAGATGACGCTTACTGCCCAGGCGCCCTAGTGGACGCTGACTGCCAGGGCGCTCTAGTGGACGCTGACTGCCCAGGCGCTCTAGAGGACGCTGAATGCCTGGGCGCTCAAGCGGACGCTGATTGCCCAGGCACTCTAGTGGACGCTGACTGCTCGGGCGCTCAAAAGGACGCTGACTGCCCGGGCGCTTTAGTGGACACTGACTGCCTGGGTGCTCTAGAGGACGCTGACTGCCCGGGCGCTCTAGTGGATGCTGACTGCCCCGGTGCTCTAGAGAACGCTGACTGCCTAGGCGCTCAAGATGACGCTGACTTCCCGGGCGCTCTAGTGAACGCTGACTGCCCGGGCCATCTAGAGGACGCTGACTGCCCGGGCGCTCTAGTGGACGCTGACTGCCCGGGCGATCTAGAGGACGCTCACTGCCCGGGCGCTTTAGTGGACGCGGACTGCCCGGGCGCTCTAAAGGACGCTCACTGCCCGGTTACTCTAGTGGACGGTGACTGCCTGGGCGCTCTAGTGACTGCCCGGGCGATCTAGAGGACGCAGACTGCCAGGGCGCTCTAGTGGACGCTGACTGCCTGGGCGCTCTAGTGGACGCTTACTGCCCGAGGACTCTAGTGAACGCTGACTGTCCGGGCGTTCTATTGGACGCCGACTGCCAGGTCGATCTAGTGAACGCTGACTGCCCGGGCGCTCTAGTGGACGCTGACTGCCCAGGCGCTCTAGAGGACGCTGACTGCCCGGGTGCTCAAGCGGACGCTGATTGCCCGGGCGCTCTAGTGGACGCTCACTGCCCGGGCGCCCTAGAGGACGCTGACTGCCCGGGCGCTCTAGTGGACGCTAACTGCCCGGGCACTCTAGTGGACGCTGACTGCTCGGGCGCTCAAAAGGACGCTGACTGCCCGGGCGCTTCAGTGGACGCTGACTGCCTGGGTGCTCTAGAGGACGCTGACTGCCCGGGCGCTCTAGTGGATGCTGACTGCCCCGGTGCTCTAGAGAACGCTGACTGCCTAGGCGCTCAAGATGACGCTGACTTCCCGGGCGCTCTAGTGAACGCTGACTGCCCGGGCCATCTAGAGGACGCTGACTGCCCGGGCGCTCTAGTGGACGCTGACTGCCCGGGCGATCTAGTGGACGCGGACTGCCCGGGCGCTCTAAAGGACGCTCACTGCCCGGTTACTCTAGTGGACGCTGACTGCCTGGGCGCTCTAGTGACTGCCCGGGCGATCTAGAGGACGCATACCGCCAGGGCGCTCTAGTGGACGCTGACTGCCTGGGCGCTCTAGTGGACGCTTACTGCCTGGGCACTCTAGTCAACGCTGACTGTCCAGGCGTTCTATTGGACGCCGACTGCCAGGGCGATCTAGTGAACGCTGACTGCTCGGGCGCTCTAGTGAACGCTGACTGCCCGGGCGCTCAAGATGACGCTGACTGCCCGTGAGCTCTAGTGGACGCTTACTGCCCGGGCACTCTTGTGGACGCTGACTGCCCGGGCGCTCAAGATGACGCTGACTGCCCGGGCACTCTAGTGGACGCTGACTGCCCGGGCGCTCTAGATGACGCTGACTGCCCCGGCGCTCTAGTGGATGCTGACTGCCCGGGCACTCTAGTGAACGCTGACTGACCGGGCGCTCTACAGGACGCTAACTGCCCGGGCGCTCTAGTGGACGCTGATTGCCCGGGCGCTCTAGAGGACGCTGACTGCCAAGGCGCTCTAGTGGACGCTGACTACCCGGGCGCTCAAGATGACCCTCACTGCACGGGCACTCTAGTGGACGCTGACTGCCCGGGCGCTCTAGATGACGCTGACTGCCCCAGCACTCTAGTGGACGCTGACTGCCCGGCTCTAATGGACGCTGACTGCCCGGGCGATCTGGTGGACGCTGACTGCTCGGGCACTCTAAAGGAAACTGACTGCCCGGGCGCTCAAGTGGACGCTGACTGCCCGGGCGCTCTAGATGACGCTGACTGCCCGGGCACTCTAGTGGACGCTGACTGTCCGGGCACTCTAGTGGACGCTGACTGCCCGGGCGCTCTAGAGGACGCTGACTGCCCCGGCGCTCTAGAGGACGCTGACTGCCAGGGTGCTCTACAGGACGCTGACTGCCCGGGCGCTCAAGATGACGCTTAATGCCCGGGCGCTCTACAGGACGCTGACTGCCCGGGCGCTCTAGTGAACGCTGACTGCCCGGGCGCTCTGACTGCCGCTAACTAGACTGCCCGGGCACTCAAGTGGACGCTGACTGCCCAGGCGCTCTACAGGACGCTAACTGCCCGGGCGCTCTAAAGGACGCTGATTGCCCAGGCGCTCAAGAGGACGCTGATTGCCCGGGTGCTCTAGTGGACGCTGACTGCTCGGGTGCTCAAGATGACACTGACTGCCCGGGCGCTCTAGAGGACGCTGACTGCCCGGGTGCTCTAGTGGACGCTTACTGCCCGGGCGCTCTGACTGCCGCTGACTACACTGCCCGGGAGCTCAAGTGGACGCTGACTGCCCAGGCACTTTAGAGGACGCTAACTGCCGGGGCGCTCTAAAGGACGCTGACTTCCCGGGCGCTCAAGAGGACACTGATTTTCCGCTGCACATGCGCTCAAGTGGACGCTGACTGCCCGGGCGCTCTAGATGACGCTAACTGCTCGGGCGCTCCAAAGGACAATCTAGTGCTCTAGTGAACGCTGACTGCCCGGGCCATCTAGAGGACGCTGACTGCCCGGGCGCTCTAGTGGACGCTGACTGCTCGGGCGCTCCAGAGGACGCTGACTGCCAGGGCGATCTAGAGGACGCTCACTGCCCGGGCGCTCTAGTGGACGCGGACTGCCCGGGCGCTCTAAAGGATGCTGACTGCCCGGTTACTCTAGTGAACGCTGACTGCCCGGGCGCTCAAGATGGCGCTGACTGCCTGGTCGCTTTAGTGGACGCTGACTGCCCGGGCGCTCAAGATGACGTTGACTGCCCGGGCGCTCTACAGGACGCTGACTGCCCGGGCGCTCTAGTGAACGCTGACTGCCCAGGCGCTCTGACTGCCGCTGACTAGACTGCCCGGGCGCTCAAGTGGACGCTGACTGCCCAAGCGCTCTACAGGACGCTGACTGCCCGGGTGCTCTAGTGGACGCTGACTACCCGGGCGCTCTAGTGAACGCTGACTGCCCGGGCGCTCTGACTGCCGCTGACTGCTCGGGCACTCTAAAGGACACTGACTGCCCGGGCGCTCTGACTGCCGCTGACTGCTCGGGCACTCTAAAGGACACTGACTGCCCGGGCACTCTAGTGGACGCTGACTGTCCGGGCGCTCTAGTGGACGCTGACTGCCCGGGCGCTCTAGAGGACGCTGACTGCCCCGGCGCTCTAGTGGACGCTGACTGCCCGGGTGCTCTACAGGACGCTGACTGCCCGGGTGCTCAAGATGACGCTTACTGCCCGGGCGCTCTAGTGGACACTGACTGCCCGGGTGCTCTACAGGGCGCTGACTGCCCGGGCGCTCTAGTGAACGCTGACTGCCCGGGCGCTCTGACTGCCGCTAACTAGACTGCCCGGGCGCTCAAGTGGACGCTGACTGCCCAGGCGCTCTACAGGACGCTAACTGCCCGGGCGCTCTAAAGGAAGCTGATTGCCCAGGCGCTCAAGAGGACGCTGATTGCCCGGGTGCTCTAGTGGACGCTGACTGCTCGGGTGCTCAAGATGACACTGACTGCCCGGGCGCTCTAGAGGACGCTGACTGCCCGGGTGCTCTAGTGGACGCTTACTGCCCGGGCGCTCTGACTGCCGCTGACTAGACTGCCCGGGAGCTCAAGTGGACGCTGACTGCCCAGGCACTTTAGAGGACGCTAACTGCCGGGGCGCTCTAAAGGACGCTGACTTCCCGGGCGCTCAAGAGGACACTGATTTTCCGCTGCACATGCGCTCAAGTGGACGCTGACTGCCCGGGCGCTCTAGATGACGCTAACTGCTCGGGCGCTCCAAAGGACGCTCTAGTGCTCTAGTGAACGCTGACTGCCCGGGCCATCTAGAGGACGCTGACTGCCCGGGCGCTCTAGTGGACGCTGACTGCTCGGGCGCTCCAGAGGACGCTGACTGCCCGGGCGATCTAGAGGACGCTCACTGCCCGGGCGCTCTAGTGGACGCGGACTGCCCGGGCGCTCTAAAGGATGCTGACTGCCCGGTTACTCTAGTGAACGCTGACTGCCCGGGCGCTCAAGATGGCGCTGACTGCCTGGTCGCTTTAGTGGACGCTGACTGCCCGGGCGCCTAAGATGACGTTGACTGCCCGGGCGCTCTACAGGACGCTGACTGCCCGGGCGCTCTAGTGAACGCTGACTGCCCGGGCGCTCTGACTGCCGCTGACTAGACTGCCCGGGCGCTCAAGTGGACGCTGACTGCCCAGGCGCTCTACAGGACGCTGACTGCCCGGGTGCTCTAGTGGACGCTGACTACCCGGGCGCTCTAGTGAACGCTGACTGCCCGGGCGCTCTGACTGCCGCTGACTGCTCGGGCACTCTAAAGGACACTGACTGCCCGGGCGCTCTGACTGCCGCTGACTGCTCGGGCACTCTAAAGGACACTGACTGCCCGGGCACTCTAGTGGACGCTGACTGTCCGGGCACTCTAGTGGACGCTGACTGCCCGGGCGCTCTAGAGGACGCTGACTGCCCCGGCGCTCTAGTGGACGCTGACTGCCCGGGTGCTCTACAGGACGCTGACTGCCCGGGTGCTCAAGATGACGCTTACTGCCCGGGCGCTCTAGTGGACACTGACTGCCCGGGTGCTCTAGTGGACGCTGACTGCCCAGGTGCTCTACAGGACGCTGACTGCCCGGGCGATCTACAGGACACTCAAGATGACGCTGACTGCTCGGGCGCTCTAGAGGACGCTGACTGCCCGGGTGCTCAAGAGGACGCTGATTGCCCGGGCGCTCTAGTGGACGCTCACTGCCCGGGCGCCCTAGAGGACGCTGACTGCCCGGGCGCTCTAGTGGATGCTGACTACCCGGGCATTCTAGTGGACGCTGACTGCCTGGGCGCTCTAGTGACTGCCCGGGCGCTCTAGTGGACGCTGACTGCCCGGGCACTCTAGTGGACGCTGACTTCTCGGGCGCTCAAAAGGACGCTGACTGCCCAGGCACTCTGACTGCCGCTGACTGCTCGGGCACTCTAAAGGACACTGACTGCCCGGGCGCTCTGACTGCCGCTGACTGCTCGGGCACTCTAAAGGACACTGACTGCCCGGGCACTCTAGTGGACGCTGACTGTCCGGGCACTCTAGTGGACGCTGACTGCCCGGGCGCTCTAGAGGACGCTGACTGCCCCGGCGCTCTAGAGGACGCTGACTGCCCCGGCGCTCTAGTGGACGCTGACTGCCCGGGTGCTCTACAGGACGCTGACTGCCCGGGTGCTCAAGATGACGCTTACTGCCCGGGCGCTCTAGTGGACACTGACTGCCCGGGTGCTCTACAGGGCGCTGACTGCCCGGGCGCTCTAGTGAACGCTGACTGCCCGGGCGCTCTGACTGCCGCTAACTAGACTGCCCGGGCGCTCAAGTGGACGCTGACTGCCCAGGCGCTCTACAGGACGCTAACTGCCCGGGCGCTCTAAAGGACGCTGATTGCCCAGGCGCTCAAGAGGACGCTGATTGCCCGGGTGCTCTAGTGGACGCTGACTGCTCGGGTGCTCAAGATGACACTGACTGCCCGGGCGCTCTAGAGGACGCTGACTGCCCGGGTGCTCTAGTGGACGCTTACTGCCCGGGCGCTCTGACTGCCGCTGACTAGACTGCCCGGGAGCTCAAGTGGACGCTGACTGCCCAGGCACTTTAGAGGACGCTAACTGCCGGGGCGCTCTAAAGGACGCTGACTTCCCGGGCGCTCAAGAGGACACTGATTTTCCGCTGCACATGCGCTCAAGTGGACGCTGACTGCCCGGGCGCTCTAGATGACGCTAACTGCTCGGGCGCTCCAAAGGACGCTCTAGTGCTCTAGTGAACGCTGACTGCCCGGGCCATCTAGAGGACGCTGACTGCCCGGGCGCTCTAGTGGACGCTGACTGCTCGGGCGCTCCAGAGGACGCTGACTGCCCGGGCGATCTAGAGGACGCTCACTGCCCGGGCGCTCTAGTGGACGCGGACTGCCCGGGCGCTCTAAAGGATGCTGACTGCCCGGTTACTCTAGTGAACGCTGACTGCCCGGGCGCTCAAGATGGCGCTGACTGCCTGGTCGCTTTAGTGGACGCTGACTGCCCGGGCGCCTAAGATGACGTTGACTGCCCGGGCGCTCTACAGGACGCTGACTGCCCGGGCGCTCTAGTGAACGCTGACTGCCCGGGCGCTCTGACTGCCGCTGACTAGACTGCCCGGGCGCTCAAGTGGACGCTGACTGCCCAGGCGCTCTACAGGACGCTGACTGCCCGGGTGCTCTAGTGGACGCTGACTACCCGGGCGCTCTAGTGAACGCTGACTGCCCGGGCGCTCTGACTGCCGCTGACTGCTCGGGCACTCTAAAGGACACTGACTGCCCGGGCGCTCTGACTGCCGCTGACTGCTCGGGCACTCTAAAGGACACTGACTGCCCGGGCACTCTAGTGGACGCTGACTGTCCGGGCACTCTAGTGGACGCTGACTGCCCGGGCGCTGTAGAGGACGCTGACTGCCCCGGCGCTCTAGTGGACGCTGACTGCCCGGGTGCTCTACAGGACGCTGACTGCCCGGGTGCTCAAGATGACGCTTACTGCCCGGGCGCTCTAGTGGACACTGACTGCCCGGGTGCTCTAGTGGACGCTGACTGCCCAGGTGCTCTACAGGACGCTGACTGCCCGGGCGATCTACAGGACACTCAAGATGACGCTGACTGCTCGGGCGCTCTAGAGGACGCTGACTGCCCGGGTGCTCAAGAGGACGCTGATTGCCCGGGCGCTCTAGTGGACGCTCACTGCCCGGGCGCCCTAGAGGACGCTGACTGCCCGGGCGCTCTAGTGGATGCTGACTGCCCGGGCATTCTAGTGGACGCTGACTGCCTGGGCGCTCTAGTGACTGCCCGGGCGCTCTAGTGGACGCTGACTGCCCAGGCACTCTAGTGGACGCTGACTTCTCGGGCGCTCAAAAGGACGCTGACTGCCCAGGCACTCTGACTGCCGCTGACTGCTCGGGCACTCTAAAGGACACTGACTGCCCGGGCGCTCTGACTGCCGCTGACTGCTCGGGCACTCTAAAGGACACTGACTGCCCGGGCACTCTAGTGGACGCTGACTGTCCGGGCACTCTAGTGGACGCTGACTGCCCGGGCGCTCTAGAGGACGCTGACTGCCCCGGCGCTCTAGTGGACGCTGACTGCCCGGGTGCTCTACAGGACGCTGACTGCCCGGTTGCTCAAGATGACGCTTACTGCCCGGGCGCTCTAGTGGACACTGACTGCCCGGGTGCTCTAGTGGACGCTGACTGCCCAGGTGCTCTACAGGACGCTGACTGCCCGGGCGATCTACAGGACACTCAAGATGACGCTGACTGCTCGGGCGCTCTAGAGGACGCTGACTGCCCGGGTGCTCAAGAGGACGCTGATTGCCCGGGCGCTCTAGTGGACGCTCACTGCCCGGGCGCCCTAGAGGACGCTGACTGCCCGGGCGCTCTAGTGGATGCTGACTGCCCGGGCATTCTAGTGGACGCTGACTGCCTGGGCGCTCTAGTGACTGCCCGGGCGCTCTAGTGGACGCTGACTGCCCGGGCACTCTAGTGGACGCTGACTTCTCGGGCGCTCAAAAGGACGCTGACTGCCCAGGCACTCTAGTGGACGGTGACTGCCCCGGTTACTCTAGTGGACGGTGACTGCCTGGGCGCTCTAGTGACTGCCCGGGCGATCTAGAGGACGCAGACTGCCCGGGTGCTCTAGTGGACGCTGACTTACCGGGCGCTCTAGTGAACGCTTACTGCCCGGGTGCTCTTGTGGACACTTACTGCCCAGGCGCTCTAGTGGACGCTTACTACCCGGGCGCTCTAGTGGACGCTAACTGCCCCGGCGCTCTAGTGGACGCTGACTGCCCGGGCGCTCAAGTGGACACTGACTGCCCAGGCGCTCTAGAGGACGCTAACTGCCCGGGCGCTCTAAAGGACGCTGACTTCCCGGGCGCTCTACAGGACGCTGACTGCCCGGGCACTCTAGTGAACGCTGACTGCCCGGGCGCTCTAGTGAACGCTGACTGCCCGGGCGCTCTGACTGCCGCTGACTAGACTGCCCGGGCGCTAAAGTGGACGCTGACTGCCCAGGCGCTCTACAGGACGCTGACTGCCCGGGTGCTCTAGTGGACGCTGACTACCCGGGCGCTCTAGTGAACGCTGACTGCATGGCGCTCTGACTGCCGCTGACTACTCGGGCACTCTAAAGGACACTGACTGCCCGGGCACTCTAGTGGACGCTGACTGTCCGGGCACTCTAGTGGACGCTGACTGCCCGGGGGCTCTAGTGAACGCTTACTGCCCGGGTGCTCTTGTGGACACTTACTGCCCAGGCGCTCTAGTGCACGCTGACTACCCGGGCGCTCTAGTGGACGCTAACTGCCCCGGCGCTCTAGTGGACGCTGACTGCCCGGGCGCTCAAGTGGACACTGACTGCCCAGGCGCTCTAGAGGACGCTAACTGCCCGGGCGCTCTAAAGGACGCTGACTTCCCGGGCGCTCTACAGGACGCTGACTGCCCGGGCGCTCTAGTGAACGCTGACTGCCCGGGCGCTCTAGTGAACGCTGACTGCCCGGGCGCTCTGACTGCCGCTGACTAGACTGCCCGGGCGCTCAAGTGGACGCTGACTGCCCAGGCGCTCTACAGGACGCTGACTGCCCGGGTGCTCTAGTGGACGCTGACTACCCGGGCGCTCTAGTGAACGCTGACTGCATGGCGCTCTGACTGCCGTTGACTACTCGGGCACTCTAAAGGACACTGACTGCCCGGGCACTCTAGTGGACGCTGACTGTCCGGGCACTCTAGTGGACGCTGACTGCCCGGGCGCTCTAGAGGACGCTGACTGCCCCGGCGCTCTAGTGGATGCTGACTGCCCGGGTGCTCTACAGGACGCTGACTGCCCGGGTGCTCAAGATGACGCTTACTGCCCGGGCGCTCTAGTGGACACTGACTGCCCGGGTGCTCTAGTGGACGCTGACTGCCCAGGTGCTCTACAGGACGCTGACTGCCCGGGCGATCTACAGGACACTGAATGCCCCGGAGCTCAAGATGACGCTGACTGCTCGGACGCTCTAGTGGACGCTGACTGCCCAGGCGCTCTAGAGGACGCTGACTGCCCGGGCGCTCAAGAGGACGCTGATTGCCCGGGCGCTCTAGTGGACGCTCACTGCCCGGGCGCCCTAGAGGACGCTGACTGCCCGGGCGCTCTAGTGGACGCTGACTGCCCGGGCACTCTAGTGGACGCTGACTGCCTGGGCGCTCTAGTGACTGCCCGGGCGCTCTAGTGGACGCTGACTGCCCGGGCACTCTAGTGGACGCTGACTTCTCGGGCGCTCAAAAGGACGCTGACTGCCCAGGCACTCTAGTGGACGCTGACTTCCCCGGTTACTCTAGTGGACGGTGACTGCCTGGGCGCTCTAGTGACTGCCCGGGCGATCTAGAGGACGCAGACTGCCCGGGTGCTCTAGTGGACGCTGACTTACCGGGCGCTCTAGTGAACGCTTACTGCCCGGGTGCTCTTGTGGACACTTACTGCCCAGGCGCTCTAGTGGACGCTGACTACCCGGGCGCTCTAGTGGACGCTGACTGCCCCGGCGCTCTAGTGAACGCTGACTGCCCCGGCGCTCTAGTGGACGCTGACTGCCCGGGTGCTCTACAGGACGCTGACTGCCCGGGTGCTCAAGATGACGCTTACTGCCCGGGCGCTCTAGTGGACACTGACTGCCCGGGTGCTCTAGTGGACGCTGACTGCCCAGGTGCTCTACAGGACGCTGACTGCCCGGGCGATCTACAGGACACTGAATGCCCCGGAGCTCAAGATGACGCTGACTGCTCGGACGCTCTAGTGGACGCTGACTGCCCAGGCGCTCTAGAGGACGCTGACTGCCCGGGTGCTCAAGAGGACGCTGATTGCCCGGGCGCTCTAGTGGACGCTCACTGCCCGGGCGCCCTAGAGGACGCTGACTGCCCGGGCGCTCTAGTGGACGCTGACTTCTCGGGCGCTCAAAAGGACGCTGACTGCCCAGGCACTCTAGTGGACGCTGACTTCCCCGGTTACTCTAGTGGACGCTGACTGCCTGGGCGCTCTAGTGACTGCCCGGGCACTCTAGTGGACGCTGACTGCCCGGGCACTCTAGTGGACGCTGACTTCTCGGGCGCTCAAAAGGACGCTGACTGCCCAGGCACTCTAGTGGACGCTGACTTCCCCGGTTACTCTAGTGGACGGTGACTGCCTGGGCGCTCTAGTGACTGCCCGGACGATCTAGAGGACGCAGACTGCCCGGGTGCTCTAGTGGACGCTGACTTACCGGGCGCTCTAGTGAACGCTTACTGCCCGGGTGCTCTTGTGGACACTTACTGCCCAGGCGCTCTAGTGGACGCTGACTACCCGGGCGCTCTAGTGGACGCTGACTGTCCCGGCGCTCTAGTGGACGCTGACTGCCCGGGCGCTCAAGTGGACGCTGACTGCCCAGGCGCTATAGAGGACGCTAACTGCCCGGGCGCTCTAAAGGACGCTGACTTCCCGGGCGCTCAAGAGGACACTGTTTGCCCGCTGCACATGCGCTCAAGTGGACGCTGACTGCCCGGGCGCTCTAGAGGACACTAACTGCTCGGGCGCTCCAAAGGACGCTCTAGTGCTCTAGTGAACGCTGACTGCCCGGGCCATCTAGAGGACGCTGACTGCCCGGGCGCTCTAGTGGACGCTGACTACCCGGCCGCTCCAGAGGACACTGACTGCCCGGGCGATCTAGAGGACGCTCACTGCCCGGGCGCTCTAGTGGACTCGGACTGCCCGGGCGCTCTAAAGGACGCTGACTGCCCGGTTATTCTAGTGAACGCTGACTGCCCGGGTGCTCAAGATGGCGCTGACTGCCTGGGCGCTTTAGTGGACGCTGACTGCCCGGGCGCTCAAGATGACGTTGACTGCCCGGGCGCTCTACAGGACGCTGACTGCCCGGGCGCTCTAGTGAACGCTGACTGCCCGGGCACTCTGACTGCCGCTGACTAGACTGCCCGGGCGCTCAAGTGGACGCTGACTGCCCAGGCGCTCTAAAGGACACTAACTGCCCAGGCGCTCTAGTGGACGCTGATTGCCCGGGCGCTCTAGAGGACGCTGCCTGCCCAGGCGCTCTAGTGGACGCTGACTACCCGGGCGCTCTAGATGACGCTGACTGCCCGGGAGTTCTAGTGGAAGCTGACTTCCCGGGCGCTCAAAATGACACTGACTGCCCGGGAGCTCTAGAGGACGCTGACTGCCCGGGCGCTCTACAGGACACTGACTGCCCATGCACTCTAGTGGACGCTGACTGCCCGGGCACTCTAGTGGACGCTGACTGCCCCGGCGCTCTAGTGGACGCTGACTGCCCGGGAGCTCTAGAGGACGCTGACTGCCCGGGCGCTCTACAGGACATTGACTGCCAAGGCACTCTAGTGGACGCTGACTGCCCGGGCACTCTAGTGGACGCTGACTGCCCCGGCGCTCTAGTGGACACTGACTGCCTGGGCGCTCTAGAGGACGCTGACTGCCGGGGCGCTCTAGTGGACGCTTACTGCCCGGGGGCTCTAGTGGACGCTGACTGCCCGGGCACTCTAGCGGACGCTGACTGCCCCGGCGCTCTAGTGGACGCTGACTGCCCGGGCGCTCTACATGACGCTGACTCGCCGGGCGTTCTAGTGGACGCTGACTGCCCGGGCGCTCTAGAGGACGCTGACTGCCCGGGCGCTCTAGAGGACGCTGACTGCCTGGGCGCTCTAGTGGACGCTGACTGCCCGGGCGCTCTAGTGGACGCTGACTGCCCGGGCGCTCTAGTGGACGCTGACTGCCCGGGCGCTCTAGAGGACGCTGATTGCCCGGGTGCTCTAGTGGACGCTGACTGCCCGCAAGGCTCTAGAGGACGCTGACTGCCCGGGTGCTCAAAATGACTCCGACTGCCCGGGCGCTCTAGAGGACGCTGACTGCCCGGGCGCTCTAGTGGACGCTGACTGCCCGGTGCTCAAAATGACGCTGACTCCCTGGCACTCTAGTGGACGCTGACTGCCCAGGCGCTCTAGAGGACACTAACTGCCCGGGCGCTCTAAAGGACGCTGACTTCCCGGGCGCTCAAGAGGACGCTGACTGCCCGGGCACTCTAGTGGACGCTGAATGCCCCGGCGCTCTAGTGGACGCTGACTGCCCGGGCGCTCTACAGGACGCTGACTGGCCGGGCGTTCTAGTGGACGCTGACTGCCCGGGCGCTCTACAGGACGCTGACTGCCCGGGCGTTCTAGTGGACGCTGACTGACCAGGCGCTCAAGATGACGCTGACTGCCCGGGCGCTCTAGAGGACGCTGACTGCCTGGGCGCTCTAGTGGACGCTTACTGCCCGGGCACTCTAGTGGACGCTGACTGCCCGGGCGCTCTAGTGGACGCTGACTGCCCGGGCGCTCTAGAGGACACTGATTGCCCGGCTGTTCTAGTGGACACTGACTGCCCGGAAGGCTCTAGAGGACGCTGACTGCCCGGGCGCTCTAGTGGACGCTGACTGCCCGGGTGCTCAAAATGACGCTGACTGCCCGGGCGCTCAAGAGGATGCTGATTGCCCGGGTGATCTAGTGGACGCTGACTGCCCGGGCGCTCACGATGACGCTGACTGCCCAGGCGCTCTAATAGACGCTGACTGCCCGGGCGCTCTACAGGACGCTGACTTCCCAGGCGCTCTAGAGGACGCTGACTGCCCAGGTGCTCTACAGGACGCTGACTGCCCGGGCGCTCTAGTGGACGCTGACTGTCCGGGCGCTCTACAGGAGAAGATAGAGTTCAAGTATCTTGGGGTGTTGTTCACTAATAAGGGAAGGATGGAGTGGGAGATTGACAGACGGATCGGTGCAGTTTCTGCAGTAACGTGCTCGATGTACGGGTCTGTCGGGGTGAAAGATGAGCTGAGCTGCAAGGCCAAGCTCTCGATTTACTGGTCAATCTACGTTTCTACTCTCACCTATGGTCATGAGCTGTGGGTCAGGACCGAAAGGACAAGATTCAGGATATAAGCGGCCAAATGAGCTTTCTCCGCAGGTTGGCCGGGCGCTCCCGGTGGCTTTAAGGAATAGATTATTTAAATCTATTGCCCGAATTATTTAAATGTATAGCCACAAATGATTAAATCTATAGCCCCGAAGGATTTAAATCGATCCCCGAATTATTTAAGTCTATAGCACCGAATTATTTCGACTCGAGTTATTGTCCTCTACAGGAATGCGCTCTTGGCGCGCGCACTCTTCAATATCACGCGCAAATGCGGCGCGCACTCTTCAATGAGCTTGTCTTAATATTTGAAATTATGTCGATTGAGCCTATGAGGCTATGCAAATGTGATCTGTTCAAAGTCTCGCTATCGTGTGATTTAGTCAGCTGGATTTACATTATTCTAATGTATTAACACAGATGTTATTTGCTAATTACAGAAAATATAAACTAAATTTATAAATATATTTGTATGGTCCTCGAATGTTTTTGAATATTTCACCAGCATCAGCCATAGCACATTTATCCAGTTTTAATGTATTACAAATTTCATAGTGGAACCCAAGTATTACCAAACTATCATATCAAGTTATTAAATTATTATCATATCAAGTTTCTTCATCCTCGCTCTCACCCTGATGAAGAACATACTGTCATAGAGACTGTGTGTTTTATAACTTTATTAATGTGTTAATGTACACAGTGTAAAAACATTTGATGATACATAGCCTAATGTAAAGATCTTGAAAATCCTTTAGTTCTAAGACACTTTTTCTTCTCAACGGTTGCATTTATTACTGATGAGTTGAACAGGGAAACCCCACACGAGGGCGGATTAGATCATGGAACCTTACAGTAGATGTAGTAACCGCGCGAACACACACACACGCGCGCACACGCACGCGCACACGCGGTTTAGCTCGAAGGAAATAGCCCTTCTCGGTTGTTTCCGCATTTCTCCTCTATCTTTACATCTTCAGTTCATTGCTCACTGGTTTTTCGTGTGTTTATCTTCATAAAGCTGGTCAAAGCAGGTCACAGTTCATGTTTTTCTGCTCATTAAAGCTGATTCTTCACATCCAGCATCAACAGGAGGAGTTTGTGATCTTCATCTTCATCACTCATCCGCTTCAGGTATCGGCTGTGTTTAACACATATATAGACTGATGTTTGATACGAAACAAAATATTTTTATTACAATAATGTCTACATGAAAAATATACGAAAAAACGAGTAACACGGAGTGAATAAGCGAGTCTTTAATTCTTTGATGCTCGATATGAAACGATGCTGTCACAAAATCCTGGTAACAGCCAAAAATAAAAATAAAAATTCACTATTTTTTTAGGAATAAAATCAGGAAAAATATATATGAATAAACCCCTCAGTAAAACCATTCAGAATAAGAATAACACTGTAAAGTTTGGTGTATGTAAAATTGCTGAAGTGGAGATTTCCAGCTCAATCATTTTTTGACAGATGCATGAAGAAACGCTGTTTTTGCCTGTAGTGTCTCACCTTTACGAGCTTGACATTGATCCGTTCTACAGATTTACAGGATTTTGTGTTTAGCAGTTTGATAAGTGATATAGTTTTTATCACGCGCAAATGCGGCGCGTGCACTTCAATATCTCGAGCAAATGCGTACCAGTATCTTCAGCCCTTTATTTATCCAGTTTTTATGTATTACAAATTTAATAGTGGAACACAAGTATTACCAAACTATCATATCAAGTCATTATCATATCAAGTTATTATCAAGTCTGCAAGTCTGCAGTTGATGAAGAACATACTGTCATAGAGACTGTGTTTTATAACTTTATTAAGTGCTAATCAAAATATGTGCAGATATAGTGTGAATAACTACATTAGTGCAGTACAAAATCATGCAAAAATGCAAATTCATCAAAATGCAAAAATCAAAATTTCATTGGAGAGAATATGGATTCATCATGTGTCCTGAGCACATGTGCTGAAACATGACACAAAATGGCCGCTTGTGGGTCATGTGACCACTGTTCTGCACTTATTTGAGTTCTTCTCCCCTGGTTTGACTTAATTGAATAAATGGATGTCTTATTTTATTAAAAAGCAACTAAAATACACTCTAAAAAAATAATTAAGTGGCTTGGTAAATATCACAGTAATAATTAACTTTATTAACTTAATAAAATCTCTGAATATCATTTACTCAATGGTTTGAGTTGAATATACTAAAATAATTGACTAAACATACAACAGTTAATTTTGTCTAAATTTACAGTTATATATTTTTTTTTAAAATCCAATAAAAGAATTTAGTATTTGACTAACCAATTATTTATTTAAAATACACTTAATATATTTAAGACGTTTCTGTCAAAATATTTGAGAATGGATAATTAAACCGATCTGTTTCAAGAACCACAAATATTACTTGATTCAAATCCATATTATTAATATTTAACGCACACTTAAAAAATGGAGTAAAATTAAATATAAAATGTTTGTTGCAATTTGAAATATTGCATTAATGTCAAAACAGTATAAAATATGGCTGTACTCATCCACAATAAAGGCCAATGTCATGTATACCGGTGGATTTATGGAATATTTTACAAACGTTTAGAGGAAATTAAAAACTAGCATTAGTCATAAATAAAAACAGTTAATAATACTCATTGTTTTAAAATGTTATCTGCTATTGTTTTCACCGCTTTAAAATTTACTCAATATTTTTAACTGTAAAAATGTTTCAACAAAAAAAATATTAAATCATAGTAAATGTTTAAATGTTTTTAAATGTGTGCCTGGAGGAAACACCTTACCATAGAAGGTTAATAAATGACTTTTTGGAGTTATTTCATCTTTTAACTCACTTATGCCTTTCACTCACTAAATGCTTTAGGCTAGTGACTTTAAGGAAAATAAGTTCATATACATTTCCACGTGATTTAAATCGAGTCCCAAATTATTTAAATTTATTTCCCCGACTTATTTAAATCTATAGCCCCGAATGATTTAAATCTATTGCCCCGGGCTGTGTTTCCCATACAACGACGTAACTAATAGTTCTATGCATCGTCGAAGAAATCCACCAGCTCGTCGCGACTGTTTCCCGAAACCATATTGTCCAAATTGGTCGTTCAACCACGTTGGTTAATGATGTCAGGTGGTGGAGTAGCCTATAATAATCGGTTTGAGATCGAATTAATAGCCTACTAGATGTTTTGCTATAAATTACGGACATGACATCTGAGGACTATTTATTACGACTTTTTATTTTCTTCGTTATGTTGCTTTATTTCAAGATTGAAGCATATAGGCTCGAGCTTAGAGCAAGTTCGCACACGAGCTTTAAATCTCTTGACAAACCAAAAGACGTAAATTACATTTGTATGTATAAAATATATCGATTGTACTGAATGCCAGCCTCCTTATTTGGCTCAAGATAAGGATTTAGTAATTTACTTTTCACAGGTCGAGATCTGTCGTTGAACTTTGCGATGTATTAATCAGAACGAAGTAAAAAAAAATGTGCCCGCGATTTATTCTTTTCCAGTTTCAAAGATATTTTTTCAGTTTCAATTTATATTTTTAATTTATATTTATAAAAGAAATCAGGTGTCTGAAGATCAAGATCCCAGTCATTCAAATGTGATGTGTCTGAACAAAGTAAGATTATTGTCTGATGTGGACAGTGTATCTCTGGTACTATCAGTTATAAAACACTAAAGTATAATAAGCTTTTTCTTCTCAACGTGTATTAGAACGAGGGAAACTCCACGAGGGCGGATTGCATCTCGAAACCTTACATGCTGTATTAGTAATCGCGCGCACACACACACACACACACACTCTCTCTCTCTCTCTCTCACAGACACACACACGCACGAGGTTTAGCTCGAAGGAAATAGCCTTTCTCGGTTGTTTCCGCATTTCTCCTCTATCTTTACATCTTCAGTTCATTGCTCACTGGTTTTTCGTGTGTTTATCTTCATAAAGCTGGTCAAAGCAGGTCACAGTTCATGTTTTTCTGCTCATTAAAGCTGATTCTTCACATCCAGCATAAACAGGAGGAGTTTGTGATCTTCATCTTCAGCACTCATCCGCTTCAGGTATCGGCTGTGTTTAACACATATATAGACTGATGTTTGATACGAAACAAAATATTTTTATTACAAGAATGTCTACATGAAAAATATACGAAAAAACGAGTAACATGGAGTGAATAAGCGAGTCTTTAATTCTCTGATGCTCGATATGAAACGATGCTGTCACAAAATCCTGGTAACAGCCAAAAATAAAAATAAAAATTCACTATTTTTTTAGGAATAAAATCAGGAAAAATATATATGAATAAACCCCTCAGTAAAACCCTTCAGAATATAGATAAGAATAACACTGTAAAGTTTGGTGTATGTAAAATTGCTGAAGTGGAGATTTCCAGCTCAATCATTTTTTGACAGATGCATGAGGAAACGCTGTTTTTGCCTGTAGTGTCTCACCTTTACGAGCTTGACATTGATCCGTTCTACAGATTTACAGGATTTTGTGTTTAGCAGTTTGATAAGTGATTATATTGTTTTTATCACGCGCAAATGCGGCGCGTGCACTTCAATATCTCGAGCAAATGCGCACCAGTATCTTCAGCCCTTTATTTATCCAGTTTTTATGTATTACAAATTTAATAGTGGAACACAAGTATTACCAAACTATCATATCAAGTCATTATCATATCAAGTTATTATCAAGTCTGCAAGTCTGCAGTTGATGAAGAACATACTGTCATAGAGACTGTGTGTTTTATAACTTTATTAAGTGCTAATCAAAATATGTGCAGATATAGTGTGAATAACTACATTAGTGCAGTACAAAATCATGCAAAAATGAAATTCATCAAAATGAGAAAAATCAAAATTTCATTGGAGAGAATATGGATTCATCATGTGTCCTGAGCACATGTGCTGAAACATGACACAAAATGGCCGCTTGTGGGTCATGTGACCACTGTTCTGCACTTATTTGAGTTCTTCTCCCCTGGTTTGACTTAATTGAATAAATGGATGTCTTATTTTATTAAAAAGCAACTAAAATACACTCTAAAAAAATAATTAAGTGGCTTGGTAAATATCACAGTAATAATTAACTTTATTAACTTAATAAAATCTCTGAATATCATTTACTCAATGGTTTGAGTTGAATATACTAAAATAATTGACTAAACATACAACAGTTAATTTTGTCTAAATTTACAGTTATATATTTTTTTTAAAAATCCAATAAAAGAATTTAGTATTTGACTAACCAATTATTTATTTAAAATACACTTAATATATTTAAGACATTTCTGTCAAAATATTTGAGAATGGATAATTAAACCGATCTGTTTCAAGAACCACAAATATTACTTGATTCAAATCCATATTATTAATATTTAACGCACACTTAAAAAATGGAGTAAAATTAAATATAAAATGTTTGTTGCAATTTGAAATATTGCATTAATGTCAAAACAGTATAAAATATGGCTGTATTTTCTTTATATACTCATCCACAATAAATATGGAATATTTTACAAACGTTTAGAGGAAATTAAAAACTAGCATTAGTCATAAATAAAAACAGTTAATAATACTCATTGTTTTAAAATGTTATCTGCTATTGTTTTCACCGCTTTAAAATTTACTCAATATTTTTAACTGTAAAAATGTTTCAACAAAAAAAATATTAAATCATAGTAAATGTTTAAATGTTTTTAAATGTGTGCCTGGAGGAAACACCTTACCATAGAGGGTTAATAAATGACTTTTTGGAGTTATTTCATATTTTAACTCACTTATGCCTTTCACTCACTAAATGCTTTAGGCTAGTGACTTTAAGGAAAATAAGTTCATATACATTTCCACGTGATTTAAATCGAGTCCCAAATTATTTACATTTATTTCCTCGACTTATTTAAATCTATAGCCCCGAATGATTTAAATCTATTGCCCCGGGCTGTGTTTCCCATACAACGACGTAACTAATAGTTCTATGCATCGTCGAAGAAATCCACCAGCTCGTCGCGACTGTTTCCCGAAACCATATTGTCCAAATTGGTCGTTCAACCACGTTGGTTAATGATGTCAGGTGGTGGAGTAGCCTATAATAATCGGTTTGAGATCGAATTAATAGCCTACTAGATGTTTTGCTATAAATTACGGACATGACATCTGAGGACTATTTATTACGACTTTTTATTTTCTTCGTTATGTTGCTTTATTTCAAGATTGAAGCATATAGGCTCGAGCTTAGAGCAAGTTCGCACACGAGCTTTAAATCTCTTGACCAACCAAAAGACGTAAATTACATTTGTATGTATAAAATATATCGATTGTACTGAATGCCAGCTTGCTTATTTGGCTCAAGATAAGGATTTAGTAATTTACTTTTCACAGGTCGAGATCTTTCGCTCTGCGATGCTGTTTGCGAATGTTCGCTGCCTGGAACGATGTTTTCTGGAAACACAGATTCGTTGAATTGCTGATAACGACGGAACTTGCGACCATAGTTGGCTAAAGATGCTTTTGGGAAACGCACCCCTGATTGTTTGGTTTGATTTAAATCTATTGCCCCGAATTATTTAAATCGAGCCCCGAATGATTTAAATATTACCCCGAATAATTAAAATGCACGTCAGGTTGGTGGAGAGTTCCTGCCTCAGGTGGAGGAGTTTAAGTATCTTGGGGTTTTGTTCACTAATAAGGGAAGGATGGAGCGGGAGATTGACAGACGGATCGGTGCAGTTTCTGCAGTAACGTGCTCGATGTACGGGTCTGTCGGGGTGAAAGATGAGCTGAGCTGCAAGGCCAAGCTCTCGATTTACCGGTCAATCTAAGTTCCTACTCTCACCTATGGTCATGAGCTGTGGGTCAGGACCGAACGGACAGGATCCCGGATACAGGCGGCCGAAATGAGCTTTCTCCGCAGGGTGGCTGGGCGATCCCTTAGAGATAGGGTGAGGAGCGCGGTTACTCGGGAGGAGCTCAGAGGAGAGCCGCTGCTCCTCCACATCGAGAGCTGAGGGGTTCGGGCATCTGTTCCGGATGCCTTCTGTCCTGGGCTGCGTTTCCCAAAAGCATCGTAAGCCTAAATTGATCGTAAAAACGATCGTACGACTGATCTTAATATTATGATCTGTTTCCCAAAAGCATCGTAACTTAAGTAGCACTTGAAAATCTTCGTAGAACTACGAGTGCTCTGGAGTAATCGTACATCCCCAAGTGCATCGTAAGAAGACAGATTTATGAGGTCACCTGCAGGACAACCGGCAGATTACACTTTTACCTAGATTTAACAGATTACACTGCAACGTAAGTATAATATACAGGTTTTGATTGTACTTTATTGTACACTTTGTTGTACTCGTGTTTTGTTTAAATGAATAAATGAAATAATTAAAAAGAGAAGAAAAAATAGAAATACACATCTAGATTAAACGAATGAACAAAAAACAAAAAAATCATAAAATAAGTAATCTGGGAAATATGCTTTAAAGACCGGGCAAAATAGGGATGAATTAAAAAAAAGCTGTCAATGACTTGCTGACGTGCACGAAAACCAGCCATGTATTGGGCATTTCTTGCGGACCTCCTTCCCTGATCTTTGAACACGGTTGCAGTTAGTTTGCAATGTGACAATGTCCTTCCAGATGTTTTGTTTTTCCTTATTTGTATGGTGTCCTTTAAATCTGTTAAAAATAAAATCTTTGTTTCCCTCTATCTCCTCTAAAAGGACATTAATTTTATCTTTTTGAAAGGTCTCTTCTCTTGTTTTTTTGTTTTTGTTCAGCCATTTTGTCAGCCTGTAGGCTATAGGTGTTTTATATCCATATAGACTTGTCTTGATTTCGAATCCACAACAAATGACGATTATTAGGTTAAACGTTCAGAATACGATTCCATATAAGGTTATATTTCAGCACTTCGCGAATGGACAGCGACGCTTAAGTAGCACGTAGAATGCGTTCTCGCGCGTTCATGTTAAGTGCAGTTTTGGGAAACGCACGTGGAATTGCGGCGAGGGTTTGTAACCTTGCACGTAGAGAGCGCTCTTAAGAGCTAAGATACATCGTTATCGGGAAACCCGGCCCTGGACGCCTACCCGGGAAGTGTTCCGGGCGCGACCCACCGGGAGGAGCCCACGTGGAAGACCTAGTACACGCTGGAGGGATTATGTCTCCCGGCTGGTCTCTGAACGCCTCGGTGTCCCCCCGGAAGAACTGGAGGAAGTTTTCTGGGGAGAGGGACGACTGGGCATGTCTGCTTAGACTGCTGCCCCGCGACCCGGCCCCGGATAAGCGGAAGAAGATGGATGGGTGGAATTTAAATGTATATCCCCAAATTATTCAAATTGAGCCCCGAATGATTTAAATCGAGTCCCGACTTATTTAAATATATTACCCTGAATGATTTAAATCGAGCCCCAAATTATTTAAATGGTTAAATAATGATATAAAATTATTTAAATAATTTTATCCCCGAGTTATTTAAATTGAGCCCCGAATTATTTAAATTGATGCCCTAATTATTTAAATCTATAGCCTCGAATTATTTAAATGTAGGCTATAGCCCCGAATGATTTAAACGGAGCCCGACTGATTTAAATCTATTGCCCGAATTATTTAAATCGAGCCTCGAATTATTTAAATCTATTGCCCAGAATGATTTAAATCTATTCCCCCGAAATATTGAAAAATGATCGTTCCTGTCGTGTCAAGCATGGTTTCTACTATCGCCTGTCTCCGCTGACTGCGCGCGCACCTTCCCAAACGGACGAGACATTTATACTTGACGCGCTCGCCGTTGTAATATTCTCTGAACCGACCACTATAGGAATACACTCTTGACGCGCACTCTTCGATGTCAAGCGCAAATGCGGCACGCGCTCTTCTATATCTCGAGCAAATGCGACGCGCAATGTCACGCGCAAATGCGGCACGCGCTCTTCTATATCTCGAGCAAATGCGGCGCGCAATGTCACGCGCAAATGCAGCACGCGCTCTTCTATATCTTTCCACTAAAAGAATTTCGTATTTGACTAACTAATTATTTATTTAAAATACACTTAATATATTTAAGAAATTTCAATAAAAAAATTTGAGAATGGAGAATTAAACTGATCTGTTTCAAAAACCACAAATATTACTTAATTCAAATCCATATTATAAATATTTAACGCACTCTTAAGAAATATCTAAAATGTTTGGTACATGAGTTTAAATATTGTATCAATGTCAAAACAGTATAAAATATTGCTGTACTCATCGACAAAAAAGACCAATGTCATACCGGTGGATTTATGGAATATTTAAAAAACGTTTTACGAGTTCACACTTACATCAATTAAACAGAGTAAAGATTATGCGTATTTGGCGTGCTGTCCGGGGGGAGGGCTCCGAGCTCGGAATTTTGCCCGAACCCAGAGTACTCCCCCCATTGTTGTAAGAGTATTAGGACTATAAGTGAGGAGATGGGGTGGTGGAGGGATGCTGTTAAACTGTCAATGAACGGAGGTAAGTTTGCTGTATATATACACAGCGATTAACTCATTGATTAAGCACCACTCTTGTCTAATTAGGTTAGATTATCTGAATGTGCTCCACGTGTGTTTAATTAGGTTTAATTATCTGAACGTGCTCCTCCCGAACTTTGTTAATAAAACATCATTTAGAGGACCTTAAAAGTTAATATTACTCATTGTTTTTAAATGTTTTTCCCCAAATGTTTTTACTCAATTTTATTTGTTAATGTACCAAATGCAGTAACTCAGATCTACTTTTTTTTTACTTACATTTATTCAGATTAAACTCCAAAAAATTGAGTAGATCATATAAATGTTTAAATGTTTTTAAATGTGTGCCTGGAGGAAACACAGTACCATAGAGGGTTAATAAATGACTTTTTGGAGATATTTCATCTTTTAACTCACTTATGCCTTTCACTCACTAAATGCTTCAGTGGCTTTAAGGAATATACGTTTATATAATTTTCCAAGTAATTTAAATCGAACCCTAAAATTATTGAAATAATTTAAGCACTTGCTGAATGCCCGGGCAGTCAGCGTCCATAGAGCGCCAGGGCAGTCAGCGTCCACTACAGCACCAGGGCAGTCAGCGCCTGGGCAGTCAGCGTCATCTAGAGCGCCCGGGCAGTCAGCATCATCTTGAGCACCAGGGCAGTCAGCGCCCGGGCAGTCAGCGTCATCTTGAGCACCAGGGCAGTCAGCGCCCGGGCAGTCAGCGTCCTCTTGAGCACCAGGGCAGTCAACGCCAGGGCAGTCAGCGTCCTCTAGAGCGCCCGGGCAGTCAGCGTCCTCTTGGGCACCAGGGCAGTCAGCGTCCGCTAGAGCGCCAGGGCAGTCAGCGTCCACTAGAGCGCCCGGGCAGTCAGCGCCCGGGCAGTCAGCGTCCTCTTGAGCACCAGGGCAGTCAGCGCCCGGGCAGTCAGCGTCCTCTTGAGCACCAGGGCAGTCAGCGCCAGGGCAGTCAGCGTCCTCTTGAGCACCAGGGCAGTCAGCGCCCGGGCAGTCAGCGTCCTCTTGAGCACCAGGGCAGTCAGCGCCCGGGCAGTCAGCGTCCTCTTGAGCACCAGGGCAGTCAGCGTCAGGGCAGTCAGCGTCCTCTTGAGCACCAGGGCAGTCAGCGCCAGGGCAGTCAGCGTCCTCTTGAGCACCAGGGCAGTCAGCGCCCGGGCAGTCAGCGTCCTCTTGAGCACCAGGGCAGTCAGCGCCAGGGCAGTCAGCGTCCTCTAGAGCGCCCGGGCAGTCAGCGTCCTCTTGGGCACCAGGGCAGTCAGCGTCCGCTAGAGCGCCAGGGCAGTCAGCGTCATCTTGAGCACCAGGGTAGTCAGCGTCCTTTAGAGCGCCCGGGCAGTCAGCGTCCACTAGAGCGCCCGGGCAGTCAGCGTCCGCTAGAGCGCCAGGGCAGTCAGCGTCCACTAGAGCGCCCGGGCAGTCAGCGTCATCTTGAGCACCAGAGTAGTCAGCGTCCTTTAGAGCGCCCGGGCAGTCAGCGTCCACTAGAGCGCCCGGGCAGTCAGCGTCCGCTAGAGCGCCAGGGCAGTCAGCGTCCACTAGAGCGCCCGGGCAGTCAGCGTCATCTTGAGCACCAGGGTAGTCAGCGTCCTTTAGAGCGCCCGGGCAGTCAGCGTCCACTAGAGCGCCCGGGCAGTCAGCGTCATCTTGAGCACCAGGGCAGTCAGCGCCAGGGCAGTCAGCGTCCTCTACAGCGCCCTGGCAGTCAGCGTCCACTAGAGCGCCCGGGCAGTCAGCGTCATCTTGGCACCAGGGCAGTCAGCGTCCTCTACACCGCCCGGGCAGTCAGCGTCCACTAGAGCGCCCGGGCAGCCAGCGTCCACTAGAGCACCAGGGCAGTCAGCGTCCTCTACACCGCCCGGGCAGTCAGCGTCCACTAGAGCGCCCGGGCAGCCAGCGTCCTCTAGAGCGCCTGGGCAGTCAGCGTCCTCTAGAGCGCCAGGGCAGTCATCTTCCTCTAGAGCGCCCGGGCAGTCAGTGTCATCTTGAGCGCCAGGGCAGTCAGCGCCAAGGCAGTCAGCGTCATCTAGAGCGCCCGGGCAGTCAGCGTCCTCTAGAGCGCCCGGGCAGTCAGCGTCCTCTTGGGCACCAGGGCAGTTTTGCCCGGGCAGTCAGCGTCCTCTTGAGCACCAGGGCAGTCAGCGTCCTCTAGAGCGCCAGGGCAGTCAGCGTCCTCTTGAGCACCAGGGCAGTCAGCGTCCTCTACACCGCCAGGGCAGTCAGCGTCCACTAGAGCGCCCGGGCAGTCAGCGTCCTCTACACCGCCCGGGCAGTCAGCGTCCACTAGAGCGCCCGGGCAGTCAGCGTCATCTTGAGCACCAGGGCAGTCAGCGTCCTCTACACCGCCAGGGCAGTCAGCGTCCTCTACACCGCCCGGGCAGTCAGCGTCCACTAGAGCGCCCGGGCAGTCAGCGTCCACTAGAGCGCCCGGGCAGTCAGTGTCATCTAGAGCAGGGGTTTTCAAACTTTTTGTGTGTGTGGACCACTATTTGTAATCAAGAATTTTCACGGACCACCTCATAATACACATAATTAAATATATCTACACACGGTCCTTCCTGAATTAATATATCTTCCACGGTCCTTCCCCCCCGCACCTCTAAAACTATAACTGGTCATCACATCAGTACAACAGGCTTGTTAAAAGAAAGTTTATTGAACACAACAACTGCCACATATTTAATTTATTCATTTACTCAAGCGCCCGAGGGCATAATCAGGTTCTTTTCAGGGATGCAAACATGTATGGTCAAAAAAGAGAGAGGTAATCGAAGCCCTCGCCCCGCGGCAAATATCCAGATACTTACATTGCCGCCAACCCCTGCCACCCCTATAAAATACCCAAATAAAGTGTTAACAAAATTTTTTTTATAAAAAGATAAACCTCACATATTTCAGCCCCTTAAATCATTTTTCACAAAAAAAGGTTTTTATAAAAAGATAAACCTCACATATTTCAGCCTTTAAATCATTTTTATAAAAAGAATGAGTCAAAAAAAGATAAATTACTTGACATTTACATCGATGCACATTAGCTTACCTTTTATTATTAGCTAATAGTAAAATTCGGTCCGATTTTCCCGTGCCGTCTGTCGTTGCTATGCGCGCTCTCCACAACTTAGTTGTGCTTAGTAGCTTATAGATTTCCACCACCGAAAAACGCTTGCTGTAGCTCTGCTACAAGATTTATTTACGGAGAAGAGAAAAACACCCGTAGTGTTTGGGTGCACGTGCATTCTTACATTCTTCATTGACTGAGCTTTCAATGTTTACGGAAAGGATGAAGCTGATTTGTTTGTTTTTGTCACATGAACTGCGGTGCGTTTGCTGCATTATGAATAGTTGAGGTGTTTTCATCTCGCTGCGCCTAAAAAAATGAGTGCGTCACTTCAATTATGAGCGCACTTGCCGCGCGCCAATGAAATAATGAACTTGAGAGCGCAAAAGACACGATATGTGAACGGCCCCTTGACGAGCTACCTCCAATCGTGCGACGTGTTGGAGACCCCAGTAAAAGATACGCAGCAAGAAGAAACACTAGCGTTTCACACTTGCGCGCATACTGCTGTTTTGGCGTGCAGTATTCTGATTTGCTTATTTCCTATTTACTTGTTTGGTGGAGGCAATCCAGAATTACTGTTGGTGAAATTAAATTTCAGACAAATATTTTATATAATGGCAAAATATCTGCCTCTGCCGCTTTCCTCTTCAGAGAACCTGTTGCTATCCACCGATCCATGTTGTGGTTCTAACGGCACTGAACTTGAACGTCACGGCCGAGCACCACTAGCCTATTTTAGTAATCCCACAATAAACTGACAATTTAATTTAAATTTTATATCAATATAGGCCTACATATTCTTTTTACTTTTGATTTTTTTTTATGGGGATTCCTGGTAAAATGAAGGTAAAAAATATTATTTTATATTTGATTTTGCCTTTCCACGGACCACCTGCAGTACCCTCACGGACCACTAGTGGTCCTCGGACCACAGTTTGGGAACCACGGCTCTAGAGCGCCCGGGCAGTCAACGTCATCTTGAGCGCCAGGTCAGTCAGCGCCAGGTCAGTCAGCGTCCTCTAGAGCGCCCGGGCAGCGGGGCCCCTATATTTGTCACCACCTTTCACCCCACTAGCCACGGCCCTGCTCGTGCACGAGCTGTGAAGTCATTCGGTGGGAGTAAATGATGTAGCTACACGTTCTTGTAATCTCAATGTTTTAAATGTTTATGAAAAATAAATATGCCGTCAGAAAACACAAGTTTATTTTTAGAATGGGTGTCAATTGTGAAACATGCTTATTTGCCTTTGATTTGTAAAATATAGCAGTAAAAAGCACTTCTGAATCTGAGAATCTTTTTTCATGTTTCTTGTTATTTGGTAATGTTTTTAACGTTTTTTTTTAAAAAAAGAATTAGAAAAGAACTTAATGATTAATATAAGAGAAATTACAGAAGATGGGAATAACATTTTTGACGCTTTAAATGCACATCATTGCACCTTTTTACACGTTTTTAAATGTTTGCTCTAATAAAACACTTGTCATGTAATATAATATTCAATAATTTGTTTGTGATTTGATAACAGCTTCCTCTGAAACATGAATAACATCAGTGTGTCCTGTGGAGAGATTGAGACTGATGAGGGGTTTGTGTTCAAACTTCCCTCTGATTTACTGAATCACACACTCAATGAAGACTGTGAGCAGAGCTGGTTCTCAGAGGTGACTATTATACACACACACATACACACACTCACACACACACACACACACACTTAAGCCTGTTTTATGCTTCTGCGTCGAATCGACGGCGTACCCCCGCAGACCCCTCTGCGTCGCTGCGAACCCGTAGCTCGACGTGCACCTCCAAAAAATTGTAACTACGCATCGAGGCGACGCAGACCACAAGGGCTGTGATTGGTCAGATTCACCGCGATGCAACTAAACCTGACGCAGAACCATAAAACGGCCACGACGCCGTAGGAGTGACGGCGTAGCTACGCCGTGGAGTTTACGCAGAAGCATAATGAGGCCTTCACACTCTTGATCTTCTTGTGTTTGGTGTGTTCAGGACGGACTTCTGATAGCAGATCCATCAAAACCACACACACTGATGGATCCTGTTATTTCAGTCTCATCTGATCGTCTCTTTACTTCTCGCTGTGTGAATCTGAATCATGAGATCATCTGTGACGCTTCAGGAGTAAATCAACTCTCAACACATCATTCTTCTGTTTTCATATTTAATCTTTCATTAACATGATTCTCTAATGTTTCTTTCTTTCATCACAGTCTCATCACAGTCTCAAGACCATGTTCAGAGGTGAGAGAGACACTTCAGTAAACCACATCAATCAGGGATGCGCGATATATCGGCCTATATATGATCATTTATCAAGCGCAGCGTCAGTTCTGGCAGGACACGTTAGTCGAGCTCGCATCATCAGTGACTCTCAGCTGATCCTCTTCAAACGTGGGTTCGTGGAAAAACGCCCATACAAATAAACTGCCATTGGGCACACTATGGGTCGGAGGGATCGTAGGGTGAATTTGGATGACAATTGCCCACAGACTTGTAGAGGAGTGGGCCTTTATTAATAACCCCCCTATTCACGGAACCTTACCTACTTGCCACGGAACAGGTGGTTTTCGGACACCTCTAGTGGGCGACAGAGAGCATATTGCCCCATAACACCCCCCCCCCCCCCCATCCCACTAACCCACTATTTGTCCAATAACCCACTATATTGGGCAAATGAGGGACAAAATGAGGGAAAATGAGGGGAAAAAAAGGGACCGTGAGTTAGGGTTAGCGTGACGGTTAGGGTTAGAGGCTGAAAATGTTTTGCCTTCGCTCAAGGGCCCGGTGCTTTCGGTACGTCGCTCGGGAAGGGCCCAGGGGTCAGCATGCCGAATTTGGGGCCCCGGGGACATTTTGAAAAAAATCCCACTCGCCCATTAAATGAATGTATTCGCCGCAGTGGTTTCGCGGACGCGCTTCGGAAGGGCCGACCGACTAGGGGGCGCCGTTTTCCGACTCGCCACGGCCCCCTGGTGCGGGCGGGAAAGCTTGGTGGCCCTGGGGCCTCGTTCAGGGGCCGAAAGGTCGAAAAAGGGACGCTCGTCTGCGAACCCGCTGCACCGTTAAATGGCCCGTGGGACAGTCCCCGTACGGAGACGCAGGGTCGTGGCGCATTGAGATTTGAGATTCTGACCCTCCAGGGGCCCCCGACTCACGGCCCCGAAGCTTGAAAATCTGGGACCTTCCTAAAAAAAGTTTGCCACTTATAACCAACTTTCACTCAAAAGGCTCTTAGGGTACATGAGTGAAAGACACACAAGGCCGAGATTAGTGTTAAAAGGGCGGGAAAGTGTTGCCTTCGCTCTAGAGCCTTGCGCCTTCGGCATGTCGCTCGGGGCGGGCCCAGGGGCCACCGTGCAGAGTTTGGGGCCCCTGGGACATTTCCATCAAAATCCCACTCGCCCATTAAACGAATGTATCCGCCGCAGTGGTTTCGCGGACGCCGCTTCGGAAGGGCCGACCCACTAGGGGGCGCCGTTTTCCGACTCGCCACGGCCCCCTGGTGCGGGCGGGAAAGCTTGGTGGCCCTAGGGCCTCGTTCAGGGGCCGAAAGGTCGAAAAAGGGACGCTCGTCCGCGAACTCGCTATGCCTTTTGAATGGCTCGTGGGACGGCCCCTGTACGCAGACGGAGGGTCGTGGTACCCCGATGCTTCAGATTCCGACTCTCCAGGGGCCCCTGACGCGGGGCCCCGAAGCATGGGGCCCTGGGGCCTTTAAAAAAAATCGCCCCTCAGCCGAAAAAAAATTAAATGCCTGAAAGGGCCTTTTCAGTCTGAGAGGGAAACAGCCCTGAGAGAGGATTTCTGCACAGAGGCTGAGAAAAATTTGACTCTGCTCTAGCGCCCCCTGCTTTGGGTACGTCGGTCGGGGAGGGCCAAGGGGTCAGCTTGCCGAATTTGGGGCCCCTGGGACGTTTCTGTAAAAATCCCACTCGCCCATTAAATGAATGTATTTTGCCATTGTGGTTTCATGGAGACCGCTTCGCAATGGCCGATCGACTAGGCGGCGACGTTTTCCGTCTTCCCACGGCCCCCTGGCGCGGGCGGAAAAGTTTGGTGGCCCCGGGCCCTCGTTCAGGGGTCGAAACGTAGAAAAAGTGTGAAAAAAGCACATTTTGAAACTGACAGGAGTCGAAAAGGTCAAACCAACGAAACGAGCTGCCACACGGACACGGAAGGTCGCAGGACCCCGAAACTCGGCGAGCTCCGTCGTACGGTGACCTCGAGCGGGGCCCCAGAGTTTGAGGGCCCTGGCCGCTTTCTAAGCGTTTCTTACGCCCCGTTCGTTACGTGCCCATTCATTGTGGATGGTGACTGAAAAATGTGGATGGTGACTGGAGATTTTTTTTGATTTTTTTTGATTTAACCACCTCTACTGTACTGAGCACACTCCACTGAACACATCACACTAATTTTCAAGTCATTTCAGTGTTTGGTTTGCATAAAAACGAGTGTCCTCGAAACCACTTTTTGGCGGGAAAAATGGTTTCTTCGCGGACAAAGTGGTTTTTAAGCTTTGCTTTCGAAATGTTTTAATGAAACGTGTTTAGCGAGACTCTGTGGGATGCCCTGGAAAAGTTTAGTTGCCCTGGGGCCTCGTTCAGGGGCCGAAATGCCGAAAAAGTGGCCAAAACCGACATGCCTGTAAATGGCCCGTGGGACGGCCCCTGTACGCAGACGGAGGGTCGTGGAACCCCGGGACTTCAGATTCCGACTCTCCAGGGGCCCCTGACGCGGGGCCCCGAATCCTGGAACTCGAGGGCCTTTGCAAAAAATCGCCCCTCCCCCGCCATCAAATCATTTAAAGGCCTGAAAGGCTCTTTCAGTGTGAGAGTGAAACAGCCTCGAGGGAGAGATTTTGCATAGAGGCTAAAAAATACTTGCCTTTACTCGAGGGCCCGGTGCTTTCGGTACGTCGCTCGGGGCGGGCCCAGGGGTCACCGTGCCGAATTTGGGGCCCCTGGGACCTTTCCATGAAAATCCCACTCGCCCATTAAATGAACGCAGACGCCGCTTCGAAAGGGCCGACCGACTAGGGGGCGCCGTTTTCCGACTCGCCACGGCCCCTTGGTGCGGGCGGAGAAGTTTGGTGGCCCTGGGACCTCGTTCAGGGGTCGAAAGGGTGAAAAACACGTCACGGGGTCAAAAAGGTCAAACCAACGGAACGCGCTGCCATAGGGAGACGGAAAGTCGTAGGACCCCGAAACTCAGCGAGTGCCGTTGTCTCCCGTCCCTGAGTGGGGCCCCCGAGTTTGAGGGCCCTAGCCGCTTTCTAAGCGTTTCCTAACCCCCGTTTGTGATGAGTCCATTGATTGTGGATGGTGACTGGACAAAATTACAACGTATTAATTTTTCATGATGACCCACTGGGTCCTACGGACACCAAAATTGTATCTCGTTTAGAGGGGGACGAGACCTTTACTTTGAGACCACCCACGGCCCTGTGGGCCCCCGGGGGCCAGAGATGTAGATGAAAATACACATTTATCTAAGCGAAAATTGGACGGATACGGCCGTGGCTGGGCTCTTTGGAACCGTCTAGTTGAGCTGAAAAGAATAATAAAAACATTATGAATTTTGGCCGTGTTTTCGCGGAGATATTAGCCGAAAACCATCGGGCACACTTCAAAATGGCGCTCGCTGATGACGTCACGATCTCGGGAACAAAATCGCTCATATCTCGGGAACGCGAAGACCCAGAGAGCTCAAATTCTGGTGATGAGGTCCCACGGGGGCCCTTACTCGAACCAGGGCGGTGGCGCGCCGCGGGGACGCCCCCTAGCGGATCGCCGTTCGCTGGGGCCCCCGACTTTGAACGGCTATAACTCGGGGACCCGGGCGAGTTGGACCTCGGGGGTGGGCTCATTCGAAAGGGCCCGTCCAGCACTACGATCTATTAGAGTTTGGGGAACATTGAGCCAGGGGTTCTCGAGATATAAGCCGACAAAGCTGCGCCTTTGACCGGACGTAACTCCCTGGCCCCGAGGCCCTCGGGGACGGGGATGGCCTCGTTGGACAGGGCTCCTCGAGGCCTACAGACGACCCGAGTTTGAAAGTTTTTCGGCATGTGGTTTTTGAGATATTCGTGAAAAACAAACATTCCCATACGTTCAGTGGTTATATGGCTGTCACCCATGTCTCCAACGGGACTTTCAGATGATTAAAAACTTCTTTTTCAGCCCCAACCACCTCTACTGTACTAAGCACACCCCACTGAACACATCTCACTAATTTTCAAGTCATTTCAGTGTTTAGTTTGCATTAAAATGAGTGTCCTCGAAACCACGTTTTGGTACTGTGATAAATGCTACGTGGGATGGGAAACATTTTCTGTGAAACACATTTTAATGAAAGTTCCAAATCATGATAAAAACTATTTTACTGCACTCAGGGGCCTCCCCTGAGTCCGTAGCACCAAGTCCCATCCCATAATTCCACTGACCACGAACCCACTATTTTTTATAATGTAATAAATGCTACGTGGGATGTCCATAGCTGTGGTCAGGAATGGTCTAGAGCCTCCATTTTTGCACTCAGGTCTAAGTCTCATCACCCTCTATCAGAATCCAGAGTTTCGAGAAGATCGGAGAAACCTTTTTTTCCGACCCGAAAAAACCGACAGGGGTTTTTTTCGGGTCGAGACTTTGAGTTTCTCCAATCTTCTTCAAACTCTGGATTCTGATAGAGGGTGATGAGACTTAGACCTGAGTGCAAAAATGGAGGCTCTAGACGCTTCCTGACCAGAGCTATGGACATCCCACGTAGCATTTTTTCAATAGTAAAAAATAGTGTGTTCGTGATCAGTGGAATTCTGGGATGGGACTTGGTGCTACGGACTCTGGGGGGGGGGGTCCTGAGTGCAGTAAAATAGTTTTTATCAAGAAAAAAACTTTAAAAAAATTGCCTATCACAGAAACTGTCAGATCCCACGTAACATGGACTCTGGGTGGCCTGCTGAGTGCAGTCAAATAGTTACCATCATGACAGGAACTTTAATTCAAATGTCTATCAAAGAAACTGTCTGAATATCCCCATTCAATCGATGGCAGGTGGGATTGTGTCCGATTGCAGCTTATTGCATGAAGGCCGGGGTTAGTACTTTTCAAAAATAGTGGGTTATTGGACAAATAGTGGCTTTGTGGACAGCGGGAAGTTTGCCCAATATACTGGGTTATTGGACAAATAGTGCGTCCGTGGGATGGGGGGGGGGTTGGGGTCAACGGGAAGTTTGCCCAAAATAGTGGGTTATTGGACAAATAGTGGGTTCGTGGGATGGGTGCGTGGCCCAGGAGTGTGGGGGGGGGGGGGGGGGGTCTGGTCACTCTAGTGGTCAATCGGACAAATAGTGGGTTAGTGGGACAGGGCACGTGTGGCGCCCCACCAAGGACGAAGGCAGAACTGCTTAGGGTGGCCTCGGGCTTCGGGGCACTCCGTCGGGCCCCTGAGGGCCGCCCGCGTGGGTTGGGCGCCCGGGGAGGGTCGGCCTGCGGCGTCGGCCGACCCCCCAAAAATTTCGGGGGGTCGGCGCGCTCGTCCGCCAACCCCCGTCCGAGTCCCATCGGCCCAAGGACTGAATGAACGCTTTTTATTTTTATGGACTAGCTAGAGGAATACAACATCACTGTATTCATATATAATCTCCTTCAGTATTATCAACAGCTGTCGCATTTCTCAGGAGCGCATTACCCTTCTCCCTCTCCAGCTCCACCTGTCTCAGTCGGGATTACCATCCTCCCTCCCCAGCTCCACCTGTCTCAGTCAGGATTACCCACCTCCTTCCCCAGCTCCTCCTGTCTCAGTCAGGATTACCCTCCTCCCTCCCCAGCTCCTCCTGTCTCAGTCAGGATTACCCTCCTCCCTCCCCAGCTCCACCTGTCTCAGTCAGGATTATCCTCCTCCCTCCCCAGCTCCTCCTGTCTCAGTCAGTATTACCCTCATCCCTCCCCAGCCCCTCCTGTCTCAGGCAGGATTACCCTCCTCCCTCCCCAGCTCCACCTGTCTCAGTCAGGATTACCCTCCTCCCTCCCCAGCTCCACCTGTCTCAGTCAGGATTACCCACCTCCCTCCCCAGCTCCTCCTGTCTCAGTCAGGATTACCCTCCTCCCTCCCCTGCCTCAGTCAGGATTACCCTCCTCCCTCCCCAGCTCCTCCTGTCTCAGTCAGGATTACCCTCCTCCCTCCCCTGCTCCTCCTGTCTCAGTCAGGATTACCCTCCTCCCTCCCCTGCTCCTCCTGTCTCAGTCAGGATTACCCTCCTCCCTCCCCAGCTCCATCTGTCTCAGTCAGGATTACCCTCCTCCCTCCCCAGCTCCACCTGTCTCAGTCAGGATTACCCTCCTCCCTCCCCAGCTCCTCCTGTCTCAGTCAGGATTATCCTCCTCCCTCCCCAGCTCCTCCTGTCTCAGTCAGGATTACCCTCCTCCCTCCCCAGCTCCACCTGTCTCAGTCAGGATTACCCTCCTCCCTCCCCAGCTCCACCTGTCTCAGTCAGGATTACCCTCCTCCCTCCCCAGCTCCTCCTGTCTCAGTCAGGATTATCCTCCTCCCTCCCCAGCTCCTCCTGTCTCAGTCAGGATTACCCTCCTTCCTCCCCAGCTCCACCTGTCTCAGTCAGGATTACCCTCCTCCCTCCCCAGCTCCTCCTGTCTCAGTCAGGATTACCCTCCTCCCTCCCCAGCTCCTCCTGTCTCAGTCAGGATTACCCTCCTCCCTCCCCTGCTCCTCCTGTCTCAGTCAGGATTACCCTCCTCCCTCCCCAGCTCCACCTGTCTCAGTCAGGATTACCCTCCTCCCTCCCCAGCTCCTCCTGTCTCAGTCAAGATCAGGCATTTTGACTCCCCTTGAATCAGAATAAATTCTCGAATTATTTTTCACATTAAAATCTTTAATTAATAATATGTGCAATACATTCATGTTGGTTCTGTTGTGTTTACCCTAAGGGGGGTTATTGCTGCTCTTATTCACGCTAGGCCTCATGGATGCGCAGGAGTTCTCGCCCAGAACAGAACTATACCGCCAATCCTAACGTTATGCTAATTGTCAATAGTATTTGACGATAGTGGTCCTGACAGAAATAACGTTATCGGTATCAGACGATATATGTAAATTTTTTTAATGTAGTCTGTATCGGCCTGATAAGTAAATTTTGCCGATATATTAAAGCCGATAAATAATGTATTATTTCCTTCAGCTGAGACACTTCAGATGCGCACTGTTCAACATGATGGTTTTAAATTGCTTGAAATATGATTGGAATCACTTCAAAAAGGAAAATACAGTAAAGTGCAACATGTGCAGCGCAAGTCTGTCATATTGGCTACAGAAAATGAACATGAGAACATCATAATTGTGTGCTCGGCTTTTAATGGTGAGACTTTTGTTTTCGTAATCAGGCTCTCAAAAATGTAGATTTATCCGCCAATATATCGGTTATCTGCTTTCAAATATAAAGAACAATTGGTTATCGGTATCAGCCAAAATGTTCATATCTGTAAATCCCTAAGATCAGTGTGTCCTGATTCAGATCAAACTCTGTGTTAAACTGAATCTTCTGTAAGTGAATCATGATGATTGTGAATGTGTTTTTCAGTGTGGAATGAAACTACAGCGACTCCAAACTCAAGTGAGTTTCAGCTGATAAATGTGTTTAATTCACTAATAAATCACTGATTCAGATCTGATTCAGACTCAGTCCAGTGTGAATGTTTTCTGTCATATTGTCTGATATTTGTGATCATTGTGTGTTTTAAAGATGTTCTGAATGAAGTGACTCCGTCTCTCCAGATCTCAGGTAAAACATCAAGAGCTTTAAACCTAAACTCTAATATTGATTATCATTATAGATCAGCTGATTTGATATTTGATCACTTGTATAGATCAGTTGTGGTGGCTGTTTGCTCCATTCATCTTCATCTTCATCTTCATCTTCATCTGTTTTATACTACGTAAAAGGATCTTCAGGTGAGTCCAGACTGATCTTATAACGTCATACTTCTGTCTTTACATCTGACACTAGTTCACAAGAGCTCAGGTCATCGTGAATCACATTTACATTCATTTGATCAGATTATTTTATGATTTTGTCACGTTTAGTAGAACAGCTTTCTAGAGTATGAATTTATATATATTTGAATAGATTTTGGTGTAAGAAACAAAGAGATGAAAATATAATTTATGTTTTGACCTCTGTAGCAGTCAATGACGTCTCAGATTTAATTTAGCATCTAAGATTAGGAAATCTCAAGTTTAAATCCCTCTGAATAAGCAGAATATAATAGTGTGTATAATAAGTGTCAGTGTGTTGTCAGATGTTTTCAGAGGGAAGCGGTTCTTCTGTCAACTGATGATCATACAGAAAACAGGTGAGTGAATCAAACTGAGAGAAAGAGTTATTTCACTGCGTCACATGATCATCTCAGAGATGAGACAGATGATGATGATGACGTACAGCTGATGAAGATTAATCTCAGCTGAATCTGAATCTGTTTCACATAGGGATCTGAAGGTCGGATCTGATGATCCTCATTCACCGCAGGAATCTGAAACGGTTCAGTGTTCAGATGATGATCACATCTGATGCTTCAACATCAACATCATGGCTAGTTTTTAATATCTACTCGCCTTGTTTGTCCTTCACATCGAAGCACAAAGTGTATTTCCAGACCCTTCACCGTCTCTGTTCCTCTGTTACCCCTTTTCCACCAAAGCGTTTTGAGAGCCGGTTCGGAGCCGGTGCCTGCGCGCGAACCAGTTCTTTGTGTTTCGACAGCCAAAGAACCGGTTCTCGGCCAGGAAAACTGGTTCCAAAGCGGCACCAACTCTTTGCTGGACTAGAACCAGAGAACCGTTCTTTTACCACGTCATGCTTACGTCGGGGGCTGGGGGCGGGTTTAGATGTGTCCTAAACATCTTTTCTGACCGCAAAGCCAGGAGAAACATTTGCAGAAACACGATGTAGTCCGCCATTGTAATTGTTATGCTTGAAGTTGGCGCAAGCGTTTCTAGCTTTTTTTAAAAAAATTTTATTCAAAACATTATGTAAGCAAAGAAGAAAACAGTCACAAAATAGAACAAATAAACGGAGAGAAAAAAAAGACAAGACAGGTGTACATAACTAATCAGAAAAGATTACATATCAAAGGAAAAGATTAAAAGACTTACATATTTCAATTGTTTTTAAAGCCTTCTTGGTTCACGAGTTAGAGATAATCCCAAAGTAATGTTGTACTTGCAAGCGTTTCTAGCTGAGACTTAAAGCGACGTACACAGTGACGTAACGACGTCGTTCGCTGGGCGCTCTAGAAGTGAAAAAAAAAAAAAAAAAAAAATTGAAGTGGAAAAACAAACAGGTTCTGAGGAGGTTCGCAAGTTGAACCAACTCCGAACCAACTTTGAACCAGCACCAGTTCCGAACCCGTTCTTTTTTGGTGGAAAAGGGGTAAGAGGTGAAATGAGCTGTCGACCTCCAGAATAAATCTCAGTACAAGCTGGAACTGAAAACTGCTATTGTGAACAGGAGTACAGTTCATATTCTAAATGCTGCAGTTATATTTTTAATTTTCCAATAAAACGGTGCTTGGTTCTTACTGAAGTCTCCATTACCCCTTTTCCACCAACAAGAACCGGGTGCTGGTTCAGAGCCAGAGCCAAAGCTGGTTCAGAGTGGGTTCGACTGACGAGCTTAATAAGAACCGATTTGCCTTTCCACCGGCTAGAGAGCCACAACAGAGCCAAATCTTACGTCACTGTATACGTCTCATGTTGCCCAGCAACGCTAGTGCGGTAGCGCCAAACAGTACGCCAGGCTTGTTCGAGATGCATCGGCTTCTCGCAGATCGATCTCCGCATGACATCAAAGCGCTGCGATAGCGATCTAAAAGCACAAGGAGTCGTATGTTCTCCAAACACTCCCGCAGCTCCGATCGGTCCGCGCCGCTCCGATGCATCTCGAACAAGCCATCAACAATAACGGACGTTGCAATACTATGGATGCTCATGGGTTTACAAAATACATCGGAGTCCAACGCGTTTGTGCAGCTCGCCGTAACTTACATAGACGGATATTTATAATCGAGCTGCTATTAGCTCGACTAGCTGCTATTTAAAAATGGCGGTCACAAGTTTCTATTCGTCTTGTTGGTCACGGTAACCCCGCCCCCAGCCCCTGACGCAAGTGGTTCTTACTTGGCTCTGTTCTAGACCAGCAATTATTTGGTGCTACTTAAGAACCACTTTTCCTGGTTCGGAGCTGGTGCTTTGCGTGTGGAAAACCAAAGAACCGAATTGAAACTAGGCTCTGGCTCCGAACTAGCACCAGCTCTGGCTTGGTGGAAAAGGGGTACATGACATCAAAAGCAATCCATGACACGTTCCCCTCCCAGTCTAAGGGTCGGGAGGGCAGGTAACAAAGGAAATGAAAGTATGACAGTAAAAAGTAACATAGAAACGTAAGAATTAGTGTTGAGCAGATCGAGGCTTCGTGGAACTGAAACCTTTGAAGCAAATATGTGTCGAGGCTTCGCAACAATCCCACACCCCTGGTGGTCAGAACAGTGTGAATGCAAAAAACACCAGAGCCAAACATGCATAAACACACTTTTTACAAGTGTAACCCTGGAATGTAGCCTACTGAGTTCATATTTCTTTACGATGTGTATCTGGGTATCTTCCCCTTTAAGAGCATCGTTCTGTGGTAGGGTTTGGTTGTAATCTACATGTGCAAAACGTGGGTTTTACAAACAAGTTAGTGTTCCTCCTTTATTCATTGGTAATTTACTAAGGTGACCACTCGTCCCGCTTTGCGTTGTACCGCACCGCATTTTCACCCCTTGTCCCGCACGTCGCATATTGAGAAAATGTCCCGCATTTTCATCAGCCTGTTTGTTTTTAATTATTATATTAAGAAAACATGCATGCGTTATTTTGCCTTTTTAGAAAGCATTTAATTTATTCTTTTTGCGGCGTAGTTTTTCACCTGTATTTTTAACAGCGCTTCGTCAGAAGTACAAATACAACACAACAGCCGTTGTTTAAATCCTATCCAATGGTTGAAAGGACAGGAGTAAACACGGACACTAGTTGGTTATGACGGCTGTCAATCAAAATGTGGAGCGGTGATTCGTTCCATGTGTTCTCTGTCAGAAAACAAATGGATAAATCGGCAAATAACATTTTTAATTTAACAGAATTTATCAACTTGTTGCCTGCTGTAGGCTAGTTGTTTTAATTCACATCCTTTCTAAAAATATGAAAGTTTTTGGTTTTATATATTCTTAATATAGGCTATCTGTTAATTAACTAATTTCATGTTGTTTTATATTTTATTGGATTTTAGTTGGACTTGGTAAGAACTGTTTCAAAAATAGTGATCTGCATGATGCCCGCTGCCTTTGGACTCAGTGGTGTTGAATTTAAATGACATGTAGCCTAAATAAATGCATGTTATGTGATTGTGATATAATGGTGTTTTCTGGAAGGGACCAAAGAACAAAGTATTTTTATCAGCTGAAAGGTAGAATACAAATGATTTTATTATGTTAGACAGACACTAAGAGTTTCAGGTTGTGTTTTAGTGTTGGTAATATATGTCCAACACAAACTTAGTAATCGTCCCACATTTGGTTTGTTTGGTGGTGGTCACCCTGAGCCCGCCTGATATAGGTAATGTGATGTATGATTGGTTCTTTGAAGTTGGAGAAGAAAAAGAGACGGAGAGAGACAGAGGTGTGGGTGTGTGTGTGTGTGTGTGTGTGTGTGTGTGTGTGTGTGTGTGTGTGTGTGTGTGTGTGTGTGTGTGTGTGTGTGTGTGTGTGTGTGTGTGTGTGTGTGTGTGTGTGTGTGTGTGTGTGTGTGTGTGTGTGTGTGTCGAAGCGCACCGCTGTAGAACCGTGATTGATCCGACCAGGATGGGTTAATTGTATTAGTTTGATTAACGAAAAGTGTTGAAGTAGTTTATTCAGCAGAACTTTTTTTTTGTTTTCGCAAGGGTTCGCTGGCTGTAAGCGGAAAGCTGAGTTATCTTTCAGTTTGTCACTACACTTGTGTGCGTTGCAGGCGAGTTAGTGCTAACTACGAACGAAATAGCGACCGAGGATCTGAATACTAAAGTGGACTTTAAATATCAATGTGAATAATGGTGATAAGGAGGAGCTGGACGGCTGGACATCATGTCTTCATGAAAAGAAGCAAAAGCAAGTAAATTCCTTTTACGAAACTTGTAATAACTGTTATGCACAAGCAGGATAACATGCAAGCAAATGCTCAGTATTCTCGTTTATTCAGTGATAATAGGAAATTACAGTAACAGAGATTGTTTAGGCTTTACAGCAGATCTAGAATAAAGTTATTGTCCAGCTAAAGTTAGTTTTGATTGATTCACTTCCGTTGCAGAGATCATTAGAACTCGTTTTTAACTTATTAAATTAACTTTATTAATTATTCACATTATTGCAATAACGTAGTTGCCAGGAAATGGAAGAAAAAATAGAAGTAAAAATTATTTTATTCATTTATTTATTATAAATAAAAACTAAAAATAGATCAATTGCATAAAATCCAGTGCTTTGCTTTCATGTTTTCAGCGCTTTTTTGTTTGTTCCAAAATATTTACATATAATAGGCCTATAGTCATTTTTAAAATGTCAAAAATTTGGTAATATAATTGAATAAATGGATAATACAATAAGTGCGACACACTTCAATATAATTAATTATAGTCAAGTCATATTTATTTATATAGGGCCTAGCTCTTTTTACAATATTGCGGGGCTAGTTGTCACACACTTGTTTTAAATACTTCCACACATGCCAGCATGACGAAACTCGGTGTATTTACTTGCCAAATCAACACTAGAGAAAATATTGCGCCAAAATCACTGAACATTTATTTCATTATAGCGAAAGTTAATTTCTTACTCATGTTAATTTTTCATCTCTATTTTGTTTTGTTTTGTTTATTTAAGATGAGACAAATCTGATATTATTTTAATCTTATATCTGTTATTTCACAGTTGATATAGTTGTTTAATGCTGATCTAACCGCCGGGTTTAAACCGCATTGATCAGGCGGGGCATGTTGTCACAGTTCACTTCCATTCTTTCAGGGTATATCAAGAATAAAATATACACTGTATTAAAGAAACAAAACCACTTAATTGTACTAGACGCGTGGTGTGGTAAATTAATTTGGGAAATAATAAAAACTAAAACCCTAGATTTACACAAACTGAGAAAGTCCAAAAGTGTTATGTTGTGCCCCGCTCTCCGCTAACTTCTTTACACGATTATAAGGCCGTACAAAGTAAGTGCTTTTTTGCGTACTTGCGGTTTTATCTGTTCCTTCCTATATTTATGGTGTGAAAAATGTATAATTCATCCAACTTTGTTAAATAGATGAGTTGCTTCTCAATCAGATGCAGAGAGAGATTGAGCAAGGAATGATCCACATTTCATTAAGGTGGGGGGAGGTTGGAATATTAAATCAACACCAGTATTTAATTTAACACACAGCAACCAGCATTTAGTCTTTGTGCTTATCGAGCATGATTATTGCACTACTGCCCTGTACTGCATGAGTCTGATTGGAAAGATGTGTTTTGTGTGCTTTTGTGTTACTGATTTGGTATGAACCCCCCTTTCTTCAATCAATGGTATATTCCTCGCGTGTTGCGCTCTTCAGTTTGCGGGAAGCGCTCTGAAGAAAGGTGTCTCCGTTAATGGACAATTCAAACAAGGTCTTAGAGCATATTAAATAGAAGTTATTATGAAATGAGAACAAAACATGGTGGTAATACTGTTGGTGACCCCTGTTGTTTGTTAAATAGATGATTCTTTATGTTTAATAGTACATTGTATTGCTTTAACACTGCGATTGTGTCATATTTCTATGAACGGTAGCCTATTACATTTTAAGTATCAGTTAATGTCCTATGTTGGTTTTCATGGGTATAAGGATGCTTGGTAATGTTGATCTTGGTTTCACTTAATTTCATTTTGATGACATGAGTGGTTAATCTGTGCTGCACCGATTGAAATGCGCGCCAGTAATCAGCGGTGCATTCTGGGTAATGTAGTTCATGATTTAAAGCATGTTATGTGTGTTGAGAAGAAGCTGAAACTGTGAATTGTTTCTTTGATATTGTAAGTTGCCTGCATATTAGAAATATGGGACAATATACTAATTGCAGATTGTCAATCCAGAACAGATGATTGTAACACTGTCCCATTTTATGCTTGCAGGTATGAGTCGTATTCTTTTGTTTCATTATTGTTTTATTAATTTTCAGAATTCATAAATCTTATTAGTTCTACATAAAAAATATGCCTTTGGTGTTGTGCATCTTATTAAATGGAACCATTTAAGATACTGTAATATATAGCGCTGATATAGCGCTTTTAACAATATGGACTGTTTCAAAGCAGCTTTACAGTGATAATAGGAAAATAAAGTAACAGAGATTGTTTTGGCTTTACAGCAGCTCTAGAATAGTTATTGTCCAGCTAAAGTTAGTTTTGATTGATTCACATCCGTCACAAGGATCATTAGTTATTAACTTAGCGGCCGCTAACACGACACCTTTCGAACATTAAACCCTTAATGCGATCCGGCCGCTCATCCGCACAAAACAGTGCCTGGTGGCTCGAGAACGCAAACCATGAAATGGGTTCCAAGGTACAAGCCTTGAAAAATTTATAATACAGATTTTTTTATTGCTTCCGCGTAGCCATTTGACCCGGAATTATCCCGACAACGTTTTATCAGTACAGACGTAAAGGGAAGGAGGCCTTCACAAGGGAGAGACTAGCTGACACTTCAGGGATGCGTTGTCGTCGTGTCCAGGCGCAGGTCCTTCATCAGATCCGGATACGGCTTGGATCCGGCGGACTGCGGTAACCCTCGGGATAAACAGAGAGACTAATATTAGCGTAGACGCCTGCCATCCAAAGTCTAACAGTAGGAGACTTGTATAAAGAAGATTAAAGCATCTTTCAGTAAAGTCTAAGACTGGTTCTTAACTGCTGCAAACTGGACCTCCTCATGGGCGGAAGAACCAAAAAGGGCAAAAAAAAAAAGAGTTCCTTCATTTTCTTTGCATTCTATAAAATAATTCAATTAGAATGCATAACACATCAAACGAAAATAGAGAAATTATTATAATATTACTAAATAGTATTTACTTTACCAAACAAAACAGTGAGAATCAAGAAGGAAATTGAGGAATTCATGTTTAGTTGTGTTGATATTGTAAATGTTATGTATGTATTATATGCTATCATTAAATCAGAACCACTTTACAATAAGGTTTCATTAGTTAAATTTGTTAACATGAACTAATAATGAACTGCACTTCTACAGCATTTATTAATTTCAGAATTTACTAAAACAAAACTTAAAATCCCAAAGTTGTATTTGTTGACATTAGTTAATGCTCTGACTGTGACATAACAAACAATTAACAGGTGTATTATTATTAACTAAGATTAACAAATACATTAACAGATGTGTTGCTCACGGTAAGTTTATGTTAGTTAAAGATTCTCTAAGCGATCCTGGGTGACGTCACTTCTTGTTGACGTTTGAACTATTGTCAAACAAAACGGAGGCTAGCTAGACCCTCCCTCCTCCGCATCTCGTCTCCTCCCCCTCCCTTCCGTGCTATTCCGTCAATTTAGAACAAAAAAATTATTTAGCGTTACCCACCTGTCCAGCAAAAACAGAGCAACCTGAATGTCGGAGTGGAAGCCCTTCTGCCGGCGGAGTTCTCGCCATCTTTCGAATGCTAAATTCGGTACTTCGCGCGTTCTTTATCCTTTTCCCTCTTCTTCGTAAGTTGATCATCGGAACGTCGTCTCTTTGGTCGTGTGTCGGCCATTATTCAAACTTCCCTCTTGATGTTTCTCTCTCCTTCACACACCCCCTTCATGTGCGCGCGCACTAACCCCCCAGACCCACCCTCAAATACTTCTTGCCAGTGATTGGCTGGAACACTGTTTGTTATGTTTCGTGGTGCGGGTCAGCCAAGTTTGTTTTTGTTGTCATTTGTGGAGCCTGTGGTGTCTACAGAGACCAAGTTTTTTTACAGTGTGTTCAGGGGACAGGCAGCTCGCGGATAGTGAGGAGATGTTTGCTGTATGTGACCACAAATATTTTGGCCTGACATCACTTAGAGCACCTTTAATACATGAATAACAAACAAATGAACCATATTGTAAAGGGTTACTATGAAATCCAAGATTATAAATTCCTTAAAATTTAGAGATGGACATGGACTTAAGTTTTCATTTCACTAGATGTATTTCCCCAAGCTAATAACACTTGCCTTGGATAAAAACGAATGACATTGTCAGACTCGGAATGCGGCTGAAATCGAGTTATACTTTTATTTTTAGTTAAGCATAACTCGCATGCTGCCGCAACTTTTACAGTAGCATGGCAGGATAAATGTAACTTCTTGATATTATCTTACCGTTCCCGCTGCTCGTGTTGTGTGAAGACTCTGAACTGCTGCGCATGCGCTGCCGAGGAAGCTCCGCCCACTTCATTTTTGAGTAAAGGGAAACATCTGTTAATGTTTAATGTTCAGTTATGTTTGACATTTTTTAAAAGTTTCTATTATGTTGATGTTTCGTTACCATTGTGCAGAAGAGTAGGGCTTATGGTTATGTTGTGAATAACTGCATGTATTCATGTAATGATAGTGCAGTAACACGTTTGTTTCTGTGCTAATAGCATACATTTATGTATTTTAAAAATGTAATATAACTCAAGTCAAAAAGTCAAAAACAGGTAATTTCCATTCACTCTAATTCACACACTTTTTAGAGTCGACTTTAAATAAATAAGCATGTTTCACATACAAGTATTAAATTCATTGTGTTATAGACTAAATAATTCAGGGGATTTTACATGATTTTTTTCAGGTAGATTCCATAAAAGAAATTAAGCCTTAACTACTCAAAAATATCCTGTGTAATATTGTTAACAGATTTTAAGTAGCAGTATTTGTTTTACAGTGGAGTGTCTTTACGATGCGCACGTATTAATGCCAAGTTTTTTAAAAAAAAATTATATAGAAATCCCGATGTGAGCGTGGCAATTTTATATTACTCATTTTGTGCAAACGCAAGATTTATATCAGATCAGGCTGGAAAAAAAACTGGAAACACCAACCCATAAATGTGTTTCGATCCTCCATCAGCTGAAACTGAGAAACTGCTGATGTTTATCAGAATCACTCATGAGTTTCAGGAAACCTGCCGGTAAACCCCCAGTCGCCAGTCGTGGGCAGTTATATATATATATATAACCCTTGTGCTTTCAGTAAAAAGAGTTACATATAGGTGCATAGTTTTTGGACATGGATATGTTTGTCCACTGTCATAAAAATATATATTTGTTTTCCCACTGTCATTGATGTCGATTTTGTTTCACCGGCATCATTTCTATTCATAATTATTGAAAACATTCATAATTTTCAGAATTGTAACTCTTGAAATCCTGGTTTGCTTGCATTATACCAGTGATGTCTTTTTATTGAAAAACAAAAAAGTAATTATTTTTCATATTCTAAATCCTAAGGCGGAGTTTTTTTCTTTGATTATTACAGTCTTGCATATGTTGAACAACATTATTTGTTACATCATATTTTTTATGCAGTGTCAGATTAAAAAACAAAACAAAAAACTACCGTCCATAAAGTGACAAATGAAAAAGTGCAAACAAGAAACTAGAAATGTGTTCGAAAAAAAAATTGGCCTTCACAGTTTTCACATGCCGAGTCTGAATCTGTGAAGAGTAGGACTCATTTACATGATTTGCAGTACAATATCATTTATTTATTTCAAACTGTACACACACACACACACACACACACAATACACTGTAAAAAAAGTTTAGTTGACTCAACTTAACTAAGTCAAGTAATCTTGTTGCTTTGACTGAGTTAAGTTGAGTCAACTTATAGTGTCAAGTTTATTGCACTTCAAAACACGAGTTGACTCAACTTCCTGTATCAAGTAATGTGGACTGGAAAACATTAGTTAAGAGAACTAAAAAAAAGATGTTGGTTGAACTTATGTTGGTAAATGGACTGCATTTATATAGTGCCAGCCAGCTCGTTGGGAGCAGCTGGGGTTAGGTGTCTTGCTCATGGACACCTCGACACTTGGTCAGGTGGAACCGGGGATTGAACAACCAACCTTCTGGTTTGTAGACTACCTACATGAACCACTGAGCCACTGCCGCTCAGATTTTATCAAGTTAGTTTACAGAAATTACTAGATTTCAAAAATTTAAGCAAATTAATATCTACAAAGTATCTACATGAGAATTGAGAATTGGCCAGTCAAACTTAACACTGACACTCTGGCGGCGCTAGCCAGCTGAATTAACAGCGCTCAAAGTCGACACTCAGAGGCTGTGTTCAAAATCATATCCTATACCCTCATTCACTATTCCCTACATTAGATCACTAATATAGTCCACTTGACTGAGTGAATAATTCAGTTAATTTTCAGTTAATTAAGTTAATTGAGACCCTGATAAACACCTGCTGTTAACAATCAGAATCACTGAAGGAGATAGGAACAAGAAGAACAGAAAAAAAGACGAAATCAAGATAAAAGACATTAAATCTTAGCAAAAGATCTCAGCAGATGAGGATTAAACATCTCCACAAACAGCAATACCAGCTTCACTTATTACTAACCAGACTGACTTTATTTCTGTCAGACGTCTACAGAAGTTCTTATTAAAAGGTGACAGAGGTTTAGATGTCATTTTATTTTTATTTGATGTTACCATAATGGTGATCAGTGATTGCTTTAGTTGGGCTCTTGACACTTGACTTTTGAACATTAGTTGTTCTTTGGCTGCTGTAGCTGTGTCTTTAAAATACATCAGCTATGGCACAAAGCTGAAGACAACAGGATGACAATGATTGTTTGTTAATAGTCACAATCATCATATTATGGCCTGATTTACTGATCTCATTTGCTGTCTAAAGTTGTTAAATGGTGATGTCTTGTAGTTTTGATTTTGTTGTCATTGTGATTTTCCACGCTAGATCTCAATCTAGCGTGGAAAATCACAATGACATTTGATGTAAAGAAAATAATGTTTTTAAAAAGGTTATACTCAGAACATTTTGAACTTCTTGATCAACCAGACACACACAGGCATCTAATTGGTGTATGAATCTCAACAATGGTGACAATCATAAGTTTTATGCTGCAATGCATGTTGGGTACCAAAAAAAAAACATGACTCCCAGCATGCATTGCAGCATGAATAAATTATGCAGCTGATTTGTCTGGTTATTTGCTTTAATTTTTACTTTTTGTTTTTATTTTTGCTTTTGGTTTTGTGTTGACTTTTAGTTGCGTATTTTGGGATGTTCAAATTTAATGTTATCTTTTTTGTTGATTGTCACCATTGTTGAGATTCATACACCAATTATTGATGCCTGTGTGTGTCTGGCTGATCAAGAAGTTCAAAATGTTCTGAGTATAACCTTTTTAAAATCATTATTTTCTTTACGTCAAATCCACGATAGATCTCAATCTGTAAAATCACAATGACAACAAAATCAAAACTACAAAACATCACCATTTAACAACTTTAGGCAGCAAATGAGATCAGTAAACCAGGCCATTACATGATGATTGTGACTATTAACAAACAGTCATTGTCATCCTGTTGTCTTCAGCTTTGTGCCATAGCTGATGTATTTTAAAGACACAGCTACAGCAGCCAAAGAACAACTAATGTTCAAAAGTCAAGGGTCAAGAGCCCAACTAAAGCAATCACTGATCACTATTATGGTGACATCAAATGAAAATAAAATGACATCTAAACCTCTGTCACCTTTTAATAAGAACTTCTGTAGACGTCTGACAGAAATAAAGTCAGTCTGGTTAGTAATAAGTGAAGCTGGTAATGCTGTTTGTGGAGATGTTTAATCCTCCTCTGCTGAGATCTTTTGCTAAGATTTAATGTCTTTTATCTTGATTTCGTCTTTTTTTCTGTTCTTCTTGTTCCTATCTCCTTCAGTGATTCTGATTGTTAACAGCAGGTGTTTATCAGGGTCTCAATTAACTTAATTAACTGAAAATTAACTGAATTATTCACTCAGTCAAGTGGACTATATTAGTGAACTAATGTAGGGAATAGTGAATGAGGGTATAGAATATGATTTTGAACACAGCCTCTGAGTGTCGACTTTGAGCGCTGTTAATTCAGCTGGCTAGCGCCGCCAGAGTGTCAGTGTTAAGTTTGACTGGCCAATTCTCAATTCTCATGTAGATTCTTTGTAGATATTAGCTTGCTTAAATTTTTGAAATCTAGTAATTTCTGTAAACTAACTTGATCAAATCTGAGCGGCAGTGGCTCAGTGGTTCATGTAGGTAGTCTACAAACCAGAAGGTTGGTTGTTCAATCCCCGGATCCACCTGACCAAGTGTCGAGGTGTCCATGAGCAAGACACCTAACCCCAGCTGCTCCCGACGAGCTGGATGGCACTATATAAATGCAGTCCATTTAACAACATAAGATCAACCAACATCTTTTTTTTAGTTCTCTTAACTAATGTTTTCCATTCCACATTACTTGATACAGGAAGTTGAGTCAACTCGTGTTTTGAAGTGCAATAAACTTGACGCTATAAGTTGACTCAACTTAACTCAGTCAAAGCAACAAGATTACTTGACTTAGTTAAGTTGAGTCAACTAATCTTTTTTTACAGTGTAGTTTTCGCGTGAATGATACGATACTCGCTTTATGGCGTGTAATACGCACGCACTCCACACCCCTAATCCGACCCAAGGCTTTTCAGTGCGTATATGCACGCAAAATAAAAAAAAGAAATACATTTGTGGCGTATATCATCATCATCATCATTTCTTTATTCAGGACATACATATAAAATGGTCCATAGCACTATACAAGATAAAGTACATACAAAACAAAAAAAACATAGAAAAAAAATTGTAAGAAAATGACCACACAGTCAGAATTCCACAATACACAAAAACGATGTTCAAATATTAGCAAATAGACTAAAGCGCCAGTGATTCCACAAAAGCGAAGTGAACCTAACTGCACTCAAAGCAGGGTTCACTAATGTTGCGATGATGCTGTTATGTGACTCTACTAGTCTACACATACATCTGTACATGAGATTCCTAAGTACAGCAGGGCACGTGAATGCATTGACACTTACACACAGTTGACTAACACTGCCCCCTCGTGGCAATTTAAGCAGCAGCCTCAAACCATCATTATATGCCACCTTGAGTTTCTGCATACTGCTTTTTTTATAGCGGCGCCACAAGTGGGCAGTGTACATCGGAGTACAAAAAGCTTTAAAAAGTGTAGTCTTCACAAAAAGTGAGCACATACTAAATTTGCGATTCAGCATATTCGCTTGTGCGTAAAACATACAATACTGTCTATGAATGTCCCTATCATCAGACAGGTCATCAGTTATATAGTGTCCTAAGTACTTGACCTCCTTACACACTCTAAGTAAAGTACCAGACAGATAAAAAGCAGGAAATGAGAGTTTACTGTCCTCCCTGCTTCTAGCAATCATTATCTTGCTCTTCTTAGAGTTGAACGTAATATCAAAGTCCAAGCCATATTGGGAACATACCCTTAGTAGCTGTTGAAGGCCAGCACTATATGGACAAAGAATGACCAGGTCATCCGCGTACATTAGGTGGTTGACAATGGTGTCCCCAACCCTACATCCTGTTCCACAACTGTTTAGCAACTCCGATAGGTCGTCCATATAAATATTAAAAAGAAAGGGAGACAAAATGAAATAAACTAGCTTTCGTGTTAGCCTTCAGTAAATTAACTTGTCTAAGATAATGTTTCATAAAACATATGAATATCAGTTGACCCTGCCTTTGTTAATGTGCGCCCGAAATTAAGCCAAAAATGGCGCAGGCTATATGCTAAAAATATACCGTTATAAAAGCGCGCGAACGCCAGAACCTGCACAGAATTATCTTTATAAACCCAGTCAGAGGAAGATTGTGAATGTGTCTCCTCCCCGAAATAACCATATATGAGCTCACAACGCCTCGTTTTATATCCTCATCTGCATATCATTTGCATATGCATATTCATCCACGTGATTCCATGTTTAACTGTACAAGACATTAGGAAAATATGAGATACGGATCACATTACATTAATAAAAATCATTTAGCCTATCCTTGCCTTGTTTTTTTTAATAAATCAATCAAATAAACATTTAGAGACAGTTTTTCTCAATCTTTTCCAAAGGCCAAATAGTATTTTGAATTTATTTATATTTTTAATGGAAACAGATAGGCCTTGTTGAGCATTATTTGCATGAAAATATTTCCTCAGACAATCTGCTATTATCATGATAAGGAATTATCTCTGTAGTTTAAACATTAAAACACAGCACCAGAGGAAAAGTGTTCAAAAGCATCGCATCCACAACAAATATTCATATTTATTGAATATAAGAAATGTTGTAACTTCTCAGTAATTATTTAATGTAATTTACGTGTTTAAATCCATTAATGAGAATGGCATATTTAATCTAAATGTTTAAGTAAAACATAGTTTACATATGAACATGCACAGTATTTATGATTAGGACTGATAATGAATATTTACGGTTTTCTTCTTCTGCCGTTATAAATATGCGTCAGTTTCAGTGAACGGCTCGACGCGGACAGGATGGATATTTGCTTCAAGTGATAGGCTTGGTGAGTGAAATTATATTAATATTATCTTTATGAATATGTATAATTTTTCTTTACATTTTCTGTCTAAAAAGTGACATTTAACTCCCGATCACCATCAGTGTCGCCAAACTATTCCTTCAAGTCAAGTCGCATTTATAAATATAGCGCTTTTTAGAATACAGATTCATATCAGCTTTACAGAGATAACAAGAAAATAATGCAACAAAGTTTGTTTCCAGAAGAAAATAGCGTCACAGTCCAGCTTTCAGTGGTTTCATTTTTGTCGTAAAAAAAGTTATTTAGTTTATATATAGCCGCTCTGGTGTGATGTCATCGTCCAGCTCTCAGGTCTTGAATAATAGTGACAATGCAGGCAAATCAATATTATTGTTGAATATTAAATCAAATGTTAAATTTAATGTCCCCAACTGAGCAAGCCAAAAGCGAGGAACCAAACCTCCATCAGTGACAGAAAGGAGAAAGCTCTTGTGAGAAACCAGACTCAGTCTCAGTCCTCCTCTGGCCAACGAACAAACAGTGTGTGTGTGATTATGATTCAGTTGGGTTGTCTCATACAGGGTGCACAGCTCAGTACCATGTTGAGGGTTCTTGCAGTTAATATCAGAACATACCATAGAAACTTTAGGCAATTCAATGTTATTCAACAGGATATCCGACTGGATATAATATTCTTTAAGGTCCTCCTCATTCAGATTGGACCAATCTATTTTCCCCACACATACGTTATCTACAGGCACAAAAGCAGGTAAACTGCCTAGACTTACAGATAGAGAGAAAGGCACATGATCAGTAGTGGCAAATTCATAGTTAATTTTTAAGGCCTCTATAGAGTCATGCGCATCAGCCGTGCAAATGCAGTGATCTAGCCATGAGGTCGTGTGCCATGCCTCACTGATGTATGTGTAGCTACTATCAGGCAAGAGCACTTTGCTAGAAAGAATTTGACCATTATCATAACAGAACTCCATTAAATGCTTAGCAAATAAAGCACAGCTGTCATCAGAAACATCTGCATTCATGTCACCCACAATAAAGAAGCACGTGGAAGCATTATCTTGAATGAAAGACATAACGCAAGCCAGCCTATTAAGATATTCCTCTTCATTTTGAGAGCACTCATAGGGTGTGTAAATGTTTAAGATAATGAAGCTTTTATCACCACAATTAAACTCAATTCCTATAGCCCAATCAACATCCAGTCTAACCACCTTAACCAGCTGATCATATTTTTTATGCCATAGCAGGGCAACACCACCAGGTATTCTACCATGAACAATCCTGGTACTCAGGTCAGTAGTAGATTCACCCGCCCCATAAAAGTCTTTATGCAGGGAATTTAGACCCTCTAAATCCTGTTTTGGTAAAAAAGTTTCTTGAACACATAGTACATCACAAGCCTCCAAAAGTTTATCCTAGGCGGCGCGATTTGTCAGCTTCACTGTGCCCAACGCGCAGTCCTCGTGCGTTATACGACACGATATTGATATTCATCTCTGTTTATTAATCCCGGGCCGCAGCCTGGCTGCTGCTCCCCTGTGCAGCTACTGGTATAAGGACAGACACAGAGCGCTGCTGCTGTGGGCCAGCCTCTCCTCCTCCTGTTCTATGGGCCGAGCTATCACTGTTAACTTTGGGTCTGCGAGCCTCAAAATAACGACGTACATAGATCCCCGCTGGCCAAAGTTGTGGCTCGTACATTTCATCAACTTCATTACATTCAGCAGTAACATGAAACGAACTGAATCTGTTGCGGGTAGACTCAATCTTCCGACACATCACAGAATTGCCCAGTTTTTCAATCAGATAATCACGCAGAGTGGCCGCATCAAGATCCGGGGAAAATCTAGTTGCAAAGACACTCACCAGCTTAGTTTTAATTACTGGAATGTTACTCACTTCTGTGCCGGTACCAACTATTCCCATTTTGCTCTCTCGCTTTAAACGGGTTGCATGCGGCCAGGTTTCTGTTGCACGGCCAATTTTGGTGGCTTCTGAGGCTTACGCCTCCCTTCCTTCACGACAGTATTCCATGCTGGAGACGGAGGTTGGGTGCTCGTCGCCTCTCCCAATGCCTGGCGGACAAGACCCGCCGACCCCTGCGTTTCTCTCTCCTGAGATCCTGACGCAGCACTAGCCCGGCCAGGGGATCCGCGGATTTCTTCAATATCCTTCATCCGGCGATCTAGAGCCGCAGTAACCGCCCCAAGGTTTTCACTCACACTTGCCTGCGTTTCCAGAACTCCCCTTAAAGTAGAAACTTCCCGACTCAATCGTTCCATCCTGCCGAGTAACGCCGAGGCATCCATATTGCCAAACCCAACAGGTGGAAGTTCATCCAGGAAGTGTGAGACAAACCTGGGAATGTCTTCACCGCGCTCATTGAGCAATTTCAGACAGTCCTTGATATTATTAACGTCCTTCTGAGCGCCTTTGTGCTTAACATTGCGTTGCGTTGTCGGGCACAGTTCAAACAGAAGTCTCTTGGAATGCTCAATCCAGTCAGAGGAGAAGTTGTTTGAGGCTAACAAAACAATTTCATCCTGCGATAGTGTCTTCATTTTAATAGAAATGAAGTTTAAAAACTCATCTTCCACTATCACTTTCCCGTTAGAGGTTTCATAAACCTCGGGTTTTGTACGGGAACATACAGCCGCAGCACGCAACACCGCCGCAGCCGTCATGGCAGTTCCACTATATGGCCATTTCCCGTTTAAGTATTTTCCCGTAAAATATCCCGTATTTTTACGCTCTGAGTGTGTGAGACGTACAAGCTCGGGCAGATTCGGCTTGAAGTCGTTCATCCTCGGATGCGGCGCTGCGCGCGCTGTTATAAAAAAAGCCGTGCACACAGCAAAGCGAAATGGGGTCTTGCCGGTCTTGCGCACCCAACTCCTCCTTTTTTCCGCGCGCACCTTCGCGCTCGTGCGGACGCGTCGAGTATAAACCATGGTATAAACAAAGCTTAACCCTAACTCCGTGTCAGTGCGCGCTCTGATCGGTAAAGGGACACAGACCTCTCCCGAATCATCTCCAGCAGCAGCCTCCGATCTTCCGAAGCACCACTAACTCCGCCTCCGTTTCCCTTGTAAGCTGATATTAGTATTTAAACATTCTCTGTGATAAACATGTTTGTAAAAAATATTTTAATAACACGGTTTTGGCGGTTATAGAGTTCTAATGACGGTGTTCAACTATAACAGTCGGTCTCACGGCCTCACCCCTAACACACACACACACACACACACACACAGACACACACACACACACACACACTGTCTCTCTCTCTCTCTCTCTCTCTCACACACACACACACACACAGACACACACACACACACACACACACACACACACACACACTGTATCTTTCTCTCTCACACACACACACACACACACACACACACACACACACACACACACACACACACACACACACACACACTGTATCTTTCTCTCACACACACACACACACACACACACACACACACACACGCACACACACTGTCTCTTTCTCTCTCACACATTTGTAGGCCCTGTAGTTATAAACTCTTTAGACCAGGGCTATTCAATTAGTTTAATTCGAGGGCCGGATTATTAACTCGAAAAGTTGAGGTGGGCCGGTGGGTTTAGCTTATTTATTGAAACATAACAGTATCAATAAGTAAGCTAAAGTAAACATAAAAGTTTTGTAGGCTATTTACTTGGAAATGCGGTAGACAACAGTATGCAGATTTATCAGACCATAATAAATAACTTATTTACAGCTATGTACAAATATATGAATTATACAAGATCATATATTCTATTGGTTAGAATTATTTTATTAATAATTATTATAGGCTTAAATTAAAATATTCGGACAGTGAGACTTCGTAACCATAGGTAAAACCATGCATGGCTACTCACTCACTCCCAATGTATAAAAAATGCCTAAACAGGTAAAAACTATACACACAATTAATTATATATTTCTCCAGCCCCCTAATAAATCTAATGCAATATAAATGACTATAACATAGTATTCAATATACATATTCCACATTTCTGCCCAAACCATGGTAAATTACTACAGTACATTCATGGTAAATGTTTGTAATGCTGGTGATTAGGGATTTAGTCTTCTAACTTCGTTCATGGAATGTTTCTGCTATTTACCTCATCAGTCGTGTTGGGAATGTTGAGGCTGTTTCATCCGATTTAAAAGTTAAAATCATTCAGTGATTTTTGGTTTGTAACAGAGAGATGTGTCAGATCGAAACGCTTCTCACTGGATGTCGCAGCAATGTTTAATAATAGTGTCCGGGACCGGGAGTAAACAACTCGTTTGAGCTTGCGTTCCGTTATCCACTGGGCCGTGCTGCGTATAGTTCAGAGTAAACTAGTGAAACAACTGAAAACAGCAATATTTGTTCTTACTGACCGAGAAACAGCTTCAGATGATTCAGTGACAGAACGGTCCGAACGAATCCGAATCGTTTCATACCGCTATGCAAGCGCGTTTGGCCAATTCATGGAAAGGAAATAATCGAACCAAATGATTAAACCAGCAATGATTGATCGGAAGGGTTCGAACGACGAGAAAGAAGTGGAGCAATACGCTAGTCTGGTGGGCCAGTCGTGTGCAGAGAGAATTCTGCTGCGCTGGTTCAGTCGACAGAAATACGGGACACACACATAATAACTTCTGAAATTTTCGGACTGAAAAAAGTGTTTCTCAGGTCAATCGGAACGCTCATGGTACACACAGTGCGTATAGCTACAGCTGCAGGCGCCACTGCGGTCTCGAGCATATCTAACCAAATCTAGCCGCACCGCCAGGAAAAGAAGAGGAGGGAGGTTGGGGTGGCCTCGGGCCATATGGAGATGATTGGCGGGCCGGACCTGGCCCGCGGGCCGCCAATTGAATAGCCCGGCTTTAGACTGTTAATGATTAGTGCTTTTTAAAAAAAGTTTGTGGGTAAGAATCGTGTAAAAAAAAAATCCCTTATTTTGGGGATGGATTCCGGGAAATCTCCCTTATTTTCAATGTTCAATGTTGACAGCTATGCACCAAGCCTATCACTTGAAGCAAATATCCATCCTGTCCGCGTCGAGCCGTTCACTGAAACTGACGCATATTTATAACGGCAGAAGAAGAAAACCGTAAATATTCATTATCAGTCCTAATCATAAATACTGTGCATGTTCATATGTAAACTATGTTTTACTTAAACATTTAGATTAAATATGCCATTCTCATTAATGGATTTAAACACGTAAATTACATTAAATAATTACCGAGAAGTTACAACATTTCTTATATTCAATAAATATGAATATTTGTTGTGGATGCGATGCTTTTGAACACTTTCCTCTGGTGCTGTGTTTTAATGTTTAAACTACAGAGATAATTCCTTATCATGATAATAGCAGATTGTCTGAGGAAATATTTTCATGCAAATAATGCTCAACAAGGCCTATCTGTTTCCATTAAAAATATAAATAAATTCTAAATACTATTTGGCCTTTGGAAAAGATTGAGAAAAACTGTCTCTAAATGTTTATTTGATTGATTTATTAAAAAAAACAAGGCAAGGATAGGCTAAATGATTTTTATTAATGTAATGTGATCCGTATCTCATATTTTCCTAATGTCTTGTACAGTTAAACATGGAATCACGTGGATGAATATGCATATGCAAATGATATGCAGATGAGGATATAAAACGAGGCGTTGTGAGCTCATATATGGTTATTTCGGGGAGGAGACACATTCACAATCTTCCTCTGACTGGGTTTATAAAGATAATTCTGTGCAGGTTCTGGCGTTCGCGCGCTTTTATAACGGTATATTTTTAGCATATAGCCTGCGCCATTTTTGGCTTAATTTCGGGCGCACATTAACAAAGGCAGGGTCAACTGATATTCATAGGTTTTATGAATAATTTTCTTAGACAAGTTAATTTACTGAAGGCTAACACGAAATCTATAGTTTATTAAATTCATTCAAAATATGTTCACATTCATTATTAATCTTATGCCCAATATGATTTAAAAAGGGCTTAATTAAGGTTTCTTGATCACTCACATTGTTACTAACATTATTACATACATTGTATGTAAATGATATAGCCCTATTTTCAATTCAAAATAGTGAAATTAGTGAAAAGTTTTAGTCAATCCGCCCTGTAAACACTTTCGACATTTCTGTGATCCGAGGAGCTCGCGCTAATATTTTCTGTGGCGCTTTAACAAGAAACAGGAAACTCATGAATATTCATGTTTAAGCTCCGCCCAGAGTCACCGAAAACCAAAAGGTTTTTAGCTATAATTACCATGAATGTATATTTATCTGATTATATATTTTATGTTATTTCATAGCTAGGGGAGAGTGGGACAAACACTAACGCGGGGCTAGTTGTCACACATAATACTTCCACACATGCCAGCATGACGGAACTTTAGCCCCTAGAACCATGTATATAGGCCATTATGTTATTTGTATTTGTACATATTTTATGTTTAATAACATTATATGTTTCTGTGTATGTGTTTGGTGTTTAACATGGTGTCTCTTTAAGAGAATAGGATGTGAATGTTTCAAGGATGTATTATATAACCCATCACTTCCGGTGTGATCAGCTGTGGAAGCACGTGGGTTTCTACCGTCTCTTTTGTTCTACTTGGAAACTAGAATTAACCTTTTTTTAAAAGGAACATGATGCATGTAGAGACTTTACTCACAGATAATCACCAAATTATGGACTTTACACTATGATATTCTATTCTTCTTTTATGAATTCTATTGAGAAAACATGAGAAAAAGGTGAATAAAGACTGAGAGTTCAGAAATAATTCAGAAATTATATTATGTTTTGAACTATGTTGTATAGCTGTGTTTTCCGGTGTGTTCGTTGTCCAACTCAAAAAAATATTTTATTTTGAATTATTAAAAATGCCATTATTTTATATGAAAACGTTATTCATAGGCCTATTTTATTGAGAAAATATTTAATTTGTCTTGTAATTTTTTTTAGATCAGATAGGCCTATTATTTTAATCTGTCATATGGTCATGTTTCACCTATGGGGCATTCTCTCGGGGTAGGATATGTCAAGAAAAAAAGTATACACTTTATTAATAAAACAAAACCACATACTTTTACTAGACACGTGTGAAATGAATGTGGGTAAAAATAAACACTCTGAACCGATCCAAGTAGATTTACACAAACAGTCCAAAAGCGTTAGGTTGAGCCCACTCTCTCGGCGTGTGCATGGTTTCATGCGGGACTCACACACACACACACACACACACACACACACACACACACACACACACTCTGACCACATCTTCAGTTTCACCATAGCTATACGGTGAGTGCTTTTGAATTACGAATTTCTATAATTTTAGGGGTTTTAAATGTAGGCTATAGCCTATTTGCCGTTATTTAAATATTGCCCAAAGTTTATAAGATCCTATAAATAAAGTTTCGCGATGTTGTTCATGTGCGAATACATTTAAGCCGAGGAAAGTCATGTTTCTTATTGTAAACCTGGTTTGCAAACATGCTGATAATAATAACTGGGATATTCGTTTCATTTTGCGAACCGCGTTTATTCTGTTCATTTCAGGAAACCGGCGTTTTGCATTAATTCATGTTTTAGAATAAGATGCAGGTACATGGACTGGGTGATTTATGAAGTGTGTAATATGTCGTGTAATATTTGAGGGAGCAGCAATGCATTTTGACGAGAAAAATGTCATTAAAGTGTGATGTAATGTGACTATGATCTGCTTATGAGCACAAGTTAACATGAGCCGATCCCTTCCTATAATGAACCAAAGAATTCTTTTGAATGATTATTAATAACCCATTATATTCTGTTAATGCAATAGTTCATCGTAATAAGACGTTGGAACATGAGGTCGACTGTTTTTTTGTTTGTGTGCTTGTTTTTTTAAGCAATTTGAGTCCCGTGACAAGCAACACTTTATTTATTTAAGTTAACAAACTTTTGCCATAACAAGTAATGAAATGACTTAATTTTTAGTCTTTCCAATAACACCAGCATCATGTAGATGTTCACATCTGGCGTCAGGTCGCCGTTTAACACCAGTTTAACCAGTTAAGTGGCCCGGTCACATGTTCATATAATCTAACGTTCCTGTTTTAATATGATCAGCACATTTAACCATAAATATGAAAATTTTATTATTCCGTGAACTCGTTGGAAAACAAGTTTTCCGGTAGAGTAAAGAGTTCCGACACTGGTTGAATGAACGAATTCTTCCGCATTCAGGCTCGTGCACGAGCTGTGACGTCATCTGCACGAGTATATGATGTAGCTACACGTTCTAAAATGTAATGCAATACTTATAATTTCAATGTTTTACATGTTTATGAAAATAAACATGTCGTCAGAAAACAAGAGTCTATTTTATGAATGGGTGTCAATTGTGAAACATTTTTATTTGCCTTTGGTTTGTAAAATATAGCAGTAAAAAGCACTTCTGAATCTGAAAATCTTTTTTCGTGTTTCTTGTTATTTGGTAATGTTTTTAGCGTTTTTTTAAAGAATTATTGTTCTGTCCTCTCTGAAGTAAATTAAGAGTTTTTTTTTTTTACTTAATTGTGTGTGCAACAGTGCCCCCTTTTGGATAACCAGCAATTGCAGCTTTAGTTTAAGTTTCACTTTCTGAGGTAAATTTCCATCAACAGTTAGAGTGTGCTGCAGAGCAAAGCGCCAGTGCTGTTTTCTCCTGCTGCATTTTTTCCTTTTACATTGTTGCCTTGGATACTATTTGTCCGTAAGTACTGTACATATTACTAAAAATATTAAAAGTAATTGTACTTGGCATATCTTTTGTTTATTGGAGTTTTCTCATGTCAAAGGACTAAATTGATAGTTAGCAGCATGGCTATTAGTTATGACTTACCATTCTGTTGCTACAAATTGTGTACTTTAGATATCTGTATTGGTTTTATCTCATTTCTGTTTGTCTTTTGCTCTTTGTTACAGTTTTACAGTATAATAAGAAAAGTAAAGTTTCTTCGTCGAACCCAAGAAAAGTTATGCCTTGTGTCTTTTTTGGAGAACTTTACACTGTTAGCTAACTGTCGAGCTTTGAAGAAGCAACTCATTGCAAGGACAGTATAATTATCATAGAAAAGAACCTAATGATTAAAATAAGAGCAATGACAGAAGATGAGACTAACATTTCCGACGCTGTAAATGCACATCATTGCACCTTTTTACACGTTTTTAGATGTTTGCTCTAATAAAACACTTGTCATGCAATATAATATGCAATGATTTGTTTGTGATTTGTATAACAGCTTCCTCTGAAACATGAATAACATCAGTGTGTCCTGTGGAGAGATTGAGACTGATGAGGGGTATATGTTCAAACTTCCCTCTGATTTACTGAATCACACACTCAATGAAGACTGTGAGCAGAGCTGGTTCTCAGAGGTGACTATTACACACACACACACACACACACACACACACACACACACACACACACACACTGACTGTGAGCAGAGCTGGTTCTCAGAGGTGACTATTATACACACACACACACACATGCGCGCACACACACACTCACAATTGATCCTCTTGTGTTTGGTGTATTCAGGACGGGCGTCTGATAGCAGATCCAACAGATCCTGAAAAACTGATGGATCCTGCTATTTCAGTCTCATCTGATCGTCTCTTTACTTCTCGCTGTGTGAATCTGAATCATGAGATCATCTGTGACGCTTCAGGAGTAAATCAACTCTCAACACATCATTCTTTCAGTTTTCATATTTAATCTTTCATTAACATGATTCTCTAATGCTTCTTTCTTTCATCACAGTCTCATCACAGTATCAAGACCATGTTCAGAGGTGAGAGACACTTCAGTGAAATGCATCAATCAGGGATGCGCGATATATCGGCCTATATATGATCATTTATCAAGCGCAGCGTCAGTTCTGGCAGGACACGTTAGTCGAGCTCGCATCATCAGTGACTCTCAGCTGATCCTCTTCCTATAGGAATACAACATCACTGTATTCATATATAATCTCCTTCATTATTATCAGCAACTGTCGCATTTCTCAGGAGCTGATTACCCTCCTCCCTCCCCAGCTCCTCCTGTCTCAGTCAGGATTATCCTCCTCCCTCCCCAGCTCCACCTGTCTCAGTCAGGATTACCCTCCTCCATCCCCAGCTCCACCTGTCTCAGTCAGGATTACCCTCCTTCCTCCCCAGCTCCACCTGTCTCAGTCAGGATTACCCTCCTCCCTCCCCAGCTCCACCTGTCTCAGTCAGGATTACCCTCCTCCCTCCCCAGCTCCACCTGTCTCAGTCAGGATTACCCTCCTCCCTCCCCAGCTCCACCTGTCTCAGTCAGGATTACCCTCCTCCCTCCCCAGCTCCAACTGTCTCAGTCAGGATTACCCTCCTCCCTCCCCAGCTCCTCCTGTCTCAGTCAGGATTACCCTCCTCCCTCCCCAGCTCCACCTGTCTCAGTCAGGATTACCCTCCTCCCTCCGCAGCTCCACCTGTCTCATTCAGGATTACCCTCCTCCCTCCGCAGCTCCACCTGTCTCAGTCAGGATTACCCTCCTCCCTCCCCAGCTCCTCCTGTCTCAGTCAGGATTACCCTCCTCCCTCCCCAGCTCCACCTGTCTCAGTCAGGATTACCCTCCTCCCTCCCAAGCTCCTCCCGTCTCAGTCAGCATTACCCTCCTCCCTCCCCAAGCTCCTCCCGTCTCAGTCAGCATTACCCTCCTCCCTCCCGAGCTCCTCCCGTCTCAGTCAGCATTACCCTCCTCCCTCCCGAGCTCCTCCTGTCTCAGTCAGGATTACCCTCCTACCTCCCCAGCTCCACCTTTCTCAGTCAGGATTACCCTCCTCCCTCCCCAGCTCATCCTGTCTCAGTCAGGATTACCCTCCTACCTCCCCAGCTCCACCTTTCTCAGTCAGGATTACCATCCTCCCTCCCCAGCTCCTCCTGTCTCAGTCAGGATTATCCTCCTCCCTCCCCAGCTCCACCTGTCTCAGTCAGGATTACCCTCCTCCCTCCCCAGCTCCTTCTGTCTCAGTCAGGATTACCCTCCTCCCTCCCCAGCTCCACCTGTCTCAGTCAGGATTACCCTCCTCCCTCCCCAGCTCCTCCTGTCTCAGTCAGGATTACCCTCCTCCCTCCCCAGCTCCACCTGTCTCAGTCAGGATTACCCTCCTCCCTCCCCAGCTCCACCTGTCTCAGTCAGGATTACCCTCCTCCCTCCCCAGCTCCTCCTGTCTCAGTCAGGATTATCCTCCTCCCTCCCCAGCTCCTCCTGTCTCAGTCAGGATTACCCTCCTTCCTCCCCAGCTCCACCTGTCTCAGTCAGGATTACCCTCCTCCCTCCCCAGCTCCTCCTGTCTCAGTCAGGATTACCCTCCTCCCTCCCCAGCTCCACCTGTCTCAGTCAGGATTACCCTCCTCCCTCCCCAGCTCCACCTGTCTCAGTCAGGATTACCCTCCTACCTCCCCAGCTCCTCCTGTCTCAGTCAGGATTACCCTCCTCCCTCCCCAGCTCCTCCTGTCTCAGTCAGGATTATCCTCCTCCCTCCCCAGCTCCTCCTGTCTCAGTCAGGATTACCCTCCTCCCTCCCCCAGCTCCACCTGTCTCAGTCAGTATTACCCTCCTCCCTACCCAGCTCCTCCTGTCTCAGTCAGGATTACCCTCCTCCCTCCCCAGCTCCTCCTGTCTCAGTCAGGATTACCCTCCTCCCTCCCCAGCTCCTCCTGTCTCAGTCAGGATTACCCTCCTCCCTCCCCAGCTCCTCCTGTCTCAGTCAGGATTACCCTCCTCCCTCCCCAGCTCCACCTGTCTCAGTCAGGATTACCCTCCTCCCTCCCCAGCTCCACCTGTCTCAGTCAGGATTACCCTCCTCCCTCCCCAGCTCCTCCTGTCTCAGTCAGGATTACCCTCCTCCCTCCCCAGCTCCTCCTGTGTCAGTCAGGATTACCCTCCTCCCTCCCCAGCTCCTCCTGTCTCAGTCAGGATTACCCTCCTCCCTCCCCAGCTCCTCCTGTCTCAGTCAGGATTACCCTCCTCCCTCCCCAGCTCCTCCTGTGTCAGTCAGCTCCCCAGCTCCTCCTCCTCCCTCCCCATTACCCTCCTCCCTACCCAACTCCTCCTGTCTCAGTCAGGATTACCCTCCTCCCTCCCCAGTTCCTCCTGTCTCAGTCAGGATTACCCTCCTCCCTCCCCAGCTCCACCTGTCTCAGTCAGGATTACCCTCCTCCCTCCGCAGCTCCACCTGTCTCAGTCAGGATTACCCTCCTCCCTCCGCAGCTCCACCTGTCTCAGTCAGGATTACCCTCCTCCCTCCCCAGCTCCTCCTGTCTCAGTCAGGATTACCCTCCTCCCTCCCCAGCTCCACCTGTCTCAGTCAGGATTACCCTCCTCCCTCCCAAGCTCCTCCTGTCTCAGTCAGCATTACCCTCCTCCCTCCCCAGCTCCTCCTGTCTCAGTCAGGATTACCCTCCTACCTCCCCAGCTCCACCTTTCTCAGTCAGGATTACCCTCCTCCCTCCCCAGCTCCTCCTGTCTCAGTCAGGATTACCCTCCTACCTCCCCAGCTCCACCTTTCTCAGTCAGGATTACCCTCCTCCCTCCCCAGCTCCACCTGTCTCAGTCAGGATTACCCTCCTCCCTCCCAGCTCCTCCTGTCTCAGTCAGGATTACCCTCCTCCCTCCCCAGCTCCTCCTGTCTCAGTCAGGATTACCCTCCTCCCTCCCCAGCTCCTCCTGTCTCAGTCAGGATTACCCTCCTCCCTCCCCAGCTCCTCCTGTCTCAGTCAGGATTACCCTCCTCCCTCCCCAGCTCCACCTGTCTCAGTCAGGATTACCCTCCTCCCTCCCCAGGTCCACCTGTCTCAGTCAGGATTACCCTCCTCCCTCCCCAGCTCCTCCTGTCTCAGTCAGGATTACCCTCCTCCCTCCCCAGCTCCTCCTGTCTCAGTCAGGATTACCCTCCTCCCTCCCCAGCTCCTCCTGTGTCAGTCAGCTCCCCAGCTCCTCCTCCTCCCTCCCCATTACCCTCCTCCCTACCCAGCTCCTCCTGTCTCAGTCAGGATTACCCTCCTCCCTCCCCAGCTCCACCTGTCTCAGTCAGGATTACCCTCCTCCCTCCCCAGCTCCACCTGTCTCAGTCAGGATTACCCTCCTCCCTCCCCAGCTCCTCCTGTCTCAGTCAGGATTACCCTCCTCCCTCCCCAGCTCCTCCTGTCTCAGTCAGGATTACCCTCCTCCCTCCCCAGCTCCACCTGTCTCAGTCAGGATTACCCTGCTCCCTCCCCAGCTCCTCCTGTCTCAGTCAAGATCTGGCATTCTGATTCACTCGAATCAAAATAAATTCTCAAATTATGTTTTACATTAAAATCTTGAATTAATAATATGTGCAATACATTCATGTTGGTTCTGTTGTGTTTACCCTAAGGGGGGTTATTGCTGCTCTTATCCATGCTAGGCTGCATGGATGCGCAGGAGTTCTCGCCCAGAACAGAACTATACCGCCAATCCAAATTGTATGCTAATTTGTCAATAGTATTTGACGATAGTGGTCCTTACAGATTTAATGTTATCGGTATCGGCCGATATATGTACATTTTTTAATATAGTCTGTATCAGCCTGATAAGTAAATTTTGCTGATATATTAAAGCCGATAAATAATGTATTATTTCCTTCAGCTGAGACACTTCAGATGCGCACTGTTCAACATGATGGTTTTAAATTGCTTGAAATATGATTGGAATCACTTCAAAAAGGAAAATACAGTAAAGTGCAACATGTGCAGCGCAAGTCTGTCATATCGGCTACAGAAAATGAACATGAGAACATCATAATTGTGTCCTCGGCTTTTAATGGTGAGACTTTTGTTTTCGTAATCAGGCTCTCAAAAATGTAGATTTTTCCGCCAATATATCGGTTATCGGCTTTCAAATATAAAGAACAATTGGTTATCGGTATCAGCCAAAATGTTCATATCTGTAAATCCCTAAGATCAGTGTGTCCTGATTCAGATCAAACTCTGTGTTAAACTGAATCTTCTGTAAGTGAATCATGATGATTGTGAATGTGTTTTTCAGTGTGGAATGAAACTACAGCGACTCCAAACTCAAGTGAGTTTCAGCTGATAAATGTGTTTAATTCACTAATAAAACACTGATTCAGATCTGATTCAGACTCAATCCAGTGTGAATGTTTTCTGTCATATTGTCTGATATTTGTGATCATTGTGTGTTTTAAAGATGTTCTGAATGAAGTGACTCCGTCTCTCCAGATCTCAGGTAAAACATCAAGAGATTTAAACATAAACTCTAATATTGATTATCATTATAGATCAGCTGATTTGATATTTGATCACTTGTATAGATCAGTTGTGGTGGCTGTTTGCTCCATTCATCTTCATCTTCATCTGTTTTATACTACGTAAAAGGATCTTCAGGTGAGTCCAGACTGATCTTATAACGTCATACTTCAGTCTTTACATCTGACACTAGTTCACAAGAGCTCAGGTCATCGTGAATCACATTTACATTCATTTGATCAGATTATTTTATGATTTTGTCACGTTTAGTAGAACAGCTTTCTAGAGTATGAATTTATATATATTTGAATAGATTTTGGTGTAAGAAACAAAGAGATGAAAATATAATTTATGATTTGACCTCTGTAGCAGTCAATGACGTCTCAGATTTAATTTAGCATCTAAGATTAGGAAATCTCAAGTTTAGATGTCTCTGAATAAGCAGAATATAATAGTGTGTATAATAAGTGTCATTCTGTTGTCAGATGTTTTCAGAGGGAAGTGCACGCGGTTCATCTGTCAGACTGATGATGATCCAGAAAACAGGTGAGTGAATCAAACTGAGAGAAAGAGTTATTTCACTGCGTCACATGATCATCTCAGAGATGAGACAGATGATGATGATGATGATGACGTACAGCTGATGAAGATTAATCTCAGCTGAATCTGAATCTGTTTCACACAGGGATCTGAAGGTCGGATCTGATGATCCTCATTCACCGCAGGAATCTGAAACGGTTCAGTGTTCAGATGATGATCACATCTGATGCTTCAACATCAACATCATGGCTAGTTTTTAATATCTACTCGCCTTGTTTGTCCTTCACATCGAAGCACAAAGTGTATTTCCAGACCCTTCACCGTCTCCGTTCCTCTGTGGTGAAATGAGCTGTCGACCTGCTGAGACTCTCGTAACTTTAGAGAAGCCGCTGAACACACTTTTCTGCATGTACTTCCCCTATGAAAAAAATATATATTTCCCATATATGAATGATCAATATATTAAATTGTTTAACGGTATATTTGAAAATATACAGAATAATATAGTGTGTTAATATATTACAATATATTGAATAATACATGAGGAATTGCCACTCTTCATATATTGAAAAATATTTGACAATATATTTACTAATATATCACAATGTATGTATTTTTATATTCAGTAAAACACTTCATAATATATAGATGTATATGTGATCAGATATGGTACTGCATGTGAAATATATTCACTTATATTTACTCATGCAGCATAAACACACATATATAGAGAAATATATAATGTAATACATTTCTTATATTTTTTAAATTATTTAAGTCAAATCACCTTCATTTATATAGCGCTTTTAACAATATTGACTGTTTCAAAGCAGCTTTACAGTGATAATAGGAAATTACAGTAAGATTGTTTTGGTTTTACAGCAGCTCTTGAATAAAGTTATTGTTCAGCTAATGTTAGTTTTGATTGATTGATTCACTTCCGTTGCAAAGATCAGTTATTAACTATTAAATTATTAAGGGGCCGCAAACACGACACAGTGCTAACACGACACAGTACTAACAGAAAACCCTCAACACTTTTGGCCGGCTCATCCGCACAAAACAGTGCCCCCTTTTTTTTCTTTTTTAAATCTCTGCGCAAGCTTTAAAAACGCAAATCTGTGAAAACGCAGACCGTGTGCACAAGCGCATCTCGGGTTTAGTCTATAGGTTTGCGCGTTTGCATATTTATATGTGCACAGGCGTGTAGTCTTTCTTTACAAATTGACCTCAACAAACTTGTCTGGCCTTAAAAATCTTTTTTATCAGTACAGAGGAAAAATGGAAGGAGGCCTTCACTGGGGAGAGACCAACACGGCAAAAATATCTTTCCAAGAAATTTCAGCTGACAAAAAAGTGTTCAATACTAACATGTGTGTTCATTTAGATGGGTGAAATGCAGAGCACACATTCATGGCCACATCACCTCATAACGGCTCAACGGCTCACATAAAAGTTTTTAAAAAAAATTAAAAATCATTTTTAAAAATCAAGCTTCAAACATGTGCTTTCCAATCAGGATTCAGGAGACATCTTCTGACCAAAGACTCTTAATTTTACATCTCTTTAATGAATTGTGTGCAACACCATGTTTTTCGGTGTTCACGCAGATAATCAAATCACATGACCTGTACCCTACTAGCATTAATAATTTTCTGTCACTATTAGGTGTCACTATTGCCAAATTATCATTTAAATCAAATATAGGCCTACAATTCTTAAATAAGTATTCAAGTAGGACACAACATTTATAACAAACAAGAAAAAATTCAAGAAGTGAGAAAAATATTTAGCAAGAAAATACACAAATACTCGCGCATGCGTGAGGCGGAGAAATGTGTACAATCATAATTCTTTATTGCCAAGTAGCCTATATTTTACTCACACAATAAATCTGTCTCAGGGACAGGAGATTATAGTATAAAACACAGTATAGACATACATGGTAAATTATCTGCGTCTTCATTTAGAGGAGAAATCTCGAATAAAGCGCCTCTTTTTTTCTTGATCTTCTGCTGAACAAATTCTTAAGCTCGAATGGATACTTTGACAATTTTCAATCTGGTTTCCGACCGCACCACAGTACAGAGACCGCGCTCATAAAGATAATAAACGATATTCGCTTAAATACTGATACAAGCAAATTATCAGTGCTGGTACTACTCGACCTCAGTGCTGCATTTGACACTGTTGATCACAACATACTTCTTGACAGGCTGGAAAACTGGGTCGGGCTTTCTGGGATATTCCTAAAATGGTTCAGGTCATACTTAGGAGGGAGAGGTTATTATGTGAGTATAGGAGACCATAAGTCTGAGTGGACATCCATGACATGCGGAGTCCCTCAAGGCTCAATTCTTGCGCCACTCCTATTCAACCTGTACATGCTCCCAATGAGCCAAATAATGAGAAGGAACCAAATCGCTTACCACAGCTAAGCAGACGACACACAGCTCTACTTATCCCTATCGCCTAACGATTACAGCCCCGTTGACTCCCTTTGCCAATGCATTGATGAAGTAAACAATTGGATGTGCCAAAACTTTCTTCAGTTAAACAAAGACAAAACTGAAGTAATTGCGTTTGGAAACAAAGATGAAGTTCTAAAGGTGAACGCATACCTTCAGTCTAGGGGTCAAACAACTAAAAATCAAGTCAGGAATCTTGGTGTGTCTCTAGAGTCAGACCTTAGTTTCAGTAGTCATGTCAAAGCAATAACTAAATCAGCATATTATCACCTGAAAAATATTGCAAGAGTTAGATGCTTTGTTTCCAGTCAAGACTTAGAAAAACTAATGCATGCTTTCATCACCAGTAGGGTGGATTATTGTAATGGACTTCTCACTGGCCTTCCCAAAAAGACCATAAGACAGTTGCAGCTCATACAGAACGCTGCTGCTAGGATTCTGAGCAGAACCAGAAAATATGAACACATCACACCAGTCCTCAGGTCTTTACACTGGCTGCCAGTTACATTTAGGATTGATTTTAAAGTATTATTACTGGTATATAAATCATTCAATGGCCTAGGACCTCAATACATTGCAGATATGCTCAGTGAATATAAACCCAACAGATCACTCAGATCATTAGGATCACATCGGCTAGAAATACCAAGGGTTCACTCTAAGCATGGCGAGTCTGCTTTTAGCTACTATGCCAGCCGCAGCTGGAACCAGCTTCCAGAAGAGATCAGATGTGCTCCTACAGTAGTCACATTCAAATCCAGACTCAAAACACATCTGTTTAGCTGTGCATTTACTGAATGAGCACTGTGCCACTGTTCGTCCGACTGTTTGCACTGTATTTTATTTTATGTTTTAATTACTCTGATTTCATGTGATTATTTCTGTATTTTATCTTTTATTCTAAACTGTTTTAATTATTCTGATTTCTTTTGATTATTTTAATTTCTTCTATGTAAAGCACTTTGAATTACCATTGTGTATGAAATGTGCTATATAATTAAACTTGCCTTGCCTTGGTATATTAAACTTTTGCCGTATCCGACCGTCAAAACTCCGAACACATCTTCCTTTTTTAAGAATGACTCAAGTTACGTTCTCTTAACTCCAAGTCCTCCAGAGTCACGCCAAATCCGATTCGAAAGACCGCTGTTCGCCAGCAGCATCTTCTTTGTTTTCAAGTAACGTTAGCAGGGAATCACCTATGGAAATCACGCGGAACCGTCACATCTCTGCCGTCATTGTTAAGCCCGCCCACCAACTCTATACACGATGTGATTGGCCTGACCAGAGTTTGGTTTTTCCAGCTCGAAAAGCCAACGGAGAGTTGCTAAACCACACTTTGCTGCGAAATTATTTTTGCTGCCGCTAGGGTGCGTCTAGATTTCTAGGCTAGTTGAAACTAGAAGCCTTCGCTGTTATTTTTAATGTATTTTGTGCTGCTGTCAGTGTAATTGTACTCAATATAGGTTTAAATAGCTGTTATTTTAGTGCATTACGCGCTGCTCTCGGGGCAGGAGTACTCAATATAGGTTTAAATCGCTGTTATTTTAGTGCATTACGCGGTGCTCTCGGGGCAGGAGTACTCAATATAGGTTTAAATCGCTGTTATTTTAGTGCATTACGCGCTGCTCTCGGGGCAGGAGTACTCAATATAGGTTTAAATCGCTGTTATTTTAGTGCATTACGCGCTGCTCTCGGGGCAGGAGTACTCAATATAGGTTTAAATCGCTGTTATTTTAGTGCATTACGCGGTGCTCTCGGGGCAGGAGTACTCAATATAGGTTTAAATCGCTGTTATTTTAGTGCATTACGCGCTGCTCTCGGGGCAGGAGTACTCAATATAGGTTTAATCGCTGTTATTTTAGTGCATTACGCGCTGCTCTCGGGGCAGGAGTACTCAATATAGGTTTAATCGCTGTTATTTTAGTGGATTACGCGCTGCTCTCGGGGGCAGGAGTACTCAATATAGGTTTAATCGCTGTTATTTTAGTGGATTACGCGCTGCTCTCGGGGGCAGGAGTACTCAATATAGGTTTAAATCACTGTTATTTTAGTGCATTACGCGCTGCTCTCGGGGCAGGAGTACTCAATATAGGTTTAAATTGCTGTTATTTTAGTGCATTACGCGCTGCTCCCGGGGCAGGAGTACTCAATATAGGTTTAAATTGCTGTTATTTTAGTGTATTACGCGCTGCTCTCGGGGCAGGAGTACTCAATATAGGTTTAAATCGCTGTTATTTTAGTGCATTACGCGCTGCTCTCGGGGCAGGAGTACTCAATATAGGTTTAAATCGCTGTTATTTTAGTGCATTACGCGCTGCTCTCGGGGCAGGAGTACTCAATATAGGTTTAAATCGCTGTTATTTTAGTGCATTACGCACTGGTCTCGGGGCAGGAGTACTCCATATAGGTTTAAATCGCTGTTATTTTAGTGCATTACGCACTGCTCTCGGGGCAGGAGTACTCAATATAGGTTTAAATCGCTGTTATTTTAGTGCATTACGCACTGCTCTCGGGGCAGGAGTACTCAATATAGGTTTAAATCGCTGTTATTTTAGTGCATTACGCACTGCTCTCGGGGCAGGAGTACTCAATATAGGTTTAAATCGCTGTTATTTTAGTGCATTACGCACTGCTCTCGGGGCAGGAGTACTCAATATAGGTTTAAATCGCTGTTATTTTAGTGCATTACGCGCTGCTCTCGGGGCAGGAGTACTCAATATAGGTTTAAATCGCTGTTATTTTAGTGCATTACGCACTGCTCTCGGGGCAGGAGTACTCAATATAGGTTTAATCGCTGTTATTTTAGTGCATTACGCACTGCTCTCGGGGCAGGAGTACTCAATATAGGTTTAAATCGCTGTTATTTTAGTGCATTACGCGCTGCTCTCGGGGCAGGAGTACTCAATATAGGTTTAAATCACTGTTATTTTAGTGCATTACGCGCTGCTCTCGGGGCAGGAGTACTCAATATAGGTTTAAATCGCTGTTATTTTAGTGCATTACGCACTGCTCTCGGGGCAGGAGTACTCAATATAGGTTTAAATCGCTGTTATTTTAGTGCATTACGCGCTGCTCTCGGGGCAGGAGTACTCAATATAGGTTTAAATCGCTGTTATTTTAGTGCATTACGCGCTGCTCTCGGGGCAGGAGTACTCAATATAGGTTTAAATCGCTGTTATTTTAGTGCATTACGCACTGCTCTCGGGGCAGGAGTACTCAATATAGGTTTAAATCGCTGTTATTTTAGTGCATTACGCGCTGCTCTCGGGGCAGGAGTACTCAATATAGGTTTAAATCACTGTTATTTTAGTGCATTACGCGCTGCTCTCGGGGCAGGAGTACTCAATATAGGTTTAAATCGCTGTTATTTTAGTGCATTACGCACTGCTCTCGGGGCAGGAGTACTCAATATAGGTTTAAATCGCTGTTATTTTAGTGCATTACGCACTGCTCTCGGGGCAGGAGTACTCAATATAGGTTTAAATCGCTGTTATTTTCGGAGCACTATGAAGTAGGGTATTCCTGCAAAACTGGAGGCTGCAGTTTCAGAGGACCCTAGTTTTTTTATTTTATTTTTTATGTATTAGCAGTTTATAATATTTTATAGCACTTACTATTTAATTCTGTATTTATTATTTTTCAGGGATAATTTAGTTGTTTAATGGTAAAATTTGATTGATATATTGTCATAATAACCAACTCCTCAACCTAAACATACACAGTGATAACCCTCTTGAAATATTTAACTTAAGTTTGTTTTAATATATGAGCAACTATATTCAAGACTCAGTTGTCTTGGAAAAATTATTTTCTGTGTACGTGTGACACTCTCAATTCATTAGCCGCAGTGTGGTGCATCTCGTCTATTGTGCGTCTATTAGTAGCCTACGTTAATTGAAAATAATTTGAAAACCAGTTTACAACATCCAGCAGTACAATTAACTGTAGTGTAGCAGCCTAGTATTAGGTCCATTGAATAGGCATTTATAATTTTTTTGTCAAGTCCATTATATCTGAATATATATATATATATATATATATATATAATATATATAGGATCGTCTGCCTCTCCCTCGTAATTAGCGCCGCCCCGTCCCATAATTCGCCGCCCTTCGCCAGGTTCCCGACTGGAGTGGGTGTGTTTGGAGAGGAGGCGTGAGGAATTGGCGGCGTGTGATGAGGCACACCTGACGAGAATGAAGCCTCATCACCGCGGCTGTTAAATGCCTCTTCCCTGTGCATGCACACTGGTGTCCTCGTGGGTCCAGGAAGGGAGCGCGGAGGGATTCCCACGCCGCCGGAGCCGTGAGTCGCCGGACCCGCAGAGTGAAGATAAGTCATATTTCTGGATTCTATAGACTCTCAGCTACAAGGTGGATTCATTGACAATACACTTCTTGAGACACTTGTATGTGTTCTGATGTGATATATCACCAAGAAATACAAAAACGGAAGTTCAAATGTTTTGTTTTTTATTATATAAAAAGGGTAAACTATAATGAATAAGGGATTTTACATCAAATATTGATTTCCTCAAAGGCTTTAGAACACCTGAAATAAAGTTGGGTGAAAAAATATAAAGAAACAAAATAACTATTTATTTGTTAATTGAATATTCTATGTTCCCTTTACATTTTCTTATAATTTATGTGTCAATTTACCAAACACATCCAAAAACAACCTCTAGATGGCACTGTGCACATCAGTCTATCGCCACATGTGAAAGCAGTTACGCTCTGGCTGTAGGAAGATGTGTGGGATTTATTCCAAACCCCTCCCCTTTTTTATGTTCCTAGGACACCTGACAACGTCGTTGTTTGTTTTATATTGGTCTGTGATTGGTTCACACACCCACAGCATTTTATATCATTAGGTAGGGTAAAGTACCATTTCTCTGTTTTGCATTCTGAAGCTATTAATAGATATGTCAGGGGTGCGCACTTTGACTTTAATTTGTTTTTTTTACCCATCTGTTGTTGTGGTCGGTGTTTAGCTTTAAAATAACGATATATTCAAGCTGTCAAAACCTGAGCTTGAATGACAGGAAGCGCGAGCGAATTAGAGGGCGCCAGTTTCGCGCCTAAACCAATCAGGTTCCTCGTGCAATTGCAGGACACCTCTTGACTAGGAAGTGAATACTATAAACACAGACAGAACATTAAAACAGAGACTATTACGTTAGACAGTCAAGATTAAAATACATTAACAAATATTAATGTTTGTCATATAGGTCCGTAGGTGTGAGTCACTCGCAATCATGTACGTTTTTTTGTGTCTAAATGATTGCACGGTTTTTCGGCCAGTGTATGCATTTTAATGCACAGTCACAAGTCAAAATCATCACATTTTATTTTATATCAAAATTATTTGACACAAAATAATTGACACGCAATATTAGGCTATTATTATTATTTTTTTGTCATCCTTGATCGTACCGAGCCTCTAAAGTGACATGGTGGTGGAAAAAGCACATTTCATACAGATTACCAGAGAGTAGCCTATTTTCTTTTCGTTTTGAATTGTTTAGTTTGAAAGTAGACATTTCAATATTTCTAGATAGAGGCTATATTTCTTCTCATATCTATGAGCGTGTGGTGGAAATTTTAAACTGAATATTAAGCTAACCATGTTTTAACATTTAACCTTACTTAGTACATTGTTTCAGAGTGTTAGCAGGCTAAGACATTCTTTACTTTAGAAGATATGTGTCAAACCCCTGACTGTGTGTATAAATAACATGTATGGTAAATTAAACTAGACAGATGACTAGGTTAGAACTTGTGATTAATAATGAAGTAATCATTCAAACAAAGTCTCCTCTACCTAGAAACAGAAGAGTTTGCCTATGAAGAACCAATCAATTTAATGTCATTTGCTATACCTCCCTATTCTATAAAAACTGTTGTATCCGTGTTTTCGGTGGGATTCTCAATGGAAATTGACAGATCCTCCGGCCTTGTTTATTCTTGGGAGATTCTCAGAGAACTGCTCGAGAACTCCTGGCCGTAATAAAGAGCATTAGAGGACAATTGCTGAAGTCTGTCTGTCATTCAAAGCTGCACAGCAGGTCAGTTTAGGGAACCAAAGAAGTTAGGGTAAGAGACTCGGCCAGTTGTCGACAGTAGACGCAGAGAGCTAGAGTATAAAGAAGTATTAAGTGTCGAATTGCAGACGCTCAGTGTCGATCAGTAGACGCGACAGATATATTTATTAAGTGTCGATTTGTAGACGCTAGTCAGTCAGGTTTAGGGGAAAATCCATTACAGAGGCATACGTTGAGTTTCTATTAATTTATGAGATACACTCTAGTTCACGAGCAATGCAAGTGATCGCGCCGGCACCTCCATGATTATATTGTCTGCTATATTTGCTTCTGATTTATTAAATCCAGGCAATTGGTTGACACAAACTTTGATTACAATTCATACAAAACGAAATGCACTTAAAATAAAGTCTTTCTACATAACAAACATTAATGCAGTGGCCAAAATCATTTCTGGCCTGAAACAGATCACAATAGTCATGTGTGTTTGGAAGTTTTCCTCTCTGTCCTGCAGTTGCCACGCCCCATTTTTCTTTGCCACTCAGTTCCCCATGCAGTTCACCACACCTTCAACTAATTAGCCTCAATCAGTCACAGACTTCATTAGACAGCACCTGTACACACAGCCCTTTCCTTTTGTTCATGCCACATGGAGGAATCCTTGTGTGTTCCTGCTGGAAATGTCGTGTCTCCTGCCTTGTGTGCGTTATTGAACTATGTAAGTTCCATACGTTTCTCCTTTGATGGTATGTTAATTATGACTTGTGAAATTATGAAGTGTGAGCATGATAGGGATGGGCAAATAAAGCCTCTTGAAGCACCGAGGCTTTCCCCTGTTTGTTCCGGGAAAAGATTTGAAGCATTAAGAGTGTCGAAAACAGCGCCATCTTGTGGCAGGTTACATTTGTAGCAGCCATAAACCCGAGTGCAGCGCCGTTGTTCTATCTTTTAGAGTTTTTCTCAATTGTTTACACACAAATTCGGGTACTTGAGACACAATGACCACAACATGTAACTCATTCACTAACCCCCTGAACCAATTCTGATAAACTACAAGCACAATTCCTGCTTTACACTCAAATTGCCATTCTAAAACACACTTTTTTCCAAACACTACACACAATTATCTGCTTTTGGCACAATTTTCATGCAGAAAATAAGGATTGGTTGATCTAACAATGAGGTCTAACATTGTCATGGTCTAACAATGAGGGAGGCTGGGCAAAGAGTACAGCAAAATCTGAGCAGGTACACTGTAGCATCCATCAATCCGGACTTTCCGAAATGAGAATAGGTAAGAAATCTACTCTCACTAGAAAATTGCAGTACTGCATATTTTAGTGATCGACCGATATTGATTTTTTATTACCGATACCAATTATTTGCATGTTTATGTGCCTGATAACCGATATGCAGAACCGATATTTATTTACTGTTATACTTCTGTTTTTGACACAATTATTACAACACAAATGAACTGAACAAACCATTTAATTTATAACAATCACTCCCTTCTATATAATATATAATATATATATATATATATATATATATATATATAAAATATAATATAATAATATAATCACTCCCTCCTAAATAATATATAATATCCCTCCTATATAATATATAAATATAAAACTTTATATTTATACACAAATAAATATAGAGGTCTGAGTCCTTCGTTTGTTTTCATAAATGGTAAATAAATCAAAAACATTTATATTACTACATTATATAATTTATATCTAAATTATACATATAATTTATAAGCATCAGCAGTAACAATGTTAACAATAGGGAAAATAAATGTTAAAAGTCTAATGTTTCATATGGAGAAAATAATGGTCAGGGGATTCATATCACGCATGCAATTCATTTTAAACAGTTTTAGAAGGTTTATGTGCCGTTTAATAGGTTTAAAATAAGAGTGAGGAATAATTCACTGGGTAATATTAATTCACTGAATGATATTAGCTGGAATATAACATTGTCATTATAAATTATTAATAATATTTTTGTAGGTCTAGATCATGAAATGCTTTCTGACAAAGTGCTGTTTATCTATGCATTTTCACAGAACTATATATAGGTTACTCAACCGCGATCGCGCGTGCAGATAATAAATAATTAATTTCCACAAAGCACTATATTTAGATGTGTATTAGCGAAATAATTGCTATGTAGTAAATGATAATATAATCTAGGCTGTTTAAACGAGATAATCTTGTCAAAAGTTTCATTCAGTGGCCGTGCTCCAGCATTCCTGATCATCAACCCAGTGAGTGCAATATGATCGACCCAGTGCTCAGCAATATGAACGAACTTTTTTTTCGAGACTAATGGTGAGCAAATACAACAGATAAAGAATTAAATTCAGCGCTTTTATTTTCAACATGCACTCATTCATGTCTGTTTTATTTAATTCATGTAAAGTTACATCTTTATTGGGGCAGGACATGACGGATTACGCTACGTGACTCCATGAGTTCGTCTCAATTTTTGAGATCCAAGCTGCATAAACTATATCAGGCATTTATGTCTCAAACCTCATTTCTGCATGCCTGTTATGTTAAATAAAGTTGAATAATTAAAGCAAAGCAAGTACCTTCCGTGTGCACAGAGTTGTTGTCGACTGATCTCCTCAGACGCGGGCTGCAATGGCGGAATTCTCAAAACGGCCACAAGATGGCGCCGTTTATCGGCAAATCCGATATTACAAAACCGATACCCGATTATGGGAAAATGCTTAAATATCGGGAAAAATATCGGTAAACCGATACATCGGTCGATCACTAATATCAATACCGTACTCAATGAGTACAGTAGTACATTGTTGCCTGTGGACTGTTCTGTAGGACTGTAAAAATACTGTAAAGTATGTTTCAAGTATTTAGGAAATGTATACCTACTTTGTTTTTACAGTATTTTACTATTTGTTTGGCAGAACTGAAACGAGTTTTCATCCAACGACCCATCATCAGTCTGGAATGGCCTGAGGAACATCACCAACTACAAGTCACCATCCCCTCGATCTGTGGACAATCAACACCTTGCTGACGATTTAAATTCATTTTATTGTAGGTTTGAAAAGCCCTCATTCACACCACACACCCGGTCTGATCTGCACTTCACACATTCATCATCACCTCCTGCACTCCAATTATCACTCCCCCCTCCTGCCATCCAACCTGAGCTTAAGGTCTGTGTGGAGGACGTGAGCCGAGTCTTCAAAAAACAGAAGACTAGGAAAGCCTCAGGCCCAGACGGCATCTCATCTGCTTGTTTAAGAGCCTGCGCTGACCAACTGGCCCCGGTCTTCACGCAGATCTTCAACAGATCATTGGGGCAGTGTGAAGTTCCCTGCTGCTTCAAACGCTCCACTATCATTCCTGTCCCCAAAAACCCCCAAATCACTGGACTTAATGACTACAGACCTGTCGTTCTCACGTCTGTGGTCATGAAGTCGTTTGAAAGACTGGTGCTGGCCCACCTGAAGGACATCACTGGACCCCTGCTGGATCCCTTCCAGTTTGCTTACAGAGCAAACAGGTCTGTGGATGATGCAGTCAACATGGGACTGCATTATATCCTGCAACATCTCGACAGACCAGGGACTTATGCAAGGATCCTCTTTGTGGACTTCAGTTCGGCCTTCAATACCATCATGCCTGGTCTTCTCACAGCCAAACTGACCCAGCTCTCCATACCATCCTCGATCTGTCAGTGGATAACCAGCTTCCTGACGGACCGGCAGCAGCGAGTGAGACTGGGGAAACAAACATCCAAGACACTCACAATCAGCACCGGAGCCCCCCAAGGGTGCGTTCTCTCCCCACTGCTCTTCTCCCTGTACACTAATGACTGCACTTCTAAAGACCCCACCGTCAAGCTCCTGAAATTTGCAGACGACACCACTGTCATCGGTCTCATCCAAAACGGTGACGAGTCTGCTTACAGACTGGAGGTTGAACAGCTGGCTGTCTGGTGCAGTTATAACAACCTTGAGCTGAACACGCTCAAAACAGTGGAGATGATCGTGGACTTCAGGAGGAACAGCCCAGCACTCCCCCCACTCACCATCATGAACAGCACTGTGGAAGCAGTGGAGTCATTCAGGTTCCTGGGCACTACCATCTCTCAGGACCTGAAGTGAGACAATCACATTGACTCCACTGTGAAAAAGGCCCAGCAGAGACTGTACTTCCTTCGCCAGCTGAGGAAGTTCAACCTGCCACAGGATCTGCTGATTCAGTTCTACTCAGCCGTCATTGAGTCTGTCTTGTGCGCTTCCATCACTGTCTGGTTTGGTTCAGCTACCAAATCAGACATCAGGAGACAACAACGGACAGTCCGGACTGCGGAGAGGATCATTGGTGCCCCCCTGCCAAACCTCCAGGACCTGTACTCTTCCAGAGTGAGGAAGAGAGCAGGTAAAATCATCGCAGATTCCACTCACCCTGGACACCACCTGTTCGAACTGTTACCGTCAAGACGGAGACTCCGATCACTGGCCACAAGAACATCTCGGCACAGGAACAGTTTCTTCCCACAGGCCATTTCCCTCCTGAACAGTTAACACTCCTCCCAAGGCATATGCCTGTAAGTGCAATACTCCCACTGTTTAGTGCAATATCCTACAACTCAGGTGATACTTATATGTAGATTTATTTATTTATAATATTCAAAACACTGTAAATAGGTTCATAATCTGTAAATCTGAAAATGTCTATTCTGACTAAACCCAACTGTGATAGTTTTATTCTCATATATTTATATTTTTATTTTTTATTCTTATAATTTGTAGTATTATGTTTCATGTTGTATTTTTATATGTCCACTGGAAGCCTCAGTACCAAAACAAATTCCTTGTGTGTGCAAGCACACTTGGCAATAAAGCTCTTTCTGATTCTGATTCTGAAAGATTACCAACACAAGGTGGTCGGGAACGTGTTCTGTCTCCTGAACAGGAAACTGAAATCATAAACATGGTCCTAGAAAACAACGCCATAACATTACAGCAAATACAAAGAAAAATAATAGAAAACAATGACACATTTGAAAATATTGATAGGGTAAGCTTATCAACACTGGACCGTGTCTTGCGCAGAAATCATCTCAGGATGTAGAAGGTTTACAGGGTGCCATTTGAACGCAATTCAGAAAGAGTCAAAGAATTGCGATATAACTATGTGCAAGTACGTCTCACAATTGATGCATACTCCCAACACTGTATACGGTAAATACACATATCAATATTGTAATCATAATGATTGTGCTTCACAATAGTGACCACTCCATGTCTATGTCTAATATTGTCATGTGTTTTTCATAGAGTCCTTGAGCTAGAGGTGGCTGAAGTGGAGCACCAGTTCATCTTCATTGATGAGGTTGGGTTCAACCTCACAAAGAGACGAAAGAGGGGAAGCAATATCATCGGCCAGCGTGCCATTGTTGGAGTCCCAGGCCAGCGCGGAGGGAACATCACAATGTGTGCAGCGATATCCCACCACCATCCATCACCATGCTACCCTTGGCCCCTACAACACCGCCCATCTGATCACATTCCTGGACACCCTACACAACACACTTATTCCACCAGATCATGTAGATGGCCCAGAGCAGCTCAGGTACATTGTCATTTGGGACAACGTAAGTTTCCACAGGGCTGCTCTGCTTTGTAACTGGTTCACTGCCCAACCACGCTTATTAGTTGTTTATCTCCCTCCATATTCTCCATTCCTAAAAATTTTTCTGCCTGGAGATGTAAAGTGTATGACCGAAATCCACAAACGCGTATACCTCTTCTCCAAGATATGGAGGACGTGTAGCAGGGATATGTTACACCAGATTATAAATCATTTTGTTTTAATTATTTGTTTTGGGGCATTTTATTTTGAAAGACGTTTGTGTGCTCTTACCAAAGGTATTCATCACAGTATGCACGTCGGCTGACGTCATACGTACGAGTGAGGTTCAAACAGCAGTGCAATCGGAGATTCATCCTCTTTCCTGCAATGTCACTTGAGGAGAGGTACGATTTCATGAGCTCCGTGCACTTGATGTAAAAATTGAGTTATAAATGTTCATGTCAGGTTAAACAATCAATTGTGAAAGAGTATTCATTGAGGCGTTACATTTGACTATTTGTTCGAGTCATTAACTTGTTAAATTAAGTTTATTTGTGAGCTGTTAATGAGTGAATAGTGCATTGCGTGAAATGGCGGCGCGGTGTGTGCGTCACGAGTGAGATATGTTAGTGGCTAAGCGGCTAACGTCTCGATTAAAGGAAATTTGATATATATATATAGATATATATATATAGATATATAGATGTGTATATTTGGTACGCATATTAAATATATTCTAGTTTACATTGCAATTACTGTGTTCTGTAGTTAACTAACTGGTGTATTTAAACATGTATTTTGTGGTTAACAGGCGAAAGAGCTGCGGTTAAGAGTGCCTGTCTGTTTATGCGTTTTATCACACAGGCATTGTGATTAAATTCATCATAAGTACAACCAGCTTTGTGTGGAAGATTATTTTATTCAAAACATCTAAAATAACACAACGCAGAGGAACAACCGCTACAGACGCATGTGGAGATATAGCAACTGATGCTTTTAATGGCTGGAATCGCCATGCTAGGCGATAGTTCCCCCGCTGCTTGGCCAGGGAAAACATTGCTTGTGATGTGGATGAGATGCTGTGGCCAGATCGCAACAGAAGAGAGGATGCAGCATAGTTTTAATTTTTTTATTTTTTTTTACCGTAACCGTGTACAGTAAATTCTTCTGTTGTAGTGTATGTGCAACTTTGTGTTGGTTGGGAATTGGATGTACACTGTGTACATTGTTTTTGTGGGAGAAATAAAAAAAAATATGTTGCTGTGTATTTTTGTGTTCTGAGTATAAAAACAATATTCTCAAAAATTTTACAACACCCTGATGTATGTACTGTCTGTAGTAAGTGTAACACTGAACAAAAAAGGCCCTAAGTCATTATGATGAATGGAGAAGTGTTTCCATTCATCATAGTGTTTTACATTGAGCACATCAGTGTTCAACTGGTTCTTATAAATGTCTATTCATATGATGGTTTCTGTGTGTCATTTGAAAACAAAATACCATTTTGAGAAGAAATAACATTGTTTTGAATGTAAAGTTTAATTTAGCAGGAGAATTGAGTGGTTTTGCCCATTGTGTGTGTTTATTAATTTGTGTATAGAGTTCTGAGAATACGAGGCATTCTTTAAGAAGATGTGTGTAAACAATCCAGAAAAACTGTAAGCATAAATAAAAGCCAGAGAACGCTAAATGTTCAGTTTTCTGATAATATAATTCACATATTAAAGTGTGGCAATAAATTAAATGTAACAATTATATTAATACTAATTACACTCACCTAAAGGATTATAAGGAACACCATACTAATACTGTGTTTGACCCCCTTTCGCCTTCAGAACTGCCTTAATTCTACGTGGCATTGATTCAACAAGGTGCTGAAAGCATTCTTTAGAAATTTTGGCCCATATTGATAGGATAACATCTTGTAGTTGATGGAGATTTGTGGGATGCACATCCAGGGCACGAAGCTCCCGTTTCACCACATCCCAAAGATGCTCTATTGGGTTGAGATTTGGTGGCTGTGGGGGCCATTTTAGTTCAGTGAACTCATTGTCATGTTCAAAAACTGATTTGAAATGATTCGAGCTTTGTGACATGGTGCATTATCCTGCTGGAAGTAGCCATCAGAGGATGGGTACATGGTGGTCATAAAGGGATGGACTTGGTCAGAAACAATGCTCAGGTAGGCCGTGGCATTTAAACGATGCCCAATTAGTACTAAGGGGCCCAAAGTGTGCCAAGAAAACATCCCCCACATCATTACACCACCACCACCAGCCTGCACAGTGGTAACAAGGCATGATGGATCCATGTTCTCATTCTGTTTAAGCCAAATTCTGACTCTACCATCTGAATGTCTCAACAGAAATCGAGACTCATCAGACCAGGCAACATTTTTCCAGTCTTCAACTGTCCAATTTTGATGAGCTCTTGCAAATTGTAGCCTCTTTTTCCTATTTGTAATGGAGATGAGTGGTACCCGGTGGGGTCTTCTACTGTTGTAGCCCATCCGCCTCAAGGTTGTGCGTGTTGTGGATTCACAAATGCTTTGCTGCATACCTCGGTTGTAACGAGTGGTTATTTCAGTCAAAGTTGCTCTTCTATCAGCTTGAATCAGTCGGCCCATTCTCCTCTGACCTCTAGCATCAACAAGGCATTTTTGCCCACAGGACTGCCGCATACTGGATGTTTTCCCCTTTTCACACCATTCTTTGTAAACCCTACAAATGGTTGTGCGTGAAAATCCCAGTAACTGAGCAGATTGTGAAATACTCAGACCAGCCCGTCTGGCACCAACAACCATGCCACGCTCAAAATTGCTTTAATCACCTTTCTTCCCCATTCTGACATTCAGTTTGGAGTTCAGGAGATTGTCTTGACCAGGACCACACCCCTAAATGCATTGAAGCAACTGCCATGTGATTGGTTGATTAGATAATTGGATTAAGGAGAAATTGAACAGGTGTTCCTAATAATCCTTTAGGTAATTGTATATTAGGGGTGTAATGGTATACAAAATTCACGGTTCGGCTCGATACGATACACTTGTGTCACGGTTCGGTATGTTTTCGATACAGCAAAAAGAAAGAAATGCCAGAGAAATTTCCTTGATTTATTTTTTTTAACTATATTTTTATTAAAACTAACATCATGAGGTATGATATATTTTTTACTTTGAGCAATGATGGAGCAATACTCGACTTTTCTTAGAAGCATATAAAACAAAAGAGCTCCTTGGACAAAATGAAATGTAATATTGTAGTAATAAACAAAGGTTTATTTTAGTTCAGAATAACATAAGAGGCCGCGCCTACATTTGAAATAACGAGATTTTGGTCAGCAGGAAAATGGTCAGTTTAAAAATGCGTACCGAGAACCGAACCGAAAGCCTCGTACCGAACGGTTCAATACGGATACGTGTATCGTTACACCCCTAATATATATATATATATATATAAATAAAAGTAATTTAAATTGACTTAAACTTCCAAAACCCTGTAGAGTAGTGGTCTGGGTTCAAACATTTCGACACGCAAAGTGAAGCATTCACGTGACTGGAAAGAAAGTGAGGCTTTTCGTTGATCACGTGTTTCTCTGAAAACAATACACGCTCTGACACGGAGCTTCATGAGAAATTTCGCTACGAACTCGATACACGCTTAAGCTTCATTGTCATTTGTAACATCACTAGAGCACGAATATTGCATTCCGTTCAGTCTGTCTGTTTAAATGTACTGTTAGATTGAACCATTCAACTTGGTTTATATTGCTCATGTGACTCTGTAAAACACATTAATACAGAATATTACAAACCTAAATGGACAACTTAAAAAGGGTTTCGTTCTTTTGGTAAAAACTTTATTTTTTCATGGTAAGGATGACCTTTGCTTGGAATTGCCCTCTGGTGTTCCTCCCCAGCTCCACCTGCATAATTTATGCATCTTGCTACCATACTCATCATCCAAGCATTATTAGTCCCACTGGGTGGTTTATGTAAGCTCGAGTTGAAGCTGGACATTTCTATGGACAAAAGGCAGTTGAAAATTAATGGTGCACGGTGAGAACATGAACCATGTTCTTGGAACATGTTGTTGTCATTATTGAACTTTGCACAGGGTTAGCCAAGTGTGCTGAGAGTTCAGGGCCGAGAATGGTTTGTAATTGTGCCGTGCCGTACCAGGCTCAAGTGGAAACACAACTGGAACTTTTTCCTAAGGTGGAAAAGCAGCTTTTGTTTCTCAGCACATACAGATGAACTACTTACTGTGATCTCAGACTGTGGAGATGTGGTTTCTCCACTGCATGGATCTTCATGTGTCGCTTCAGGTGACTTTTAATAGAGAAACTCTTTCCACACTGATCACACGTGTGCGGCTTCTCTCCAGTGTGGATCCTCTCATGTCTTTTCAGAGGTGATGAAACACTGAATCTCTTGTCACAGTGTGAACACTTGTAAGGTTTTTCTCCAGTGTGGATCCTCTCATGTCTTTTCAGAGATGATAACTCACTGAATCTCTTGTCGCAGTGTGAACACTTGTAAGGTTTTTCTCCAGTGTGGATCTTCTCATGTGTTTTCAGATATGTTGACTGTCTGAATCTCTTGTTGCAGTGTGAACACTTGTAAGGTTGTTCTCCAGTGTGGATCCTCTCATGTGATCTCAGATGTCCTGATCGTCTGAATCTCTTGTCACAGTGTGAACACTTGTAAGGTTTTTCTCCAGTGTGGATCATCTCATGTGTTTTCAGATGTGATGAAACACTGAATCTCTTGTCACAGTGTGAACACTTGTAAGGTTTTTCTCCAGTGTGGATCATCTCATGTTTTTTCAGATGTTGTGACAGACTGAATCTCTTGTCACAGTGTGAACACTTGAAAGGTTTTTCTCCAGTGTGGATCCTCTGGTGCAGTTTTAAATCCTTTGCTGTAACAAAAGTCTTCTCACACTCAAAGCACATGTACTCTCTCACACCAGTGTGTATTTTCTCATGTCCATGTAAAGTGTGCAGCAGTGAAAAAGTCTTTCCACACACGGAACATGAATACGGCTTCTCCTTCGTATGAACTCTCAGGTGTGTCTTCAGGTATGACGCACAGGTAAATGTTTTTCCACACTGATCACATGTGAACGGCTTCTCTCCGGTGTGAATCCTCATGTGGACATTAAGGGATGATGATTGACTGAAACTCTTTCCACACTGATCACATGAGAACGGCTTCTCTCCGGTGTGGATCCTCATGTGAACATTAAGATGTTGTTTGGTGTTGAGACTCTTTCCACACTGATCACATGAGAACGGCTTCTCTCCAGTGTGAACTCTCATGTGAACATCAAGATGTTGTTTGGTGTTGAGACTCTTTCCACACTGAGTGCAGGTGAAAGATTTCTTGGCTCTTTGTTTCTTTAAAAATGTCTGTTTACTCTTTGAGGGTTTTTCTCCAGGTTGGACATGATGTTCCTCCTCCACTTCACTCAGTTCTTCACTCTCCTCCTTCACTTCACTCAGTTCTTCTCTCTCCTCCTTCACTTCACTCAGTTCTTCTCTCTCCTCCTTCACTTCACTCAGTTCTTCACTCTCCTCCTTCACTTCACTCAGTTCTTCTCTCTCCTCCTTCACTTCACTCAGTTCTTCACTCTCCTCCTTCACTTCACTCAGTTCTTCACTCTCCTCCTTCACTTCACTCAGTTCTTCACTCTCCTCTCTCTCTTCCATCGGGTCTGACATGAAAGAAAAAATCTCATTTTAAAATTTTCTAAATAATCAAAATAGTTCAAAGAGTTAATGAACATTAAAATTATCCCAGATGTAACAGACAACTTCTATAAAATACAATAATTTATGTATTTTTTTTATAAATTAATTATAAATCCCTGAAACTTTCCATGAATGAGGTACACTGATCTTCCAGTTATTTTTTCCACAAATCCCATGTTTCTGTAGTGAAAACTATTAAATATGTTTGATCAATGACACACTTATCTAACATATGAACATTAAAATACACAATACTGCCATATTTTGACACCAACTTTTAGATTAATATTTAATTATGTTAAAAACTACTAAAACATTTTAATTAAGGGCCATTCACACTGAACTTCTTCCATTGACTTCACATGCATGTGAAAGTGGGACACAAGAAACACAAGATCAAGTGAATTTCACTGCGAGAAAGAACACAAATGTTTGCAGTAAAGCAGAGTAGATTGTAAAATTTGTACATGTTGGACAATTTTTAAAAATACTCAAATTAAGGTAAAAATTCCATTATGTTGTAAAATAAAACAGACAAAATATTTAGATTTAGCTTGACCTGATATTGACAATATGAAACCTCCCTTTGCTGACCATTTGTTTAAAAAAAAAAACCCAGAACATTCTGTACCATTTCATAGTTTAACTGCATATCTATAAGTGATGAAGTGCTTGAATGTTTCTAACATGAATGTTCTCCAGCATCATGAATGAATGAAGAATAAACACCAACCTCTTTGTTCTTCAGGATCTTCAGTGTGTTTCATTCTGCAGGTTCTGGATCACTCGTGTTCTCACTGTCCTCTTTAATAAACTCAGTCTTTACAGATTTCAGTTCTTGCTGATGCTTTCATGCTCGTCTTCACTTGTAGCTGATGGGAATTTACAGCATTTATTGAATAATTACAGCATTTATTGAATAATTATAGCATTTATTGAATAATTACAGTTGGAGGAGCTTCACTGATGATGAATTGTAGTGGGAGGAGCTGATCTGCCAAAATAAAAAAATATACAAGTTACGGAGTTTGTTTTTATGCTCATGGACATCAGAATATCCTCTCGAAACGCGAGAGTATATTCGCCGCCTGCAGCGCTTAACGATTGCCTTGTGCAACCCATGTTGAGAGACGAGAGATAGAAGACGCAGCACCCCTGAACACTTACGCTGTTTGTGAAATTGCGTCTCGCAGACAGTTTTAATGACTGATTTATATTTAATAATCTGTGTGGATTAATTTACTAATACAACCTACATGCTTAAGTGAATCAGTAGCTGCGTTTACATGGACACTAGGGATGGGCATTCGATTAAATTTTCTTAGTCGATCGTCGGGAGAATTAACGATCGACTATCGATTAATCATTAATATTTTTATATTCAAATTCATTATTTATTTTTATAAATTAAAAATGCAATGAAAATACAAAAATACAGCGCGTTTTTCCTCGATTAGGTCTTTATTACAAGATGATCAACTTGTGGCAGTAAAACTGGACGTTCGGTTAGGCTAAACTTGAAGATATATATGCGCTGCGGTGCTCGAAAGCAACGGAACCTGCAGCTGCGAGTTGGCGTTCTTAAACAGAGACCCTCGTTTGTTCCAAAATAATAAATAATAAAAAAAATCATGTTAAACAATAACTTAACCAAAAACATATTAATACTTAGATCTGACAGGTTTTGTCAAAATGTAACTCGAAACTATCCAAGAACGGAGTCGAGAAAGAGGGTGAGAGAGATTAGCCTACATACTGTAACAATCAATTCGGCTAGGCTACTTAACAAAGCCTCATAAAAAATAACTAGTAACTCACATACAACTTCTACACCAGTCTACTGATTTTTGTTGGGAAAGATAAGCATGTTGATGACATGATCTGAGGTCAGACGCGACCGCAACCTGACCGTCAAGCCTCGTTTACACTTTCGCCTGGCTCTGCAGCGCGAGTCTCCACAGACTGCGCGCGCACCTCCCCAAACAGACGAGGCGTTTATACTCGACGCGCTCGCCTGTGAAACACCGAATACCGCAATGACGTCATTTTTGCCGCGCTCACCTTCGCGCTCGTGCGGACGCGTCGAGTGTAAACAAGGCTTCAGTCCGCCGCTGAAAACACCCGCTCTGAGGAGACTGACGTTGCCGGGATGCACAGGTACCTCCGCGCTAACTTGACCAGCCCGGGGAACACGTTCACTTTCCACTCACACTACGCAACGCAGCAGCATAAGTTTAATGATAATCGATAACAAATTAACGTGATCGACGAAATTCTTAATGATCAATAATCGATCGTCGATTAATCATGCCCATCCCTAATGGACACTTATAATCGGATTGACGGCTCAATCGGACTAAAAACCTTCATGTAAACACCTTAATCGATCCGATTGAGCTCGATCCGATTGAAATTTAGATCCGATTGAAAGGGGTGGTTTACTCCTTTTGTAATCCGATCGAGAGAACATGTAAACACTTGATCGGATTGAAAACCTAAACTAAAAGGACTGCGTTAGTGCAAAGACGTTAATTAATAGCGTAATGACGTATGACGCATGGAACGAGCTGTTCTTTCTGTTGAATAAAGTGTATACAAAATGAGTTTTCCGTTATTAATAAATTCTCATTTCACTCAGCGTCTGTGAAGTGAAGCAGGACAAAGTCCCACCAGTGCTTGTTTAAGATTATCATCCATAGACGACTAGTTTTGGGCGCAGGGTTTTACTGCGTGTTCAATATAAGCAGCATGGGAAAGCGGTTCATGCTCATCGTCTCCAAATCATGACCAGAGATGGATAAATATTAAGTCTGCTGTTTAAAAAAAATAAAGAACCAATAGAGGAGAATAGTTATGCGCGAACAGCGGCATATTCGTGCAGTGTGCGCATGTCAAAAAATCAATTCCGATTTGAATCTTGTGACATATAAACGCGCACATCAACCCGATAACTATTTATCGTTCATGTAAACACCGTGTTCGGATTCATCAATCGGATTGATTTCATTCCGATTGAACCATGTAAACGCAGCTACTGTTTGCAGGAATTTCCTGCATTATATATGGGAGACCTGCGGGAATGATTAAAATTATGCGCAATACCCGATTTTTGCATTTACACTATACACTGCTGAAACTACCAAATATAGACGTTCTGACATGGAAAAGGAAGTAAAACAGCACGAAATGCAATGGATACAGATGCAAATTTAATTGGATTGTTGTGGTCTTTTATCGCATTGTATTTGTTTTTTAAGCTTTTTATCTTACGATGGCACTGTAGCCACGAGCGCTTAAAACCGTGCCTCCCAATATATCGTGAAATGTCTTCAAACACCGATTTATTTCTGTAACAACCCTACATTTTTCTCTTCACCCCAAACACTCAAAAGACATAAAACCTCCACTGTGTGTATCCTTAAGTCATGTGATCTCAGTTGTTGGTGTCCACCTGAGTTGATGTCACTTTTTTAATGACGTACGACTCGCATTTACTGGGGAATATCCGATTTATCTCCGTACATGGCACACACAAATGCACGTATCCGATTAATATTGGATATATATCCAAGATGGCGCCGCGGATGGCTGCCTCGGTGTGGAGCTCTCCAGCTATTGTGTTGTTTTTGTTCGTTTGTTCTGCGTTTAGTCATTCTTTTCCTATCAGTTTCACCAAAGACGAACTACTGGACATTAGGAAAAACACACCAGAGACCTTTTCTACAGTTTTTGATTATTCGGACGTTTTGCTGGACATTCTCGTCGGAGGTGCAGCGTTGTTGTTCAAACGCGCGTTCAGACGCAAACGCGGGAAGCGAGCCGGCGCGCTGGTTAAACTCCGCGAGCGCGGCCTGCGTACTGCACTCCCCAGTATTCATCTCGCGAATCTCCGATCCCTTCCTAACAAAACGGATGAACTTCTTCTCCTCACCCACACTAACAAGGATTTTTTAAACTCTGCTGCTTTGTGCTTCACTGAAACCTGGCTGAGTGAAGCCATACCATACAACGCAATACATCTGCCGGGCTTCCAGCTGTTCCGAGCGGATCGCATCGCGGAGCTAACGGGGAAAACGAGAGGTGGTGGATTGTGTTTCTACATTAACGAAAGTTGGTGTTCAGATGTAACAACACTGAAGAAGATGTGCTCTCCTAATTTAGAGGCACATTTCATAAACTGTAAACCCTTCTACTCGCCTCGGGAATTTTCCTCTTTCATTCTCGTGAATGTTTACATCCCTCCAGACGCGTGCGTGAGCGCGGCGCTACAACAGCTGGCTGAACAAATATCTGAAACGGAACAAAGGTACCCAGACTCTCTTTTAATCATTCTTGGGGATTTTAACAAAGCAAATCTTTCCCGTGAACTACCAAAATACAGACAGCACGTTACATGTCCCACCAGAGACAGTAATATACTGGACCACTGTTACACCACAATAAGAAATGCGTATCACTCCGTCCCACGGGCAGCTTTGGGGCTCTCTGATCACTGTTTGGTTCATCTCATACCGACCTACAGGCAGAAACTGAAATCAGCTAAACCTGGAATACGGACTGTAAAAAGATGGACTAATGAAGCAGAGCAGAATCTACAGGCCTGCTTTGATTGCACTGATTGGACTGTTTTTGAAGCTGCTACCAATGATCTGGATGAGCTCACAGATACTGTAACATCATATATAAGTTTCTGTGAGGATACATGCATTCCTACCAGGACATTCTTATCATTCACTAATGATAAACCATGGTTTACTGGGAAACTCAAACACCTTTGTCATGCCAAAGAGGATGCTTACAGAAGTGGGGATAAAATCTTGTATAACCAGGCCAGAAACAGATTGACAAAGGAGATCAGAGTTGCTAAAAGGAACTACTCTGATAAACTGAAAAAACAGTTTTCATCCAACGACCCATCATCAGTCTGGAATGGCCTGAGGAACATCACCAACTACAAGTCACCATCCCCTCGATCTGTGGACAATCAACACCTGGCTGACGATTTAAATTCATTTTACTGCCGGTTTGAAAAGCCCTCATTAACACCACACACCCGGTCTGATCTGCACTTCACACTTTCACCATCACCTCCTGCACTCCAATTATCACTCCCCCCTCCTGCCATCCAACCTGAGCTTAAGGTCTGTGTGGAGGACGTGAGCCGAGTCTTCAAAAAACAGAAGACTAGGAAAGCCTCAGGCCCAGACGGCATCTCATCTGCTTGTTTAAAAGCCTGCGCTGACCAACTGGCCCGGTCTTCACGAAGATCTTCAACAGATCATTGGAGCAGTGTGAAGTTCCCTGCTGCTTCAAACGCTCCACTATCATTCCTGTCCCCAAAAAACCCAAAATCACTGGACTTAATGACTACAGACCTGTCGCTCTCACGTCTGTGGTCATGAAGTCGTTTGAAAGACTGGTGCTGGCCCACCTGAAGGACCTCACTGGACCCTTGCTGGATCCCTTTCAGTTTGCTTACAGAGCAAATAGGTCTGTGGATGATGCAGTCAACATGGGACTGCATTATATCCTGCAACATCTCGACAGACCAGGGACTTATGCAAGGATCCTCTTTGTGGACTTCAGTTCGGCCTTCAATACCATCATGCCTGGTCTTCTCACAGCCAAACTGACCCAGCTCTCCATACCATCCTCGATCTGTCAGTGGATCACCAGCTTCCTGACGGACCGGCAGCAGCGAGTGAGACTGGGGAAACACACATCCAAGACACTCACAATCAGCACCGGAGCCCCCCAAGGGTGCGTTCTCTCCCCACTGCTCTTCTCCCTGTACACTAATGACTGCACTTCTAAAGACCCCACTGTCAAGCTCCTGAAATTTGCAGACGACACCACTGTCATCGGTCTCATCCAAAACGGTGACGAGTCTGCTTACAGACTGGAGGTTGAACAGCTGGCTGCCTGGTGCAGTTATAACAACCTTGAGCTGAACACGCTCAAAACAGTGGAGATGATCGTGGACTTCAGGAGGAACAGCCCAGCACTCCCCCCACTCACCAACATGAACAGCACTGTGGAAGCAGTGGAGTCATTCAGGTTCCTGGGCACTATCATCTCTCAGGACCTGAAGTGGGACAATCACATTGACTCCACTGTGAAAAAGGCCCAGCAGAGACTGTACTTCCTTCGCCAGCTGAGGAAGTTCAACCTGCCACAGGATCTGCTGATTCAGTTCTACTCAGCCGTCATTGAGTCTGTCTTGTGCGCTTCCATCACTGTCTGGTTTGGTTCAGCTACCAAATCAGACATCAGGAGACTACAACGGACAGTCCGGACTGCGGAGAGGATCATTGGTGCCCCCCTGCCAAACCTCCAGGACCTGTACTCTTCCAGAGTGAGGAAGAGAGCAGGTAAAATCATCACAGACTCCACTCACCCTGGACACCACCTGTTTGAACTGTTACCGTCAAGACGGAGACTCAGATAACTGGCCACAAGAACATCTCGGCACAGGAACAGTTTCTTCCCACAGGCCATTTCCCTCCTGAACAGTTAACACTCCTCCCAAGGCATATGCCTGTAAGTGCAATACTCCCACTGTTTAGTGCAATATCCTACAACTCAGGTGATACTTATATGTAGATTTATTTATTTATAATATTCAAAACACTGTAAATAGGTTCATAATCTGTAAATCTGAAAATGTCTATTCTGACTAAACCAAACTGTGATAGTTTTATTATCATATATTTATATTTTTATTTTTATTTTTTTTATTCTTATAATTTGTAGTATTATGTTTCATGTTTCATGTTGTATTTGTATTTGTATAGTCCACTGGAAGCCTCAGTACCAAAACAAATTCCTTGTGTGTGCAAGCACACTTGGCAATAAAGCTCTTTCTGATTCTGATTCTGATTCTGATTCATATCCGATTTATTACCACATATGAGTGAGGCCTGAATCCGATCTGAGAAAATCGGAATACATGCGTTTTGTTCCTGCTTACACGTTCACCGGTCATATCCGATCTGTGCCACATGAGAGGAAAAAATCGGATTTAGGTCACTTGAACCATGCAGTGTAAATGGGTCCTTAAGAGTAAAACCAACCCTACAAAAACTCAGCCTAGACAACCACAGCAATCATGCTCTTTGAGCCATTTCCAAAAGATGCACACGTCACATCATTACACTGCACACATTGGTTCCAAATGGAAGAAAGACAAACTGCAAATAGCTTTTAATATATTTAAAAACTGTTTATCGATATACCAGAGTGCTGTTAAGAAAGCCAAGTCTCTCTATTTTTCTAACTTGATCAAGAAACTTCATCAAACTCCTAGAGTTCTTTTTTCGGTTATAAATTCGGTACTAAATCCTTCTGTACAGACTATCCATAATCCTACTAGTGCATTATGTGAGGACCTCTTTAATCATTTTGGGGCCAAAATTTCTAATCTAAGAGCTCAAATACAAGTGACCAATGATGAAATGATGAGTCCATCAGCCTCTTGGACTACTTTTAATTCTATCTCCCTGCAATCGTTAAAAGAGGTAACCTTAAAGCTAAAAACCTCCCCAAGCCCCCATGATATTATACACCCCCACTACTTGAAGCAATTAATTGATTTTCTAGGACCAGGGCTTGTATCTCTACTCAAATGTCTGTAATCAGGGTTGCAATCATCCCTGAGAGTTTAAAATGGCCACTGTCACCCCTGTGCTTAAGAAATCTTGGTAACGCTTCCTTTTACAGTCCTGTTACCCATGTACTTACTATGTACTTATTATAGTAATTATAATTACTGGGTAATAACTAGGTACTAACCCTGAACCTACCCCTAACCCATGTACTTACCTTATATTAGCCAGTACTTTCTAGGTAAGTACACTGTAAGTACACGTAAGTACTGTACTGTAAAAGGAAGCGTTACCGAAATCTTCACTGGATTCTTCTAATTTAGCAAATTTTCGGCCTGTTTCTGTTCAACCAATCATCTCTAAAGTGCTGGAAAAATTGCCTCCTTACAACTTCAGTCGTTTTTAACCAATAATCACATCTATGAGACCTTTCAATCAGGTTTTAAATCACTGCATAGTACTGAAACTGCCCTTGTAAGAGTTCTTAATGATATCCTAATGGCTACTGATTCTGGTGATTCTGTCATTTTAGTTATGCTGGACCTGTCTTCAGCTTTTGACACTGTTGATCATGCAATTCTCATCTCTCGCTTGGAGTCCTATGTGCGTCTGGGAGGGGCGGTTTTAAATTGGTTCAAATCTTTCATAACAAACAGAGCCTTCTCAGTTAAAATAGGAAATTTTACTTCCTCTTTACGCAAGTTAACCTGTGGTGTACCTCACGGGTCTGTTCTTGCACCTACTCTTTTCTCTCTCTATTTACTTCCCTTGGGGTCCATCTTTAGAAAACACAACATTTCTTTCCATTATTACGCTGATGATATGCAAATCTATCTGCCTTTGATCACAGAAAAAAAGGATGTTCTTAATAGTTTATCAGCATGTCTGGATGACATAAAATTATGGCTCTCAAAAAAATTTCTTTTCCTAAACTCAGATAAATCGGAAGTCATTAGCCGCGTTTCCACTGCCGGGCCAGGGCCGAGCCGTGCTAGTGCGTGCCAGGGCCAGTCGCGTTTCCATGGTCACTTCCGGGGCTTGATCGGGGCAACGGCCAGGATTTCTGGCCCGTCGAATACCTTGGGCCAAAGTGGGCCAGCTCGGGCTAGAGGCGTGCTCAAGGTAAAAGGCGGAGTTTATCGGTTTTATGGAACGTTATGATCTGAAGCAAGATGCACATTTCCCTTTTTTATATCGCGCAAAATAATCGCTGCAAAGCTCAACGTCAATTTGACGGCGTGTGAAGAAACGAGGATGTTATAAAATACATCGATGCTGAACTTTCTAAGCTAAGCATGCAGCGATCAACACTTCAAGTTCAGGAAAAAATAAAAAAAAGTTGCGGGCGCAGTATTGTTCAACGCGATAAAAACGCACAACGGACAAAGCGGAGATCAGAAAAAGAACTTTCCATGGTTCGACTTGATGGACGTGTGCTGGGTCACCGTCCCTCTCTTAGTGACAACTCGCAACTCGTCAAATGGGTTGGGTTGTATGTATGACGTTTGATCCAGAAAGGCGTGTTCGGGGCGGGGTTTAGGGCAGCGCTGCGGGGCTACTGGCCCGGCAGTGGAAACGCAAGCCCGGTGCTTAAGCCCCGAGGCCACTGGCTCGGCTCAGCTTGCCGTTAGCCCTGGCCCGGAGCTAGCCCGGCAGTGGAAACATGGCTATTGTCTTTGGCCCCTCTGAAACTAGAATACAAAACTTACCTAATCTTGGGTTCTTAAATCTTGCTATTTCATCACAAGTGCGAAATCTGGATGTGGAAATTGACACGGCTTGAAATTTGACTGGCAAATTGCCTCTGTAGTGGGCTCTATTTTTTTTTATCTTCGCTCTCTCTCTAAAATTAAAACCTTTCTTTCTAACGCCTCGTTAGAGGTTGCTATCCATACCTTTATTACATCTCGGCTGGATTACTGCAACTCTCTATATTATGGTGTTTCAAAGACTCAAATCTCCCGTCTACAAGTCGTTCAAAATGCAGCAGCTAGATTCCTGAAGGGATGTAAAAAGTTTTATTATGTTACACCCTTTCTGAGATCTCTACATTGGATACCTGTTCAGTATAGTACTGGTCTACAAATCTTCAAATAATCTTGCACCATCTTATCTGACAGACTTACTTCACCCATACACTCCTAAGCGAGGACTTAGATCGGGAAACAAACTCCTCCTTCACATTCCCAGAACCCGCTTGAAAAAAAGGGGAGATAGAGCCTTTGAAGTGGCTGGCCCCACTCTATGGAATAATCTCCCAACCCAAATTAAAATGGCTTCCACTTTATGGAAGCTGCCCTCAAAACTCATCTGTTTGTCTCGGCTTTTAACGCAATTTATCCTGTTTTTAATGTTTCTAAGTGATTATTGATTGTCTTTATTGTGTATCTATATTGTAATTATTGTACAGCACTTTGGTCGGCCGGCGGCCGGTAGTAATGTGCTTTAGAAATAAACGGAACTTGAACTTGAAACACTAAGGAAACTAAATTAATTTAATTAATTAATTAGTTGTTTAATTCAATTAATTATTTAATAATCAAATATTACGTCTAATACGTGTCACCAACACTGCCTCAGATGGGTGCTTGTCAGAATGTGTGACGTGCTCTTCCTGGAACAACGCACTGAAAACGGCAACTAAACCCGATGAATTCACAACGATTTAATAAAATAGTGTTCTCATGTTATGTAATATGACAGTCCCAAATTAATCATCGTTATTATTAGTCGTGCATTGCTACTTGAGCGGCGCGCGCTGACTGAATAACCGTTGAGCACTTTGCTAGCGCGTTATTTAACTCATCCTAGAAACGCATCCTAAATTAGATTAATCAGATATATACAAAATAAACATAATATTACAAATTATATCTGCACAAAATGACTTGAATGCACAAGTGAACTTGAACTGTTACTTGCCATTCAGAATTACTCATGTTGTGGACGCGCTCTTCCTGGAATAACACAACACGGCAACTAAACCCAAATAACTCACAATGTTTTATTACAATATTGTTCTCTTTATAATGTTATGCAATATGACAGTCCAATAGTCATTATTAGTCGTGCATTGCCGTTTGAGCTGCGTGCGCTAAAGATCATGCTTTAGCGTCAATTCTTAACCAAATGCATCCAATATTAGATAAATCTGATATAGGCGTACACAAAACAAACTATTACAACTTACAGTTGCACAAAACAAAAGGCTGCGAATGCTCACGTAAACTCATGGTCATGAATGATGAAGGTGTAAAATAGTCCCAAACATAACTCTGGCCTACTCGCTTGCATGTTTCGCGGTTGAGCAGCACACACGCGCACGAACCTGCTTAATCGATGACCGATAAGTTTTATAGATTAAATGTATTATCGACAATTAATCGATCGTCGATTAATCGTTAACATCCCTACAAGAAATGCAAAAATAATTTTGAACCTTGTTTTTTTTTTTTTAATGGTCAGATTCGTCACTTCAAAATATATGCAAGTTAGCACATTTAATTAGATATAGCCTGATTAGCATATTTAAACATAAAATTACAGAAAACTTGCAATACATTTTTCTCCTATTCATGTGAGTATTCAACTGATAAAGTTTCATGGTGGTATCTGTAAGTTAAATGTTTTACCCTATTCACCTGTAGTTTCTCGCCTTAATGAATAAATGTCATATTCCTTAGTTAATCTGATCGTGCCGTCGTGTTCATGCCACTATATCAGATATCAAGCAGATCCTCAGGAAAGAAGCATGATCATGCACGGATGGGATGAGTGATGGCATTTAGGGTAAACGTACCTATTAAGCTCACCAAAATCTACATTGAGACATTTTTTAGTGCACAAGATATTGGTTTTAGTACAAGAAGTTATTTTAAAATAAAATATTAATCTCTCACACTATAATATTTCATTTTATTTTAAATGACAAAAGTATTTCAATTAAGATGTACATCATTAAATATAAAAAGTCTGGCTGTGCTTAATGGGTACATTTTGTACCCTTTAAGCACACCCCTGTTCCCAATAAGCTCACAACATGTTTTATGTTTATTTTAAGCAACCTTTTTAAAGAATAATTGAAAAAAAAATGTATTTGAAGGTAGAGAGTCAATCACAGAAGCAACAGAACTCTAAAATCAAGCATAGATTCTAAAAGATCAGATCTGGTACTCCACTTGCGTCTAAAGCACAACTTACGCAACTGGTGGTAATTAAATTAACTGGCGTAAGCTAGTTTCTTTACTTCATAAAGTTTGAAATATGAATATTTTTGTTACACAAACTCATGGCTTTGCTTCAGAAGGCCTGTATTAACCCCCCGGAGCAGTGTGGAGCACATTTATGATGGATAGATGCACTTTTATGATGGTTGGATGCACTTTTATCATGATAAATGCACTTTTACGATGGACGGATGCACTTTTTTGAGCTTCAAACTGATGGTTGCAATTCACTGCCACTTTAAGGCTCGGAAGTGTCAGGGTGTTTATTAATATAACTCCGATTGTATTCTTCTGAAAGAAGAAAGTCATATACACCTATGGCTTGAGGGTGAGTAAATCATGGGGTAATTTTCATTTTAAAGTGAACTCCTTTAAACACCTCTGACTGGCCAATGCGTTCACACGCTCAATATAGCTATGTCTGTGATTGGCTACAATGATCAACACTTCAAAAACATGTCTTCACCTCGTGCTTTTCTTATCAGTGTTTGAAAGCAGGCGTCTATCAGAGGATCCCTAATATATCCACTGATTAACTGATCCGCTGATAGACGCCTGCTTTCAAATGCTCCCGTGTGTATGTGTAAGAGCTCTGAAGTCGTTATATTAGAATAAACTATAATTCTGTCTAGATTTTGTCATCTCAAGGCTGTGAAAAAAATAAGTTATTAATTATCTTATAAAGATTAACTTAAAGTGACAACCATCAAGTCTGTTTATAAGGTATTTACATAGACGTTCAATGTGGATGAGCTTAAAGGGAGCACACACTGAGCTTAATTGGAGCAGCAACAATTTTGAATTAATAAATATTACGTAAAATTTAAAGGACAATATTTTGCTAAATAAATAATCTAGGTCATGTATCATTTTAACACATATCTTAAAAAGAACAACTCTTATTTACAATATCTGTGAAATTATACTTTTTCTAATTGATGTCACACTGAAGCTCTGTGATTTTCATTGTATTGCACCCTTTAAAGCAGAACTCCGGGCAATTTTTAAGTTAATCTTGATCGTTAGACCTTTGTGAGTACTGACTATAGAAAAAAAAAACGAACCGGATTGGTGCTTGCTACGCGGAGCTGCGACCGCGAATGCCCAGAGCTCCCACCCAGCTAAAACGGCAGCTATGGGGGCATGGACATAAAGAGCGTTTTTGAGCCTCTTAACAGACACAAAATTCAATTAAAATGTCTGTCCAACATGAACAGGGACCCTACATGTGAACAAGATGCGTTTAGCAACTTAGCCATTGTTTCAACTCACCTAAATAGTCTTTTAGACGGCAAGCTGTAGTCTCGCGCTGCAGTCCCGTGCTGTAGCCGGAAAAGGTAAACAATGTCCAGGTGGGAGGAGCGTTGATCATGTGCGACGAGTTAAGATCAGAGTGGCTTACAAGTGAAGAAGAAATGGTTCGTGTTTGTGCCTTTCCGAATTGTGGCAACAGAATGCGAAAATATAAGAGCTTAAATTTTCATCGTCTTCCTTTCCATGACCTCGAGATTCTGCAGTTGTGGCTAGTTGTACTTCAACTTGATGTGCAAACTCCCGTAGTACTACGCGCTAAAGATTACCGCATTTGCAGCGAACACTTTGACAAGGATGACTACACACACTCAACATAGCGGGGCCGTTTGAAGAAAAATGCCATTCCATGTACGAAGACGGGTGCAACCACTGTGGAGGTAATGTAAACTTTATTTATCCTTCCATTTGGGCACACACGGCATGAGGAGAGATGTGCATGAATGTTTTTGTAATCTTATTTACAAAGCTTTAATTATTTCACAAGCTTCTTCGACTTGAATTGTAATTGTATTAACTTAAAAATTGCCCGGAGTTCTCCTTTAAGCTCACCTGATAATAATATGAAATATTATCAAAATTAAAGCAGTGTAAAATCACAGACCATCAATAAACTGTAAATTTATAATATTTTGGATTTAAAAGTACAAGCCATTAATGCCTGTGAAGTAATATATTAGTGTAGCACACAATCTTATACAGCTAGTAAGGTAACTATGTTCTGTAGCATCTGCGTTATGTTGCTAAAACTATCTTTTGGATCTATCGTAATTATTTCCCAGATCCATGTCACAGGTTATAATATGCAAAGGTCTAAACATTAATCTCTTAATTTTGCAGCAAGTAGTTATACTAACCAAAAATAAAGGCTTAAACATTTAAAAAATGCACTTTTAAGGGGCTCCCCTTTTGGTGAAAGTTTTCAGACAGCTTTCAAAATGGCCACCAGACAGTGTGAACAGATAGATACCCATATCTCAGTGTGCAATGGCCTGATTTGCTTGAAATTGCAGGAGGTATGTAGTAACATACACATCAATTGGTTAAGACATCAAGTAGGATAAAACATTATTTTTTTCTTATTATAATCTGATCTGAAATTTGGAAGTGTGCTTAATGGGTACTTGAGCTTAATAGGTACGTTTACCCTATTCTCTTTTAAAGAGGATTAGTATTAAGCAAAATTAGCAAAAACACAGAGAGCGTGAATGCTAAAAGGCATGAATGTAACGTACATAATTGCACATATAAATGTAGGCAACAAAATACATAACAGTGTTTCACAAAATATAACTATGGTTCAATCTTATTCATTACACAGCATGATAACCAAAATGACTTTATATTATAAAATATTTACACACATATTGTGTAATATGATGTGTTTATATGATGGTGTGTTGCAAGTATGCTTAGTACTTTTATTTGCATTTTCGTTAAGTTATATTCGGAGGAATATTTTGTTGCCTATGTGTATGGTAGCTTAACTGACGATGCTAGTCAAACAAATATTATAACCTCTGCTTTTCAATCACATTGAAACATAAAACAAATTATATAACCATTAAGAGCACAAACATACCTTTAAAGAAGAGTAGTACGAGGCGAAATAAGCAAAAACACAGCGGAAGACCTTCTCTCTCACTCCTGCATGGACAAACACACGCGCGAATGAAGCGATAGTTCGCTAAATACACGGATACACGTCATGAAGTATTTATCAACAAAGTTTTAACACGATATTCACTGATAAAGAGGCGGTAAATAGGACATATGTTTGAGTATGAGCTAGTGAAAGACACTGAGTTCTGCTTTCACAGTGAGACTGAGAGCGAATGATTAAAGGGGAGAGAAAGCACTTCCTAATGGGCGTTTCACACCGCGAGCTGGAGCTCCGCGTCAGACTCGCGTCAGCTTCTTCATATAAAGGAGCAAGTCTTTACAAACACTATACATTATTTTTTAGAAGTTGGTCATTTATAAACTTGATAGCCCTAGTGAAAAAAGTAGCCGATTTGCAATGTACTATTGAAAAAACTGAATATATTTCAAATACAATAAAGTATACAATCAAAGTAATTTTACTTTAGTATATTTTCTAAACAAATATATATACATTAGAAAAATATACTTGAGGTGAAAATTCCGTTTATTTTTTTAAAGTGTATTTATTTGCACTTTATTAAAAATATTTTTTAGGTTTAACTGTGTGCTTAATAATTGTGACAATGCATTGTAAGTATACTTTCAAAATACATTATAGTATATTATATAAGTATTTTGCACAAAGTATAGCTTAGTTTAATAAGTTTTATTTGTTTCATAATGTCCATCTGTTATTGAGGAGAACCTTGTGGGCAAGAGCGTTGTCATGTTCTGTGGGAGACCCGAGTTCAAGACCGGTTAGAGGACCTTTTCTGATCTCCTCGCCCTTCTTTCTCTCCCACCTCTCTTTTGTCCAGCTACTGTCCTATTCTAATAAAAGGCGAAAACACCAAAAATATGTTTTTACTATCACTAATAGAATACGTAATTAGTCTCTACACAGGCATATACTTAAAGTATACTTTACTTGAAGTTGTTCCAATTTAGTACACTAAATACACTTAAAGTTATGCTTTACTACAATTGTATAACAACTAAAATATACTTAGTACAAAATTAGTTGTTTCAAAATAGCACACTTCAAGTTAACTAATCATTAACACACTTGAAGTAAACTGATAATTAGTCTGGCTGCAAGTATACTTAGCATTTTTCTTCTTCACCATGGAGTCTTGAAAGTTTGTTAAGATGGGGAGGTGTCCAACATTCGCATGTAGGCCTACATGGTAAACAACACAAACAACCAAGAATAAAGCTCTGACCTTGTCGTTTCTCCCTCACAGAACAAAAATATATCGGAATATACTGCAAAATATAATGCAATATATTACGTATAGTGTAGTGTCTGAAGTGTTTCTTTTTAACTATTTATAGGCTGCCTGCTATCTAGGCTATTGTTATTATTTTATGCAGCACTGCACATAGCCTATATGCCTACAAGGCACAACAAACCTGGTGTTCATTATATAGGCTATATATATATGTGTGTGTGTGTGTGTGTGTGTGTGTGTGTGTGTGCATTTTGTAAATTTTAAGAAGCAGTTTTAACCAGAAAATTCTCAAATGTATTCCCAAAATCGTACAGCCCTATAGTTTCTACAGAAATCAGCATGTTTTATTTTATTTTTACAGAGACCAGATGCCCCACTGATGAGTCCTGCTGACTTCAACATTCACATGAGTCTCTGTACATGAACATGGCAAAGTCAAAAATCAAACACCTTGGAAATGACAGGTATGTGTTTTTCAGGAATGGCACAAAGATTTGTGACTGTCCAAGTCTCTGTCTTTAGATCTGTCTCTGTTCAATAATGTGATTTTATTTGTCATGTGTTGTGTATCTTTGGATTATGTTGTGTTGGAAATAAATCCCAACAATCAAAAAGCGATTCTTTTTTTTAAGTCTCTCCTCATTCTTTGTGCAAGGCTCCTCATAATGATATGGCCTGATAGCACCTTATAGGGCCATTAGGGGGGGGTCTTTGTCTTTCTCAGGTGTAAAACACTACATATTAATGGACTGTTCACGCCTTCTCGCATAAAGCTTTCTTTCACAAAACATGTCTTACAAATTTTAAATCAATATAGTCTTATCTGAATGAGTAGTCAGGATGATTTTCACATAGTTTTGGAGCAAATATTCTAGGCCACGTGATACAATTTTCAAAAGTCTTGTGAAGAAATAATCAGTATGGGTTTCATGACCTTCTTTCAGTGACAATTTATTTTTGTTTTTTCACAAACCACGCATAAACGTCATTATCTTAAAACTACAAACTTTTACATACATGCTGCTGACATATTACTGTAGCAGAGTTTGTGCTGAATACAGTGTAATCAGACTTTAGCCATGAAAATGTCACAAGTATCAGAAATAAGCACAAATGTCAGAGCATGTCAGAACACTTCCAGGACCCAGAAAACACCTCAGCGCTGTGTTCTCCTCACTCCTGGTCCGTTCTCGTTCATGTTAGGTGTGTTTGTATCCTCTGCCCGTCTGCCAGCTTGTTTGTTGTTTTGCTTTATTGAGTAAAAGTATATTGCTTTTGGAAATCCTGATCTCCTCGTCTTTCCCTGCATACACCAACCGTAACAATTATCACGGACCGGGTGGATTTAAATCTATTTGCCGGACCAGGTTGATTTAAATATATTATCACGGACCGGGTGGATTTTGAAGGAGCTGGATTGGAATCCACTGTAATGATTGATTATAATTAATGTATTAATATATATTTTTCCTTCTAAATATCAAATGAGTTGAATGACTTCTCTGGAGATTTTACTTTATTTATATAAGTTACCAGTGTGATTACTGAAATGTTCTTTTCATGTATTCTTTAATGTCTGTATTTGATATCTGAATGCAGTGCTTGCTTATTTAACCCAGCTTCCAGAAATGAAATAGGGACTTGTTTTGTGTTTGAGAAAGGTCTTCAATGTGTTAAAACATATAGGGGTCATTGAAGCCAATAGTTTAAGGGACCATTTCTTTGTTAAAGCCTTACTTTCCAGTTAGACTAAAGTTTAGCTATCCTTGAGAGAAAGAACGCATTATCTTGATGTTTTGAGAGGACTCTCCTGTTTATAGTGAGAGCCTGGCCAAATCCAACCTTGGAAAAGCTGTGTGTCGGTGTGTGTGTTAGTCTTCTTGGTCACAGGTTAAGGAACCACTGGCATTATTGGAGATTGACTGAGTTGTTGTTCTGGACATGCTGGCGCCCAGCAACCCAAATCTGCGACCTGGAAGGTCATGACGTGCCTAACTTCAGCTGCATAATCGATGGAGATATGCTTCAGTCTATCTGTATATGTGTGGAAAATTACTGTGTTTATCTATTTCATAGCCAATGAGAATCATTCATCCTGTAAGCAATGACGTAGCTTAGACCTTGGAAATCGTATAACTGCTGTGATCTTTGTAACTGTAAGCGGGGGCGGCCTACGAATTCCTGTGCGAGTATTGAAGCTGACTTCTGCTGATGAAACTGCAAACTATCTTCAGTAAATATTTTCGTTAATTTTTTATAATTCTGACTCTGGGTCTTCATTCTTCATATCTGGTTCTGGGTCTTTAACTGTATACCCCTTACAATTTAAATCTAATGGCCGGACCGGGGTTGATTTAAATATATTGTCCTGGACCGGGTTGATTTCCCGGACCTGTGACTCTGACAGCAAACATGAAGCTGCGAAAAACATGTTAAACAGTTTTCAAGGGGTCATATAATGCTATTTTCATACAAGTTAATTTGATTATTTAGGGTCTAAATGAAAAGTTAGTAATATACTTTAATTAAAAATTTTCGTTAGTATTGTAAGAAAACACTAATTTTACCTGGTCAAAAACAGCTCTGTTTTCAGCACGCCATTTCAGTACATATGCCTTTAAAATGATAATGAGCTTCGCTCACTCCGCCCCTCTGTTCTGCGGGCGTTCATAACAGCGTTATGACCCCACCGCACGTGGAGTGTTTCCTTGACAACAGTTGAGGGTATAGGAAAAAAATGGCAGCTGGAGTCTCTGAGGAGGGCACATCTGTGCAACCGTATCCAGTGTTGCCGGATTGGGCGGGTTCCCGCCCAATTGGGCGATTTTGAATTTGATTGTGTGGGTAGAAAAGGGTTTGGGCGGGTGGTCAAAATTTGGGCTGGTTTGGGGTCATTTCGGCGGTTTTCAAACATCTACATTTTAAAGTCTAATTGGTTAAAAAAAATGAAACTAAAGTGCTTGTAGTCCATAAAATCAGTCATCATGACATTATTGTACACTCACACTCATGCAGAGTCAGCTGGCGTTGGGCAGCCTAACTGGAGCCCACAACCTAAACCAAACTGGGGCCCATAATAACCCCATCAAAGTGCCCACTCTGAGCCCATGCCCACATGACACCCATATAACCCTGAGAAAACCCAGGTGGGCCCCACATGGACATGTTGGCTGGGGGAGGACGTCTATATTCCGATTGGTTGCTGGCTTTTGCCGCTGAACCGCGTCATAGCTCATTACCATAAAGTTGAGCTACTTTCAACTTTCTGATTGACGCTCAAGACGCTCAAAACGCGATGCCGATGGATTTGACGCTCCTTGCAGCTGAGAGAAGCCAGCTTCCATTGAAAATGAATGACTTCCGGTAGCTTTGGAAGCTCAAGTCGGCGGCGGTGTGAACGTAGCCTACAGTAATAAGCGTTTGCACCACTCGCTGACTGGGATGCAGAAATATGTTACTGGGAACACAATTAGTGCTGCTTCGAGGCTTCACTTCTAATGTACGACATTTGAGAGATGCAAATCTAGCAGCTGATCACATGACGCATTAAACGTTCACATCACACCGGTGTTGTCATATAATGGGCGCTGAGCCAGAATATTGATAAACAGGCTCGTGGCCATAAATCAACTTCATTGAACAAACACTCTGTTTCTCTGTTGCTGTCTGGTGTTTGTGTGCATTATAATGTGTTTCTCATGAGGGTTTATAATGTGTTCAGCTCATGAGTGTTCATTGTAGTTCAGTTCTTCATAAATCATGTTTCCTCTGAATATCATTGTAAATGACTCAGAAACATCCAGATCACTTTCACATTGTGCTGACAAATATTATCAATTATAGTTTTACTGACTGCTGTGTGTTTGTAGCGATTAATGTTTTATTAGGCCCAGTTTTACAGACAGGGTTTAGATTACGCCAGGATTAGGCCTTAGTTCAATTAGGATATTTAAGTAGTTTTTATAAAAAATAAACATTACTGGTGTGCATCTTGAGACAAACCAATGACACTGGCATATTTTAAGTTCTGCTTTCAGTTAAGACAGCTCAAACATGCAGTTTACTCTGGGACTAGATTAAGCCTTGTCTGTGAAACTAGGGGTTTAACTTGTTTAATACACCTGGCTTTGCCTCAATTTTACATTCATACTCAATATTTTCTGTCTCTTTCAGAGATGTCGGCGATCAGCTCCAGTCCAGATGATCCAGTGATCCGGGGTCTTCTGATGGGCAGAAACGGCTCTGGGAAAAGCTCATCTGGAAACACTATACTGGGAGAAAAGATGTTCCTCCACAGGAACGAGGAGGAGATCCTGGAATATATTAAACGTTAATGAGCTGGAGGATCTGGATCAGGCCATTGATGAATATCCACAACACCAAGATCATGAGGATCTCCAGCGACTGGTGACTGAATGTGGAGGAAACTTTCAATGACTTTCAAACAGTCGTATGAAGGCAGATCTTGTAATCAGAGCTACAGGGAAACTAGCAGAACAGACCATGTGTAGAGTTCAGTGAGAGACTAATTAATCATCAAACATGACAAACTTATACTTATTAATAATGATTTGTCTTTTTTCTTATTGTCCATATACTGAAATCATCTATGAAATATAATCTTACATAATTCAAGCATATTTAGACCATGATGTCACTTCCTGGTTTGTATGAAGATCTGTTTCAGAAGATGTCAAAAATTAAACGAGCCAGTTTACCGCACAAATTGTTGTATTGTGTTTGAGTGTGAGATTAAAACAAAAAATGTTTATGATTTTTTTAATTGATAATATTTTTGCGGGTATAATTTTGTTGATAGTGTTCTTGAGCTGTGGAAGAACATTCATGCTGCGCTTGTACATTAAACAGTCTATATACAAGCACCTGTTTATATAAATGTATATCCTGAAACTTGTCTTTTTAAAGAGTGTCTGATCCTCACAGTTTTCATCTGGCATTGGGTCAGGAATTGACTGAATAATCTCATCAACCCTCTGCTGGTAGATGCTGGAACAACACCATCATGGCAGTAAAATGAGTTCTTCATTGACTGAAAATGCGATAAAGGCAATGATTCATGTAAAATGTTAGTGTTTATGTGTGTTTAAAATCTGCAAAATAAAGAGAAATAGGACTATCACATATACAAATCCTCAAATGATCTCTTTTAGATGATTTAACTGAGAGAGTTACTCGGAGAATAGAGAAAGCTCAGATATAAGACTCTGAAATGGACTTCAAGTGTAGCATTCAGTGTGATTTCCAGATGATGCTGATTTGCAGATGCATTTGAACACATTCAGAGAATAGCTCTGTTCTCAGAATAGGTTAAACGCTGATAAAGCTGTGGAGATGATTCGAGGAAGTGTCTAGAGACTGTGAAACATGCTGTCGAAAATGTTCAGCATTGCCCGTAAGTGGTAATGGACTCTCTTGTCTAGTGTTTAGTGCTGTTATCATTCAGAAGGTCATGGATCAGTCCTTCTTTGTAAAAAAATAATTGAAAATCAGTAATATTGTTTTCCAGAAAACAGGTTTGTAGTTACTGCCAAATGTACTTCTGGTTTCCAGAGGCGGCTGGTGGATTTTAAAATAGAGGAGGCACAAAACATTTTTCGGTCTTTTTAACTGCTTTAAAATGGCTTTTTTGGTCACTTATATACCTGAATATTTATAGAAAACGACACGACATCAAGACAATATAAAAGTTCACTCACCTAGTCCTATCACTTAAAATGAGAATCCATCCTCCTGTCCTTTTAAATGTCCGTGTTAAAAGAGCACTTTCAGTCGTTTAGTTACATGTATGGTCTGTCTCCTAGGTTTCATGGTGTTTTTGGTTTAGTCCTGTGACCAGTCAGTCTAATGAGTGATCTCCTTCACCTGTGTCCTGGTAATTATCTAATTAATTTCATTTTGTTTGCTCTGTGTATTTAGACTCTGTGTTCTCTCTCAGTCTTCATCTGTTCTCGTCAATGTTATACTGTTATGTGAGTTTCCAGTCTGTTCTCCTGAGTTTTGTCAATAAATACCGTTACTTCTATTCTCCTTCGTCATCATGCTTTTCACTACACACCGCGATGTGACACGTTTAGTGAAGCTGATTGCTGTAGCTTATTTCCATCTTGGGAATGGGGTCAGAGATGAGGAACGATCCCAGCTTTTTCCCTCTGAACTTCCAGCACTGTACCTTTCAGAGTTGAGAAGCAACATCCAAACAAATCATGGAAACCTAAGGCCTTCTTCTCAGTCAACAGAACAGAGGTAGAAAACTCTGGAAATCTCTAAAACTCTGACAAGAGGACCCAGATAAACAATGCCCTCTTCACAAAAGACCTCATTCGCTAAAAAGTGTAGAGCTTTCAGAAGTAAAACCCTTGTAGAGTGAAAACGATTTCTTTGTCACAGCACTCTATATGCATCAGATGTTGTGCTTCAACAGCATTTTACACTGATGATTGTAGAGCTGTAGTGCATTGTGAGGAATGTAATAGTGATCGCCACATCTCAGCTCTTATAGCAGATTCTTCTACACTGAATCATGTGCATCAGCTCAACTATACCTCTATGTGTACTGAAGTGTGTGGAGGACGACTCAGTGGCAAATCCTGCTCTAAAATCCAAAGGGACATCCCGAAAGAAAGTGAGAATTAAAGATTAGAGAATTGAGATCAACCGTCTTTGATATTTTCAAAACCCAAGGTGATGCTTGTCCATTTACACGTCAGACGTGCTCTGGAACGACAGATTCTGCAGGAAGAAGAGCAAGTGGTTTCATTGTAGAATCGGCAGATGTAGAAGTTCGCTTATCACTACCAACTCTCACTGAATGTGACTTAATTCCTATAACAGGGATGAGTCCCGACTCCATAAGCTCACCCCATCTTAAAGCTGTAGAAGACCAGATCAGTGTAATGCTCATCACAATGAACCCTTCGCTAAACGTTTGGCCTTAGTTGGTAACTGACTAGTTTATTGTGTGTGAATCGAAACATTCAACAACTATGAGGGTAAATTTCAGCTGACAAATATGAATATTTTGTTCTCAAATTCAAATCTACAAGCTCTCGAATTTTGCTACACTTTTACCTTCATACAACTATTAATTTAAAACGTGAATTCTAACTTTGAAACTTTCCAGCTAACAAGAGCAAGTTTAGATATGTCTGTTTCTACAGGAATGGAAGAGACAAAAACGTTTCTTTTAACCCATGATTTTTCATGCTCTTTATTGTCACATGTGAACAAAAGAAAGAAATAACTGACATTTAATTGCGTGACATTTACACACTGCAAAGTAAAATTTTAGAATATTTTATGGCAATATAATGTGAGCAGACATAGATATACAACAGCTGATATACAAGCTGAAGCAAGAGGATCGTTTCAGCATGAGCTTCGGCATGAAGAGGAAGGTTTGCAGACAGAAATCCAGCAGATACACATCTTGTGAGACACTAGATTGAGTCTGGCCTGTATGAAAACACACCAGGACTTCAATCTCTAACTTTACTGTAGCTGTGATGATATAGATGAGATTCTGTGCTCTGACCAGATGATGATTCACATTCATATTCACAGGACATTCAACAAATATCTGCTCGTTAACACACATAAATAATTCCCCCAAACACCAGATATCCTGATATGATGAGCTCATGATCTGTATCATTAATGTTTATTTGTGAAGGTCTTGTTCTAGTTCACAGAGGCGTAAAGTTCATCCTGCGGTTTATCTTCTCTTCCTCTGACGGCAGCATAAGTCACTGTATCATTATGATCCTGAAAGAACAGCACAGATTCTGTCCATCAATGTTTGAACTGCAGCAATTACTATTATTATTATTATTATTATTATTATTATTATTAATATTATTAGAGCATGAGCTTCATTTATCTGACAGTCAAACTCATGTGCTGGTATCGACTCACATTGAGAGATTTTACTGGTTTTATATTGAAAGAAGTGACCTCAGAATAAGTCACATCATCTGTCTGCTCCTAAACATCAATGCAAACATGCAGAGAGTCAAGTTTAACACACAGAACACACATATCTCTCACTGTAATATGTAGAATAACACATTATAGAACAGACATATCTCTCACTGTTATATGTAGAATAACACATTCACGAGTTCACACTTACATCAATTAAACAGAGTAAAGATTATGCGTATTTGGCGTGCTGTCCGGGGGGAGGGCTCCGAGCTCGGAATTTTGCCCGAACCCAGAGTACTCCCCACGTTGTTGTAAGAGTATTACGACTATAAGTGAGGAGATGGGGTGGTGGAGGGATGCTGTTAAACTGTCAATGAACGGAGGTAAGTTTGCTGTATATATACACAGCGCTTACCTCGTTGATTAAGCACCACTCGTGTCTAATTAGGTTTGATTATCTGAATGTGCTCCACGTGTGTTTAATTAGGTTTAATTATCTGAACGTGCTCCTCCCGAACTTTGTTAATAAAACATCATTTATTGAACAGACAGTGACTGTAATGTTTGATGATTTAGTGACTCACATCAGCTCTTGGATCAGGAGGAATGGACATGTTGATCGTCTCATACGTCCCTTTATGTTCATTCTCATCTTTGACCTTCAGAACAAACAGTTAAACTGCACGAATTACACTTTATTGAGCTTTAAAGACATTAATTAAATCTAAATCACTGCATTACTGAACTCACCGCAGAGTCGCCAGTCCCTCTTTTATTATCTGAAAACAAGTGCCTCATGAAATATGAGATTTTATGGACAATCAGATTTTGTTGAAGCATTAAAATGAATAATAAAAATGATTGTTGACTTGATAACTTGTTGAGATTGACATTACAGGATTTCTCAGCAGGAATAAACTTCTGTTTGAGAATTTAATATAATCTACGTTTCTATGATACATTAGATTAAAAAGTTTGTCGAGGCAAACTTCAAGTTGGCTTGTGAAAGTTTGGACCAGAAAGTTTGAAGAAGTTTAAACCAGTTTGAAGTTTAAAGTAGTTTATAGTTTAAATTAGTTTTGAAGTTTAAAGTAGTTTAAAATTTAAATTAGTTTCAAGTTTAAAGTAGTTTAAAGTTTAAAGTTGCTAGGGTGTTTCTATTGGGTTGCTAAGGTGTTCTGGGTGGTTGCTAGGGTATTCTAGGTGGTTGCTATGGTGTTGCTATGCGGTTGCTAGGGTATTCTAGGCGGTTGCAATGGTGTTGCTAGGCGGTTGCTAAGGTATTTTGAGTGGTTGCTAGGGTGTTCTGGGTGGTTGCTAGGCAGTTGCTAAGGTTTTCTGGGTGGCTGCTAGGGTGTTCTGGGTGGTTTCTAGGGTGTTCTAAGGTATTTTGGGTGGTTGCTGGGGTGTTCTGGGTGGTTGTTAGGCAGTTGCTATGGTGTTCTAAGGTATTTTGGGTGGTTGCTAGGGTGTTGCTAGGGTGTTCTAAGGGGTTTTTGGGTGGTTGCTATGGTGTTGCTAGGATGTTCTAAGGTATTTTGGGTGGTTGCTATGGTGTTGCTAGGGTGTTCTAAGGTATTTTGGGTGGTTAATAGGGTGTTCTGGGTGGTTGTTAGGCAGTTGCTAGGGTGTTCTGAGTGGTTGCTATGGTGTTGCTAGGATGTTCTAAGGTATTTTGGGTGGTTGCTATGGTGTTGCTAGGATGTTCTAAGGTATTTTGGGTGGTTGCTATGGTGTTGCTAGGGTGTTCTAAGGTATTTTGGGTGGTTAATAGGGTGTTCTGGGTGGTTGTTAGGCAGTTGCTAGGGTGTTCTGAGTGGTTGCTATGGTGTTGCTAGGATGTTCTAAGGTATTTTGTGTGGTTGCTATCTGAACATGTTTTTTTTGCTCATCTGAACTAAATCTGAAAACTCACCAACTCTTTTTCTGCAGATCAGCCAGAGAAGAGCAAGAAGGAGAACAGCGACTGCAGCGACAGAAATCACTATGACTGAAGAAGAGATCGAGCACAGAGTCAGAGACGGACAGGGCAGATCGGGGACGATTAGAGACAAAGACAAAACACTGAGATTATGTCCCTTGTGTGTTTGTAATTGAATGATGAGAGTTTGTACCTGGTGTTGTTGTATCAGCTTGAGCTGAAAAAGATTATTGGGGGACAATTAGAGACAAAGACAAAAGCCATCGGCACAATAACATCAGCAATGTCTTAAAAGCATCAGCATCATCATGTACCGTGTGTAGGAGGAGTCACTGCACAGTTAGAAAAGATATAGCAACTGACTTCAGAACAGTCTGATCAGATCGAGTAATTGTTATAAAAAATGAAAGCCTGCTAGAAGATAGCGATCCAAATAGTCTGTGCGCAAAAAAGAGAAAAATAAACAGATTATGCAGGAGGGAATGTTCGGGGAGACGAGAGCAAGGATTGTGTTTCTGCAAAGAGAGTTGAGTGTAAATAAATCATTGAGTGTGTGCTTTGCTTCTGTTCACTGATATCCTGGTCTTTAACTCCTCCCCGATCTCCCTGCTGTCCTGTTTTCTGCTCTCTCATTGGCTGTCAGTCATCGCCGATGTCATTTTAAGTCAGAACACATTTCACAGTTTTGATTCGCTGGATTTGAAAGGATTTGAATTCTCTCAGATCGCATCTTTGATAATTCACACTGCGTGATTGTCACTCGGGTGAACGAACACAGATTTGCCTGTGATTTCGGCATTTGTCGCCGATCTCACAAAACCTTTTGGCGAGTGAAAATCAGGGCTAAAATCGTGCAGTGTGAACTCGGCATAAGATGAAATAAACTGAAGATAAAAGAAGACATTAAATATCTGAAGATCTCAGCAGAGGAGGATTAGACAACTCCACAAACAGCATTACCAACTTCACTTATTACTCACCAGACTCACTTTATTTCTGTCAGACTTCATGTGATCAAGGGCTCAAGAGCATTTCATTCAAACACATTTCAAGAGTTCACCAGTAGTGGACACTCGTGCAACATAAGCGAGAGATGAGCATAAAAGTGGACGTAAACACTCGTCTCGATGTCCACACTATCCTTCCTAAGCTTGTCTACTCTTCTGCTACACTCAAAACTATCTACTTAATCTTCACAAAAAGAGTACATACTTTTAGGGCGTAGTATAAAGCCTCGTACACACCGGGACGAATATCGGCTCGCGTTATTCGTCAGCGTTTTTCAACGCGTTTTTTGTGTTCACACCCAAGCGATTTTCGCTGACGATGAGCCGAGTGAACATGCAAATTTATTCCCTGACATTAGATGGCGCTTAATGTAAAACAGAAATACCCCGGTCCACAAAGTGCTTCTGACACTCGCTTGTCACTCAGAAGAAGAGAGCAAGTTTGTCGCGTTTGTCATATAGTTCTTTATTCTCGTTGGTGTCTCTTTATAAAGACACCAACAAGACCAGCAGCTCTACATTCATCTGGCCTTGCATCTTCCTCGTCTTATTTCTTCCCGGCAGAGTGTAGTAGACGCTGTATATCTTCTTCGCCATTACGTATGTGTGCTCGGCAAGACCGTTTTGTGTTTGAGCTTCCCCAAGTTGTGTTTTACTGTAACTTCAGAAGCTCCAGACACGTGAGCAAAAGCGGCAATCTCATTGGTCGGATAGTTTTTGACGCGGCGCGTCAAACCAAAAAAATGAACCCGAGGCGTTTTAAAAAAAATTACGCTTTTACGCGTGGCGTTTTACGCGGCGGTGTAGACACTCACATTGGCGCCCATTGTTTAGTCACGAGGCGTTAAACGTTGCCGAATATCGCACGCGAAATTCGTCCCAGTGTGAACAGGCCTGAAGTAGGTGAATTGAGCATTAGAGTAAAAAATAAGTGAAGTCGGCCATATTCTTTTCAGTTTCATCTGAGCTGTTGAGGCGAATGGCAGGACAAACTTTCTCCAGTCAGAAACAAAATGTTGGCAGAGATAACTATTATTTCCAGCATCACTTTTTGGGTTTAACAAATTAACACTGAAGATAACTCCAGCATTACGCTCTGAAAAGCACTGATGTGAGAAAGACAGTGATGATGTACCTTTAGAAACGTGTGTGTTTATAGTTGAGGGATCCTGAGAGTGTGTGATGTGGACTGGAGTCACTGCTGTCGTTAAATCAGCTTGAGCTGTGAAGATCAATGTTACTTCAGATCATTCATACTGTACAATACGACATTCATATTTTAACTTTGATCATCATACATTAAAAGTTAAAATTTTTGCTGTGAACTTTAAATTCCTTTCATCACTATTTATTCTGTTACTTCACTGCAGATCATTAGTTTGAAGCAATGCTTTGAGTTTCTCTTCTGTGAGAGTCAAAGAAGCTTTTGTTCCTCAGTTTGTTCTGGTTCAGTGATACTGATAGACTACTGATAGACCTCAGTGTTACTGACATTATGAGGCTCTTCTAACACTGTTTTCTCACCTGAATACTTGACAGTGTATGTGACTGAGGTCTTGAGTTGATTTCTGCGAGTAAGCTGACATCTCCACTCTCTGTTGTTATCTTCATTCAGGAGTGTTGTAGTCAGAGTGATGATACAGTGATCTGATGATGATGATAATATCTGATATCTGGAGTCTGTCTTCAGATCAACACCAGTCTGATTCACCCACAACAGCTCAAATCCCTCAGAACGAACCCAATAATCACAGGGGGATCCAGCATATGAATACAACTGACAGGAGAGAGTCACAGAGCGGCCTGGACTGATCTCAGTCTGTGAGGATGAATATGATGAAGATGAAGATGATGATGATGATGATGATGATGATGATGATGATGATGATGATGATGATGATGATGACACTGAAACTGAAAACAAGACACAAATCAAAGACTCTTCAATCATCATCTGAGTTTAATAAAGAATCTGCCCTTTTTAAATTGACCACATAATCATAAACTTACCATGAAGAACATGCAGATAAACACGTGCTTCAGTTCCTTGTTTTTTGTGTTTTCCATTCACATCTATCCATTGGCAGATGTAAGATCCATAATCTTCTACTGTGATGTTCTTGATGTTCAGAGAGCAGTCAGACTCCAGACTCAGTCTCTCATGACTCTCTGTGTTTTTATTCTTTATCCCTCCAGTAATCAGTTCAACTGCTGTCTCTGAATGTCTGAATCTGTTATAGTGGATCCATGTTGATTTGCAGTCAGAAAGAGCTTTATTACAGGACAGACGGACATTTTCACCAGAACTGATGAACTTATTCACTCCACTGGTGCCTGAAACACAGTATATCTCAGTGATCATTATGATATATATTAATGAATGAAAACATAAATCCCAGCATAAAAAGCAGAAGTTTTCAATCATAGTCTTTATTCTAACTTAAAGCAAACAACACACTCTCCAGAATAAACTATTAGTCTTTATCAGAGAGCTGTTCAAAGCACTGACACACTCTTAATATGAAGATAATGCTTCATCATCAGATGTTTGAGTGACACTATCTCCAGTATCAGGAATAATACAGTATGATCTGTGTGTATCAATACACAACTCTGAGATCACAACGTGAATGTGTGCAAGAATAAACTGAGCATGTTCAAATGAACTCTTTCCAGACTAATTCCACTAAATGTCTTTAGAGAAAATACAGATTTCTTTACCTGTGAGAAGTGAAGAGAGAATGATCAATCCCAGCAGACACAGATCACACTTATCAGACATTTCTGTTTCTGTCAGCCTTTCTCTTCATTATATATAGTTACAGCTCCTCCTTTAAACATCATCAGCTCCTCCTGTGGTTATTAACTTCCTCTGAACTCATCAACTGAGTGTTTAAACCCGGCTAGAGTTGCTGTATAGTGACACGATGTCACAGTGAAGTGTTTGCTTTAAGTGTGTGTGAAACGTGTGAGAAGTCAATGTACTGTAACGGCACTGGCTCAACACACATCTGATCTGAACAGTTTATTGGCTACTTTTGCACACGAGAGAATTACTGTTAGTTTCACTTCTTCTTTTAGCAGTTTCCCGCATGCCGTTAAAATCTAGAAATAAAATAATTGCATTATTAGTAATAAAATTAGCTTGCTACTGAAAAGGTTTCCAATATCCATGACTAACTTGTAGAAAATGAATTCTAAAAACAATTTTTAAAGTATTTCAAAATGATTATCATCAGCTCAGTTTGGTGAAACAGAAAGTATTTTGCACACACTTCATGAGCGTCTGTAAAGCAGATATTAAATGTCTTCAGGAAGAGTTTCTACACATGGATTATAATATTCTGCTTTACTCTCTCCAGCCCTGAGAAATAGATCTGGGGTGCGTTTCCCAAAGCCAACTATGGTCGCAAGTTCCGTCGTTACCAATAGAGTTCAATGGAAATTGCGATCATTGTTGGCCAACGACGCTTTTGGGAAATGCACCCCAGATCCAGACTCCTTTATTAACATACAAACACCAAATGCCAGTCATTTTCCCTTCGGCGGGTGGATTTCTCAGCGTTACGAGTCGCTCTGACGGGGTTAATTCTCGGTCAGCTGGTTGTGTGTGCTGTGACACAGACTGAGCTGTTTAAAGTGCTTCAGAAATGCTTTAAAGTCTAATTTGAATTTAATTTGCTGTAAAATGCTACATTTTAGCAAGACGCAAAATCTGTTGCGTTGTGCACGTTTCACAACAGTTTCAAAGTGAAATGACCAGTGAGTGGCGCTAAAAGCGTGTCTTTAGTCTTTTTTCCGGAACAGATGAACGTGACTATGGCAACGTTTTATTACGTCGGAGTTTGTTCGTATCATCGCAGTTCTGAGTTGAAATGTCCGATGAGTGGCGCTAAAAGATTAATGCTCCATCACGTTTTAAAATAACACACACACTATACCCTAAACCTACCCGAGAGTGTTAGCAAAAGCAAATGCAACATAAAAACGTAATCATAGTCATGGTATTTAAGATGATTTATGAGCTTTGAGCTCGTATATAATCATGACTCGTCTTTCACAGGATTCGAACCTGAGGTCTTCCAGCTGAGCAACTGAGTGAGCTCAATAAGTGATCATAAATGTGTACGAAAACGATTAAAAGTTGCTGTTTTACTGCCTCTAGTCTTCATTTATTTTAGAAACTGCAGTAATATGTACATATTGGTACGTATTTTGCGTTTTGCAAAAATGTTGCCACAGGAACGTTTTTCTAATGAGCCAATGTTGGCTGTATTTTATGAATACCTTGATGTGTCATTATGAAAGTCAGTGTGTGTCATCGGCACCATGCTTTGAAGATACTCAAGATATTTCTTCCTTGTTAAAACATAATGAAAAAAAAATCTTTTATTTTTTCCTTTTTGTAATGAAACTGGTCTTGACAGATTTCACCATCATCATCACCTGTATTTGTGTTCAGTTCTGTGTCAGTCTAGTGTCTGGTGTCGTCTTTAGTGGATGTGTTGCATGTTACTCTGTTCATGTTTGGATTACCTGTTGTTTAATTAAATATTCCTTCATCTTCATCTTCATCTTCGTGTGTGTTTCTACGCCTGCGTGACAGTGGGTGTTTCTCAAAACCAAGAATGCAAAGAACGGACTTGTGTTCTTGGGGAGAACGCTCTTGCTAGTTGTTCTTGGAAGAATGAACTTGCAAGGTGACGAGCACACAGAACGCTGACAGTTTGAGACGATGTGTTCTTGCGGGTATTGCGCAATACCCTACAGAACTCAAACATTTACGACTCGCCATACATTTTCGTAAAAATGTCAATATTTGAAATCTTCACAGTTGATTTCTCGCATCAAATGTTCTCAGAAGTGAATTGAGTGATGAAATAGCATACGAAATTGTATATTTTAGGCAACAATCAAACGAAATATTCTACAACTCTGCCTCTTTTCGTCAACAATAAAACGAAATATTTTAGAAAACACCACTCTGCCTCTTTTCATAAAAAAAAAAAACTTAAACATATTAGCCTAAATGGCCACACAATTGTGGTTCAGGCAACGTGTACATTAATTATCTTCACTGCATATTTATAACAATATGAAATATTAAAACACAACCCTGCTTCTTTTTTATTTTATTTTAAAAATATGAAACATTCTTGATTTTTATTGCCATTTGTCAAAGAGGGACAGGGTTGTGTCATTTTATTTTACATATAGTGAAGAGAATGTTAAAATAAATATAAAAATATATATATATTTTAAAGTATATAAAATAAAATAAAACAACCCTGTCTCTTTTTGTTAAATGTCATTTTTACTGATCAATAATATCCAGTATAAAGGTATAAGAAGCTAACTTACAATGAGAAATTAGGCAAACAATTAGGCTACAAAGTTAAAGTTAAATAGCCTAAATATATAAAGTTATGAAACTTCACTTTGCCCTCAGCCAAAACGATTTGCCATGGAACAAATATAGATTAATGAGTGAGACCAAAGATCGACACAAGACGAATATACGTCATGTTTATCCACTAGACTAGAGACACCAGAGCCAGCGGCACACGTCAGAAGCACTAGCCGAGGAAAAGCTGTTCCAGTCGGGGTTAATGAGCGTTGAACACCCGGTGATCGCCTGGATCTTACAACTCCGAAAGCGTCAGATCAATTTTTCAAATAGGCGTTATCTTTATAAACAAACCACAGATTTGAGCTTTAAACAACTACATTCTCGCCTGAAACACTCTTAAAATTACATTTCATGACACAGTAACAGTAGTATTTTGATATTACGCGGGTTTTCTCCTCTGGTATTGTTGGTGCGAGATGCATTCTGGGATACATGGCTGTCTCAAGTCCGCACAAGTCACCTCTCGATGCATCCTCGGTAAAAGGGGCGGATCAAGAACACATCCGGGGATTTGAACTGGACTTGGCTAGATGTGAGGCTTGTTCGACTTGAACCGGCGCTGCACAGACCGATCGGTTGATGACATCAGAGTACCGCGAGAGCGATTAGAGAGCAGACGGCTCCTTATGCTTTTGAATCGCTCTCGCGGTACTTTGATGTCATCAACCGATCGGTCTGTGCAACGCTGGTTCAAGTCGAACAAGCCTGTGAACTTTGAATTGGGACAGTACTTGGGCAGCGACTGATGACGTTTCACAAGTCCACAAGAACACAAGTACAGACAAGAACGCATATTGAGAAACGGCCAGTCTCTTTGTGTTGTAGCTTTGAGTTCTAGTATTTTCAGAAGTATGTCATCGATGGCACTGAGAACTCAGTTAGTTTGACCGCACTGTTAAACACACACACACACACACACACACACACACACACACACACACACACACACACACACACACACACACACACACACACACACACACACACACACACACACACACACACACACACACACACACACACACACACACACACACACACAAACACACACACACACACACACACACACACACACACAACTGTGATCATCTCTGAACCAATTTAGCCGGACCGTGTGAACTCTCACACATTCAGAAAACAGTTCCTCTTCTTTCTTAAAGTGTTTTTCTGAAGACAAGAGAAACACAAGAACTACAACTGACTTCAGATACAGCCTTAGATGAAATCCACTGAAGAGAAAAGAAGAAAATTCATCTTCCCAAAATCACAAAACCTAATTTCAGAATGTATTGTGCTGATGTGGAATCACTTTGTCGCTCATTTAAGAATATATCAAAACCTCTCAACATCAATTTCATTATAACAAAATAAAATGTTTGCTCCAGAAAAAAGGGAGCACACCCATCGCTAGATGTCACTGTAAGCAGATTTCCATCTTTATTTGAAAAGTTTTAGGGAAACTGACACGAGTCACGTGTCACGACAGAAACATGAGTGTCAAACATCGTTTCACGTTGGCTGAAAGTGTGTTTGAGGAAGTAATCGTTTTACAGATGCATCATTCAGGGCCTCTTGGACCCCGTGTTCGTTCACACACACATCTGAGCTGCACTTGTGTGAGACCAGGTATAGCACAAAGTAAACACATCTTTACACCTTTTTACTTATCTAATTTTTTATATTTTAAAATGCAGTCACGGGAGAACCATTTAATGCCTACTTTACACAGCATTCGGACGTCATGACGTCAACGAGTGTAGTTTTGGTTTGGATAGTGTGACTGTATGACCGCTGGCCTTTTCTTGCAAGAAAATAAATACCCTTTAAAGACAATTGGTACATGTTTGTCTCTTATTCAGTGATGTAAAATTGTTTGCCACCACAGTATTTTGTGGTATCATCCACACATGCAGGTTGGTTCATAACTGCAATAAAGTAATAACCATTAGGGGAGAGTGGGGTAAAGTGAGACATTTTTAGTGGTGCTTGCTGAAAGCAAAGCAAGTGTTCTCTTGCATACTTATTAGTGGTGCTTGCCTATGGCAAAGCAACACTAGTGTTATTGTGCATACTTATTCTTATTCTTATTCTTATTAGTGGTGCTTGCCTATGGCAAAGCAACACTAGTGTTATTGTGCATACTTATTAGTGGTGCTTGCCTATGGCAAAGCAACACTAGTGTTATTGTGCATACTTATTATTAGTGGTGCTTGCCTATGGCAAAGCAACACTAGTGTTATTGTGCATACTTATTATTCTTATTCTTATTCTTATTAGTGGTGCTTGCCTATGGCAAAGCAACACTAGTGTTATTGTGCATACTTATTAGTGGTGCTTGCTTATGGCAAAGCAACACTATTGTTATCTCACATACTTATTATTCTTATTCTTCTTATTCTTATTCTTCTGGCCACTTTTTGACGCGCTACTCCTCCCGCAGTTTTTGTCACAGACCCACGAATGAGGCGTCAAAACGTGCGGCCTGTTCGGGAATGGTGTGCTATGACTTTTATAAGGGATCGGGGGTACGATGTTCGCCCCAGGGGCGAAAAACCGGCCGAAAAATCCCATAGACTTAACATTGCGTCAAACTTTGACGAGTCGTAGCTCGGAACGAGGATGTCGCAGAAACGTGTAATTTACCACATTTGAAGAGGCTGACAGACTCTGTAAGAACATACCACACAATGGGGTAAAAGTTGCACCCCTGGGGGGCAGGAGCTGCCCAAAGTTTCCACATTGACTTACTATGGTGTAGGACGGCCCATGAAATGGGCCGTCCTACACCATAGAAACCGCTTTTATATTGAACATAACTCTGGATCACAGTGTCGTAGAGACAAAGGGGCGGGCTCATTTTACTCAGACAACCAATCAGTCTCTCAGGATCATTGTGAAGCTATCAAACCACGCCCTAGCAACCATTTAGAGCACCTTAGCAACAACTCCCATAGACTTCCATTGAAAGAGATCGAAGGGATATCTCTGGACTGAATTGTCATAGAAACATGAGGGTGGTCTCGTTTGACTCGGGGCAGCAAACAGCCAATCATGAATCACCTCAACACTTCCTAGCCACGCGCTAGCAACCATTGTCGAGCACCTTAGCAACCAAAATCCAAAGAGGGATATCTTCCATTCTGAATGTCACAGAGGCATGGGAGTTGGTTTATATCATTCATACTGACAAGCAGCCTTTGGAGTTTCATGATTGGCAGCTGCCAAGCCACTCCCTAGCAACCAAACAGAATACCCTAGCAACCATTTTGCAAGACCTATATCTCTGCATCAAAACATCGTATAGAGATGGGGGTTGGTTTATACATTCACATTGACTTTGGAGCTTCATGATTGGCAGCTGCCAAGCCACTCCCTAGCAACCAAACATAGTACCCTAGCAACCGTTTTGCAAGACCTATATCTCTGCATCAAAACATCGTATAGAGATGGGGGTTGGCTCTTTTTACTCATGCTAGCAAACAGGACTTGCTACATGCTAAACATGCTAGCAGTGAATAGCTACATGCTAATATTGATTAGCTAAGTGCTAAATCATGCCAATAAAATGCTACAAACTCAACAGTAACCATCTTTGACAACTACCAACCACCTAGTAACACCATAGCAACCACCCAAATTACCCTAGCAACACCCTAGCAACCACCCAGAACACCCTAGCAACTGCCTAGCAACGCCCTAGCAACCACCCAGAACACCCTAGCAACCGCCTAGCAACCACCCAGGATACCCTAGCAACCGCCTAGCAACACCCTAGCAACCACTCAGAACACCCTAGCAACCACCTAGCAACACCCTAGCAACCACCCAAAACACCCTAGCAACCGCCTAGCAACACCCTGGCAACCATCCAGAATACCCTAGCAACCGCCTAGCAACACCCAGGCAACCACCCAGAACACCCTAGCAACCGCCTAGCAACGCCCTAGCAACCACCCAGAATACCCTAGCAACCGCCTAGCAACGCCCTAGCAACCACCCAGAATACCCTAGCAACCACCTAGCAACACCATAGCAACCACCCAGAACACCCTAGCAACCACCTAGCAACCACCCAGAACACCCTAGCAATGCCCTAGCAACCACCCAAAATACCCTAGCAACCAACCAGAACACCCTAGCAACCACCCAGAATACCCTAGCAACCACCCAAAACACCCTAGCAACCACTCAGAACACCTTAGCAATGCCCTAGCAACCACCTGAACAACATGAATAAGCCATATCTCAGCACCAGAACATAGTACAGACATGTTTGTTGCCTAGTATGCAATCATGTACCACACCCTAGCAACCGAGTGGCGAGTTTTGCCACTGCAAGCACCACTTCACATTTTCTTCTGGAAATGTACATTCTAGTATTGTGATTACTATTCACCTAGACAAAACTTCGGCACGCTACTCCTCCCGCAGCTTTTGTCGTAGACCCATGAATGAGGTGTCAAATCGACCGGTTCATTGAGGAGAGGTGTGCTATGTCTTTTCTAAGCGATCGGGTGTACGATGATCATCCGGCGGGCGATAAATCGGCCGAAAAAAGTCCCATAGACTTAACATTGGCACAAAATTTGTGAGATCATATCTTTTGACCAGGAGGTCATAGAGACTTGGGATTGGGCTCTTTTGACTCGGCATATCAAGAGGCCAATAAGTAGTGACATAATAACTTCATAGCCGTGCCCTAGCAACCACTTGGGGCACCCTAGCAACCATAAAACAACATTTACAAGCCATATTTCAGCTCCAGACAATAGTAGAAACATTATCAGACTGTCAACGAGTCTTTAAATATCATCTCATAAACTGTATAAGCAGACCATAGCAACCATATAGAGTACCCTAGTAACCATACAAACACATGAATAAGCCATATCTCAGCTCCACAATATCGTACACACATGGTTGTTGGCTCGTATGCAATAATGTACCACACTCTAGCAACCGAGAGGCGAGTTTTGCCACTGCAAGCACCACTTCACATTTTCTTCTGGAAATGTACATTCTAGTATTGTGATTACTATTCACCTAGACAAAACTTCGGCACGCTACTCCTCCCGCAGCTTTTGTCGTAGACCCATGAATGAGGTGTCAAATCGACCGGTTCATTGAGGAGAGGTGTGCTATGTCTTTTCTAAGCGATCGGGTGTACGATGATCATCCGGCGGGCGATAAATCGGCCGAAAAAAGTCCCATAGACTTAACATTGGCACAAAATTTGTGAGATCATATCTTTTGACCAGGAGGTCATAGAGACTTGGGATTGGGCTCTTTTGACTCGCCATATCAAGAGGCCAATAAGTAGTGACATAATAACTTCATAGCCGTGCCCTAGCAACCACTTGGGGCACCCTAGCAACCATAAAACAACATTTACAAGCCATATTTCAGCTCCAGACAATAGTAGAAACATTATCAGACTGTCAACGAGTCTTTAAATATCATCTCATAAACTGTATAAGCAGACCATAGCAACCATATAGAGTACCCTAGTAACCATACAAACACATGAATAAGCCATATCTCAGCTCCACAATATCGTACACACATGGTTGTTGGCTCGTATGCAATAATGTACCACACTCTAGCAACCGAGAGGCGAGTTTTGCCACTGCAAGCACCACTTCACATTTTCTTCTGGAAATGTACATTCTAGTATTGTGATTACTATTCACCTAGACAAAACTTCGGCACGCTACTCCTCCCGCAGCTTTTGTCGTAGACCCATGAATGAGGTGTCAAATCGACCGGTTCATTGAGGAGAGGTGTGCTATGTCTTTTCTAAGCGATCGGGTGTACGATGATCATCCGGCGGGCGATAAATCGGCCGAAAAAAGTCCCATAGACTTAACATTGGCACAAAATTTGTGAGATCATATCTTTTGACCAGGAGGTCATAGAGACTTGGGATTGGGCTCTTTTGACTCGGCATATCAAGAGGCCAATAAGTAGTGACATAATAACTTCATAGCCGTGCCCTAGCAACCACTTGGGGCACCCTAGCAACCATAAAACAACATTTACAAGCCATATTTCAGCTCCAGACAATAGTAGAAACATTATCAGACTGTCAACTAGTCTTTAAATATCATCTCATAAACTGTATAAGCAGACCATAGCAACCATATAGAGTACCCTAGTAACCATACAAACACATGAATAAGCCATATCTCAGCTCCACAATATCGTACACACATGGTTGTTGGCTCGTATGCAATAATGTATCACACTCTAGCAACCGAGAGGCAAGTTTTGCCACTGCAAGCACCACTTCACATTTTCTTCTGGAAATGTACATTCTAGTATTGTGATTACTATTCACCTAGACAAAACTTCGGCACGCTACTCCTCCCGCAGCTTTTGTCGTAGACCCATGAATGAGGTGTCAAATCGACCGGTTCATTGAGGAGAGGTGTGCTATGTCTTTTCTAAGCGATCGGGTGTACGATGATCATCCGGCGGGCGATAAATCGGCCGAAAAAAGTCCCATAGACTTAACATTGGCACAAAATTTGTGAGATCATATCTTTTGACCAGGAGGTCATAGAGACTTGGGATTGGGCTCTTTTGACTCGGCATATCAAGATGCCAATAAGTAGTGACATAATAAATTCATAGCCGTGCCCTAGCAACCACTTGGGGCACCCTAGCAACCATAAAACAACATTTACAAGCCATATTTCAGCTCCAGACAATAGTAGAAACATAGTCAGACTGTCAACTAGTCTTTAAATATCATCTCATAAACTGTATAAGCAGACCATAGCAACCATATAGAGTACCCTAGTAACCATACAAACACATGAATAAGCCATATCTCAGCTCCACAATATCGTACAGACATGGTTGTTGGCTCGTATGCAATAACGTACCACACTCTAGCAACCGAGAGGCGAGTTTTGCCACTGCAAGCACCACTTCACATTTTCTTCTGGAAATGTACATTCTAGTTATTCTTATTCTTCTTATTCTTCTTATTCTTCTGGCCACTTTTTGACGCGCTACTCCTCCCTCAGTTTTTGTCACAGACCCATGAATGAGGTGTCAAAACGTGCGGCCTGTTCGGGAATGGTGTGCTATGACTTTTATAAGCGATCGGGGGTACGATGTTTGCCCCAGGGGCGAAAAACCGGCCGAAAAATCCCATAGACTTAACATTGCGTCAAACTTTGACGAGTCGTAGCTCGGAACGAGGATGTCGCAGAAACGTGTAATTTACCACATTTGAAGAGGCTGACAGGCTCTGTAAGAACATACCACACAATGGGGTAAAAGTTGCACCCCTGGGGGGCAGGAGCTGCCCAAAGTTTCCCCATTGACTTACTATGGTGTATGACGGCCCATGAAATGGGCCGTCCTACACCATAGAAACCGCTTTTATATTGAACATAACTCTGGATCACAGTGTCGTAGAGACAAAGGGGCGGGCTCATTTTACTCAGACAACCAATCAGTCTCTCAGGATCATTGTGAAGCTATCAAGCCACGCCCTAGCAACCATTTAGAGCACCTTAGCAACAACTCCCATAGACTTCCATTGAAAGAGATCGAAGGGATATCTCTGGACTGAATTGTCATAGAAACATGAGGGTGGTCTCGTTTGACTCGGGGCAGCAAACAGCCAATCATGAATCACCTCAACACTTCCTAGCCACGCACTAGCAACCATTGTCGAGCACCTTAGCAACCAAAATCCAAAGAGGGATATCGTCCATTCTGAATGTCACAGAGGCATGGGAGTTGGTTTATATCATTCATACTGACAAGCAGCCTTTGGAGTTTCATGATTGGCAGCTGCCAAGCCACTCCCTAGCAACCAAACAGAGTACCCTAGCAACCATTTTGCAAGACCTATATCTCTGCATCAAAACATCGTATAGAGATGGGGGTTGGTTTATACATTCACATTGACTTTGGAGCTTCATGATTGGCAGCTGCCAAGCCACTCCCTAGCAACCAAACATAGTACCCTAGCAACCGTTTTGCAAGACCTATATCACTGCATCAAAACATCGTATAGAGATGGGGGTTGGCTCTTTTTACTCATGCTAGCAAACAGGACTTGCTACATGCTAAACATGCTAGCAGTGAATAGCTACATGCTAATATTGATTAGCTAAGTGCTAAATCATGCCAATAAAATGCTACAAACTCAACAGTAACCATCTTTGACAACTACCAACCACCTAGTAACACCATAGCAACCACCCAAATTACCCTAGCAACACCCTAGCAACCACCCAGAACACCCTAGCAACTGCCTAGCAACGCCCTAGCAACCACCCAGAACACCCTAGCAACCGCCTAGCAACCACCCAGGATACCCTAGCAACCGCCTAGCAACACCCTAGCAACCACTCAGAACACCCTAGCAACCACCTAGCAACACCCTAGCAACCACCCAAAACACCCTAGCAACCGCCTAGCAACACCCTGGCAACCATCCAGAATACCCTAGCAACCGCCTAGCAACACCCAGGCAACCACCCAGAACACCCTAGCAACCGCCTAGCAACGCCCTAGCAACCACCCAGAATACCCTAGCAACCGCCTAGCAACGCCCTAGCAACCACCCAGAATACCCTAGCAACCGCCTAGCAACACCATAGCAACCACCCAGAACACCCTAGCAACCACCTAGCAACCACCCAGAACACCCTAGCAATGCCCTAGCAACCACCCAAAATACCCTAGCAACCAACCAGAACACCCTAGCAACCACCCAGAATACCCTAGCAACCACCCAAAACACCCTAGCAACCACTCAGAACACCTTAGCAATGCCCTAGCAACCACCTGAACAACATGAATAAGCAATATCTCAGCACCAGAACATAGTACAGACATGTTTGTTGCCTAGTATGCAATCATGTACCACACCCTAGCAACCGAGTGGCGAGTTTTGCCACTGCAAGCACCACTTCACATTTTCTTCTGGAAATGTACATTCTAGTTAGTGGTGCTTGCCTATGGCAAAGCAACACTATTGTTATCTCACATACTTATTATTCTTATTCTTCTTATTCTTATTCTTCTGGCCACTTTTTGACGCGCTACTCCTCCCGCAGTTTTTGTCACAGACCCACGAATGAGGCGTCAAAACGTGCGGCCTGTTCGGGAATGGTGTGCTATGACTTTTATAAGGGATCGGGGGTACGATGTTCGCCCCAGGGGTGAAAAACCGGCCGAAAAATCCCATAGACTTAACATTGCGTCAAACTTTGACGAGTCGTAGCTCGGAACGAGGATGTCGCAGAAACGTGTAATTTACCACATTTGAAGAGGCTGACAGACTCTGTAAGAACATACCACACAATGGGGTAAAAGTTGCACCCCTGGGGGGCAGGAGCTGCCCAAAGTTTCCCCATTGACTTACTATGGTGTAGGACGGCCCATGAAATGGGCCGTCCTACACCATAGAAACCGCTTTTATATTGAACATAACTCTGGATCACAGTGTCGTAGAGACAAAGGGGCGGGCTCATTTTACTCAGACAACCAATCAGTCTCTCAGGATCATTGTGAAGCTATCAAGCCATGCCCTAGCAACCATTTAGAGCACCTTAGCAACAACTCCCATAGACTTCCATTGAAAGAGATCGAAGGGATATCTCTGGACTGAATTGTCATAGAAACATGAGGGTGGTCTCGTTTGACTCGGGGCAGCAAACAGCCAATCATGAATCACCTCAACACTTCCTAGCCACGCCCTAGCAACCATTGTCGAGCACCTTAGCAACCAAAATCCAAAGAGGGATATCTTCCATTCTGAATGTCACAGAGGCATGGGAGTTGGTTTATATCATTCATACTGACAAGCAGCCTTTGGAGTTTCATGATTGGCAGCTGCCAAGCCACTCCCTAGCAACCAAACAGAGTACCCTAGCAACCATTTTGCAAGACCTATATCTCTGCATCAAAACATCGTATAGAGATGGGGGTTGGTTTATACATTCACATTGACTTTGGAGCTTCATGATTGGCAGCTGCCAAGCCACTCCCTAGCAACCAAACATAGTACCCTAGCAACCGTTTTGCAAGACCTATATCTCTGCATCAAAACATCGTATAGAGATGGGGGTTGGCTCTTTTTACTCATGCTAGCAGTGAATAGCTACATGCTAATATTGATTAGCTAAGTGCTAAATCATGCCAATAAAATGCTACAAACTCAACAGTAACCATTTTTGACAACTACCAACCACCTAGTAACACCATAGCAACCACCCAAATTACCCTAGCAACACCCTAGCAACCACCCAGAACACCCTAGCAACTGCCTAGCAACGCCCTAGCAACCACCCAGAACACCCTAGCAACCGCCTAGCAACCACCCAGGATACCCTAGCAACCGCCTAGCAACACCCTAGCAACCACTCAGAACACCCTAGCAACCACCTAGCAACACCCTAGCAACCACCCAAAACACCCTAGCAACCGCCTAGCAACACCCTGGCAACCATCCAGAATACCCTAGCAACCGCCTAGCAACACCCTAGCAACCACCCAGAACACCCTAGCAACTGCCTAGCAACGCCCTAGCAACCACCCAGAACACCCTAGCAACCGCCTAGCAACCACCCAGAACACCCTAGCAACCACCCAGAATACCCTAGCAACCACCTACAACACCATAGCAACCGCCTAGCAACGCCCTAGCAGCCACCCAGAATACCCCAGCAACCGCCTAGCAACCACCCAGAACACCCTAGCAACTGCCTAGCAACCCCCCACAATACCTTAGCAACCGCCTAGCAACCACCCATAACTATTGTGATTACTATTCACCTAGACAAAACTTCGGCACGCTACTCCTCCCGCAGCTTTTGTCGTAGACCCATGAATGAGGTGTCAAATCGACCGGTTCATTGAGGTTAGGTGTGCTATGTCTTTTCTAAGCGATCGGGTGTACGATGATCATCCGGCGGGCGATAAATCGGCCGAAAAAAGTCCCATAGACTTAACATTGGCACAAAATTTGTGAGATCATATCTTTTGACCAGGAGGTCATAGAGACTTGGGATTGGGCTCTTTTGACTCGGCATATCAAGAGGCCAATAAGTAGTGACATAATAACTTCATAGCCGTGCCCTAGCAACCACTTGGGGCACCCTAGCAACCATAAAACAACATTTACAAGCCATATTTCAGCTCCAGACAATAGTAGAAACATAGTCAGACTGTCAACTAGTCTTTAAATATCATCTCATAAACTGTATAAGCAGACCATAGCAACCATATAGAGTACCCTAGTAACCATACAAACACATGAATAAGCCATATCTCAGCTCCACAATATCGTACACACATGGTTGTTGGCTCATATGCAATAATGTACCACACTCTAGCAACCGAGAGGCGAGTTTTGCCACTGCAAGCACCACTTCACATTTTCTTCTGGAAATGTACATTCTAGTATTGTGATTACTATTCACCTAGACAAAACTTTGGCACGCTACTCCTCCCGCAGCTTTTGTCGTAGACCCATGAATGAGGTGTCAAATCGACCGGTTCATTGAGGAGAGGTGTGCTATGTCTTTTCTAAGCGATCGGGTGTACGATGATCATCCGGCGGGCGATAAATCGGCCGAAAAAAGTCCCTTAGACTTAACATTGGCACAAAATTTGTGAGATCATATCTTTTGACCAGGAGGTCATAGAGACTTGGGATTGGGCTCTTTTGAGTCGGCATATCAAGAGGCCAATAAGTAGTGACATAATAACTTCATAGCCGTGCCCTAGCAACCACTTGGGGCACCCTAGCAACCATAAAACAACATTTACAAGCCATATTTCAGCTCCAGAAAATAGTAGAAACATGGAGTTTGGCTTTTTTGACTCAGACTGTCAACTAGTCTTTAAATATCATCTCATAAACTGTATAAGCAGACCATAGCAAACATATAGAGTACCTTAGGAACTATACAAACACATGATTAAGCCATATCTCAGCTCCACAATATCGTACAGACATGGTTGTTGGCTCGTATGCAATAATGTACCACACCCTAGCAACCGAGTGGCGAGTTTTGCCACTGCAAGCACCACTTCACATTTTCTTCTGGAAATGTACATTCTAGTATTGTGATTACTATTCACCTAGACAAAACTTTGGCACGCTACTCCTCCCGCAGCTTTTGTCGTAGACCCATGAATGAGGTGTCAAATCGACCGGTTCATTGAAGAGAGGTGTGCTATGTCTTTTCTAAGCGATCGGGTGTACGATGATCATCCGGCGGGCGATAAATCGGCCGAAAAAAGTCCCATAGACTTAACATTGGCACAAAATTTGTGAGATCATATCTTTTGACCAGGAGGTCATAGAGACTTGGGATTGGGCTCTTTTGAGTCGGCATATCAAGAGGCCAATAAGTAGTAACATAATAACTTCATAGCCGTGCCCTAGCAACCACTTGGGGCACCCTAGCAACCATAAAACAACATTTACAAGCCATATTTCAGCTCCAGAAAATAGTAGAAACATGGAGTTTGGCTTTTTTGACTCAGACTGTCAACTAGTCTTTAAATATCATCTCATAAACTGTATAAGCAGACCATAGCAACCATATAGAGTACCTTAGTAACCATACAAACACATGAATAAGCCATATCTCAGCTCCACAATATCGTACAGACATGGTTGTTGGCTCGTATGCAATAATGTACCACACCCTAGCAACCAAGTGGCGAGTTTTGCCACTGCAAGCACCACTTTACATTTTCTTCTGGAAATGTACGTTCTAGTTATTCTTATTCTTCTTATTCTTCTTATTCTTCTTATTCTTCTTATTCTTCTGGCCACTTTTTGACGCGCTACTCCTCCCGCAGTTTTTGTCACAGACCCATGAATGAGGTGTCAAAACGTGCGGCCTGTTCGGGAATGGTGTGCTATGACTTTTATAAGCGATCGGGGGTACGATGTTCGCCCCAGGGGCGAAAATCGGCCGAAAAATCCCATAGACTTAACATTGCGTCAAACTTTGACGAGTCGTAGCTCGGAACGAGGATGTCGCAGAAACGTGTAATTTACCCCATTTGAAGAGGCTGACAGGCTCTGTAAGAACATACCACACAATGGGGTAAAAGTTGCACCCCTAGGGGGCAGGAGCTGCCCAAAGTTGCCCCATTGACTTACTATGGTGTATGACGGCCCATGAAATGGGCCGTCCTACACCATAGAAACCGCTTTTATATTGAACATAATTCTGGATCACAGTGTCGTAGAGACAAAGGGGCAGGCTCATTTTACTCAGACGGCCAATCAGTCTCTCAGGATCATTGTGAAGCTATCAAGCCACGCCCTAGCAACCATTTAGAGCTCCTTAGCAACAAGTTCCATAGACTTCCATTGAAACAGATCAAAGGGATATCTCAGGATATAAGAGTCATAGAAACATGAGGGTGGGCTCGTTTGACTCGGGGCAGCAAACAGCCAATCCTGAATCACCTCAACACTTACTGGCCACGCCCTAGCAACCATTGTCAAGCACCTTAGCAACCAAAATCCAAACAGGGATATCTTCCATTCTGAATGTCACAGAGGCATGGGAGTTGGTTTATATCATTTATACTGACAAGCAGCCTTTGGAGTTTCATGATTGGCAGCTGCCAAGCCACTCCCTAGCAACCAAACAGAGTACCCTAGCAACCATTTTGCAAGACCTATATCTCTGCATCAAAACATCGTATAGAGATGGGGGTTGGTTTATACATTCACATTGACTTTGGAGCTTCATGATTGGCAGCTGCCAAGCCACTCCCTAGCAACCAAATAGAGTACCCTAGCAACCGTTTTGCAAGACCAATATCTCTGCATCAGAACATCGCATAGAGATGGGGGTTGGCTCTTTTGACTCATGCTAGCAAACAGGACTTGCTAAATGTTAGACATGCTAGCAGTGAATAGCTACATGCTAATATTGATTAGCTAAGTGCTAAATCATGCCATGAACATTATAAAAACTCTATAGTAACCAAATGTGAACACTACCAACCAACTAGTAACACCATAGCAACCATCCAGAATACCATACCACTCAGAACACCCTAGCAACCGCCTAGCAACACCCTAGCAACCACCCAGAACACCCTAGCAACCACCTAGCAACACCCTAGCAACCACCCGGAACACCCTAGCAACCGCCTAGCAACCACCCAAAACACCTTAGCAACCACCCCGAATACCCTAGCAACCGCCTAGCAACACCCTAACAACCACCCAGAACACCCTAGCAACCGCCTAGCAACACCATAGCAACTACCCAGAACACCCTACCAACTGCCTAGCAACACCCTAGCAACCACCCAGAACACCCTAGCAACCGGCTAGTAACACCCTAGCAACCACACAAAATACCCTAGCAACCGCCTAGCAACACCACAGCAACCACCCAGAATACCCTAGCAACCGCCTAGCAACCACCCAGAACACCCTAGCAACCGCCCAGAATACCCTAGCAACCGCCTAGCAACGCCATAGCAACCACCCAGAATACCGTAGCAACCGTCTAGCAACGCCATAGCAACCACCCAGAATACCCTAGCAACCGCCTAGCAACACCATAGCAACGACCCAGAACACCCTAGCAACCGCCTAGCAACGCCCTAGCAACCACCCATAATACCCTAGCAACCGCCTAGCAACACCCTAGCAACCACCCAGAATACCCTAGCAACCACCCAGAATACCCTAGCAACCCACTAGCAACACCCTAGCAACCACCCAGAACACCCTAGCAACCGGCTAGCAACACCCTACTGTTGCCACTGTTGCCTTTGGCTTGCTCAGTTGGGGATATTCAAATTAATTAACCAATCATACCATTGATCAGCTCTACCAAACTTGGATGTCTTTTTTCCAGTAATAAACAAACATTAAGTTGTTTTGATTGATACTGTGAAGCAGCTTTGATACAATCTGTATTGTGAAAAGCGCTATATAAATATATTTGACTTGACTTGACTTGACCCTAGCAACCACCCAAAATACCCTAGCAACCGCCTAGCAACACCATAGCAACCACCCAGAATACCCTAGCAACCGCCTAGCAACCACCCAGAACACCCTAGCAACCGCCCAGAATACCCTAGCAACCGCCTAGCAACGCCATAGCAACCACCCAGAATACCCTAGCAACCGTCTAGCAACACCATAGCAACCACCCAGAACACCCTAGCAACCGCCTAGCAACGCCCTAGCAACCACCCATAATACCCTAGCAACCGTCTAGCAACCACCCAGAACACCCTAGCAACCGCCCAAAATACCCTAGCAACCGCCTAGCAACGCCATAGCAACCACCCAGAATACCCTAGCAACCGTCTAGCAACGCCATAGCAACCACCCAGAATACCCTAGCAACCGCCTAGCAATACCATAGCAACCACCCAGAACACCCTAGCAACACCCTAGCAACCACCCAGAACACCCTAGCAACCGCCTAGCAACACCATAGCAACCACCCAGAATACCCAGAATACCCTAGCAACCGCCTAGCAACACCATAGCAACTACCCAGAACACCCTAGCAACTGCCTAGCAACACCCTAGCAACCACCAGAACACCCTAGCAACCGCCTAGCAACACCATAGCAACCGCCCAGAATACCCTAGCAACCACCTAGCAACACCCTAGCAACCACCCAGAACACTCTAGCAACCACCCAGAATACCCTAGCAACCGCCTAGCAACACCATTGCAACCACCCAGAACACCATAGCAACCGCCTAGCAACACCCTAGCAACCACCCAGAATACCATAGCAACCTCCAAGCAACACCATAGCAACTACCCTAGCAACACCCTAGCAACTGCCTAGCAACACCCTAGCAACCACCCAGAACACCCTAGCAACCGCCTAGCAACACCATAGCAACCACCCAAAATACCCTGGCAACCGCCTAGCAACGCCCTAGCAACCGAGTGGCGAGTTTTGCCACTGCAAGCACCACTTCACATTTTCTTCTGGAAATGTACATTCTAGTTCTTATTCTTATTCTTCTGGCCACATTTTGACGCGCTACTCCTCCCGCAGTTTTTGTCACAGACCAATGAATGAGGTGTCAAAACGTGCGGCCTGTTCGGGAATGGTGTGCTATGACTTTTATAAGGGATCAGGGGTACGATGTTCGCCCCAGGGGCGAAAAACCGGCCGAAAAATCCCATAGACTTAACATTGCATCAAACTTTGACGAGTCGTAGCTCGGAAGGAGGATGTCGCAGAAACGTGTAATTTACCACATTTGAAGAGGCTGACAGGCTCTGTAAGAACATACCACACAATGGGGTAAAAGTTGCACCCCTGGGGGGCAGGAGCGGCCCAAAGTTGCCCCATTGACTTACTATGGTGTAGGACGGCCCATGAAATGGGCCGTCCTACACCATAGAAACCGCTTTTATATTGAACATAACTCTGGATCACAGTGTCGTAGAGACAAAGGGGCGGGCTCATTTTACTCAGACGACCAATCAGTCTCTCAGGATCATTGTGAAGCTATCCAGCCACGCCCTAGCAACCATTTAGAGCTCCTTAGCAACAAGTTCCATAGACTTCCATTGAAACAGATCAAAGGGATATCTCAGGATATAAGAGTCATAGAAACATGAGGGTGGGCTCGTTTGACTCAGGGCAGTAAACAGCCAATCCTGAATCACCTCAACACATCCTAACCCCTCCCTAGCAACCATTGTCAAGCACCTTAGCAACAAAAATCCAAAGAGGGATATCTTCCATTCTGAATGTCACAAAGGTGTAAGAGTTGGTTTATATCATTCATACTGACAAGAAGCCTTTGGAGTTTCATGATTGGCAGCTGCCAAGCCACTCCCTAGCAACCAAACAGAGTACCCTAGCAACCATTTTGCAAGACCTATATCTCTGCATCAAAACATCGTATAGAGATGGGGGTTGGTTTATACATTCACATTGACTTTGGAGCTTCATGATTGGCAGCTGCCAAGCCACTCCCTAGCAACTAAACAGAGTACCCTAGCAACCGTTTTGCAAGACCAATATCTCTGCATCAGAACATCGTATAGAGATGGGGGTTGGCTCTTTTGACTCATGCTAGCAAACAGGACTTGCTACATGCTACACATGCTAGCAGTGAATAGCTACATGCTAATATCGATTACCTAAGCGCTAAATCATGCCAATAAAATGCTACAAACTCAACAGTAACCATCTTTGACAACTACCAACCACCTAGTAACACCATAGCAACTCCCAGATTACCCTAGCAACACCCTAGCAACCACCCAGAACACCCTAGCAACTGCCTAGCAACGCCCTAGCAACCACCCAGAACACCCTAGCAACCACCAGAACACCCTAGCAACCGCCTAGCAACACCATAGCAACCACCCAGAATACCCTAGCAACCGCCTAGCAACACCCTAGCAACCACCCAGAACACTCTAGCAACCGCCTAGCAACCACCCAGAATACCCTAGCAACCGCCTAGCAACACCATTGCAACCACGTAGAACACCATAGCAACCGCCTAGCAACACCCTAGCAACCACCCAGAATACCCTAGCAACCTCCTAGCAACACCATAGCAACTCTCCTAGCAACACCCTAGCAACTGCCTAGCAACACCCTAGCAACCACCCAGAACACCCTAGCAACCGCCTAGCAACACCATAGCAACCACCCAGAATACCCTGGCAACCGCCTAACAACGCCCTAGCAACCGAGTGGCGAGTTTTGCCACTGCAAGCACCACTTCACATTTTCTTCTGGAAATGTACATTCTAGTTAGTGGTGCTTGACTATGGCAAAGCAAAACTAGTGTTATTGTGCATACTTATTATTCTTATTCTTATTCTTCTTATTCTTCTGGCCACTTTTTGACGCGCTACTCCTCCCTCAGTTTTTGTCACAGACCCATGAATGAGGTGTCAAAACGTGCGGCCTGTTCGGGAATGGTGTGCTATGACTTTTATAAGCGATCGGGGGTACGATGTTTGCCCCAGGGGCGAAAAACCGGCCGAAAAATCCCATAGACTTAACATTGCGTCAAACTTTGACGAGTCGTAGCTCGGAACGAGGATGTCGCAGAAACGTGTAATTTACCACATTTGAAGAGGCTGACAGGCTCTGTAAGAACATACCACACATGGGGTAAAAGTTGCACCCCTGGGGGGCAGGAGCTGCCCAAAGTTTCCCCATTGACTTACTATGGTGTAGGACGGCCCATGAAATGGGCCGTCCTACACCATAGAAACCGCTTTTATATTGAACATAACTCTGGATCACAGTGTCGTAGAGACAAAGGGGCGGGCTCATTTTACTCAGACAACCAATCAGTCTCTCAGGATCATTGTGAAGCTATCAAGCCACGCCCTAGCAACCATTTAGAGCACCTTAGCAACAACTCCCATAGACTTCCATTGAAAGAGATCGAAGGGATATCTCTGGACTGAATTGTCATAGAAACATGAGGGTGGTCTCGTTTGACTCGGGGCAGCAAACAGCCAATCATGAATCACCTCAACACTTCCTAGCCACGCCCTAGCAACCATTGTCGAGCACCTTAGCAACCAAAATCCAAAGAGGAATATCGTCCATTCTGAATGTCACAGAGGCATGGGAGTTGGTTTATATCATTCATACTGACAAGCAGCCTTTGGAGTTTCATCATTGGCAGCTGCCAAGCCACTCCCTAGCAACAAACAGAGTACTCTAGCAACCATTTTGCAACTGAAAGCATGAACGTCTCCTGCTATTTGCACCTCACGTGAACTTCCACTCAGGATAGACTGATGTCTCTTCACAAATATATTTTTTAAAAATGACGGAAATCATAATATTACATCACTTTTCTACGCAAATGGATGATTGAATCGGGCCGCGGACGACAAGGAGTGTGTTTTGTTTGCATGTGAGTGTTTTGCCTTCCCTCCTAGTTTGGTCTACTCCATTGCGTATCTTGAAACTCTTTCACGTCGTCTAATTTACAGAGAGAGAGACAGATTGATCCGGTACAGCGAATTTCTCTGAGCAGATAAGATACTAACACATAATTGTCTATGGATGAAAGGGGAAAGAAAAGAAAAGGTGGGGCTGAAAAGTTACGCGTTAAAAAAAAAGCATTAGAGGTAGATGCTGTGAAATGTTTCAAATTAACTGATTATGCATTTGGCGTAATCGGCGCGAAGTAGGGTTGCCACCTGTCCCGGTTTTACCGGGATTGTACTTATTTTTAATAACCTGTCCCGGGAAATGTATCCACTCTCCCGGGATACTTACAGACATCCCAAGTCTCCCGCATATTGATAGCGGCTCCGTGATGATTCGGCTGTAAAGATTCCCTTTGTTTTACAAATATTAACTAATATATGTTGTGTTAATTAAAATAAATGTTGAAATAGCATATCTGTTTATTTCTCGTTTCTTGTATTGTGTTATATTTTTATGCTATAAGTGGTGTTAAAAATTATTCTGCACATTAATGAGCCAATGAGTTATGATGTGGGCCAGAAAGTCCAGGGCCACTTTTTGGTCCTAGTCCGCCCCTGCTTGCATCTTGTATACCAACGACAATTCTGTCCGTTATCAGTTCGTCTCTTAAATCTCCAATCTCACGATGTTCTGCAGAGCAAGTACATCAGTGATGAAAGCCTCGATACTCTCTCCTGCCTCTTGATATGTCTGTTAAAACCTGCACGTTCAAAAATCACATTATGTTTGTGTCACCGGGTGACTAAGACAGGAACCCAAATTTTTAGCCAATAGTCCCCTGGGGGAGCACTTCCGGCTGTAACACCAGTCCGGTTCCGGTTTTCCCCGTGTGTTATCGCTGCTCTTTAATCTTGTTTTCTGTCCGCGCACACACTCTCTCCCGAGTATTTATGATGGCATCACAACTAACAGTTAACTGTTTTTTCCCAAACTTCTGACACCATGTTATGTTAGCGGATAGTATGAGACGGACACAGGGAGTAACACATAACATTTACTTCCTGTCCGTTCACCATTTAAATGTGTCCGGGTAACACCAGACCTTAAACAATTATTTCCTTTTCAGAAGACTGAGGTATTGGAGTCTGGAGCGTAACACAGAGATGATCATCTTCACTGAACATCACTGAACCACGAACTCTAGCTCAGTGTGTGTAATGCCCAAACACACGAGGCCACGATCGTGACCATCAGCCGGCGCCAGGAAACCACCGCATCCAGAAACACACGGGAGGAACGACATCTTGAAACAGACGCAGTGTCACACATGTATAATGCTCCTTCAGGGAACTTTATCTCTCTTTATAGCGCTGAAGCGCACAGGGGGAATGGCAGCAGCTCTCACTCTTTCAAGCTGTTTAAACACAATCTCTCAGACCAGATCCCAATTCATCAGTGCGTTCTGATGTGACGTCCAACATTACAGTCTGAAAGAGAACTCATTTTATACTCATACTCTCATGTGAAGTGTCACTGTATACAGCAAACTGAAGATGTACTGTAAACTACAATAGTGTCATTATCCAGATCAAATCAAATCAATTTTTGTGTTCACATATGAAAGGGTCAAGTGTAGTTTGATTGATAGTATTTTCAGAATATTAACTGAGCAAGCCGAATATGACAGTGGCAAGAAACATATTTTTGTAAATTTTTGAACATTGTTCAAAAAATGTTGCAAGTGACTTACAGTAAATATATATATATATGTGTATATATATATATATATATATATATATATATATATATATATATATATATATATGTGAATATGCCGTATAAGTGTTGAGCTTAGTGAACCTGAAGCTAGTGATGGTGAGATGAAGCTTTGAAGCTATAGCCTGATGTGTGTAAAAGTGTTTGATTTCTCGAGGGTTTGAATGCACACAGCGACACCTGCTGGTCAATGCAAATATTGCCCAGAACAACAATCCTCAGGAGTCTGACAGCACCAACATGTGTTACATGGTTCATGATATATTAACATATACACGCATAAACACCTCTATATAGCCTTTACGTAGCCTGACATTTCTCTGAACAGCAAGTGTTGAGGACGGCACATACAATAATAGCAGACGGCACACATCCTTTGGTACATAAGGTACATAGTCCTTTGTGCCTGAAGCTTTTTGTTAATGTAATAAGTATGAGGGTTTTTTTTTTACCCTTTTTTATTTTAGTATTTAAATGTATAGTGTTGTCTATGTATGCGAACCACCAATGTAGCCGGAACTAATTGCCCCAAGGGAATTAATAAAACTTTAAACTTGAAGTGAATGAGAGTCAGATGCAGAAAGAAACTCACAGAAGGGACTATGAGCAGAAATGGACAGAGATCACCACACCTGATCTTGAGTGATGAAACATCCTCATATACCCATACACACATGTCATGTTTATTATGAAAGTTTTGTTTTGAATAATTTATATAGGTTGACTCATTTGAAACACAAATAGTTTGTATTTGCTGGGGGCTGTTCCATAAACCAAGATTAGAGTATAAGCCAGGCTTATTTCGGTTAGTCAGGCTTATTTTTGGTAGATTCGGTTTCATAAATCAAACTTAAAAAAGTTCAAACTCAGTTACCCCGGCAACTTATGCTGGCAAATTAACCTGGTCCGGGGCAGGCTAACTGTTAGGCTAAGTCTGAGTTCAGGCTTAACGAGCATACCATTTATACTCACCTGCTGGTATTTCGATGTCATTTTATTTTACTTAACCACTATTAATAAAAAAAAAATTAAATAAATAAATAAAGACGGAAATGTACTTTACTAATAAATGTAAGAAATTATAAGGTATAAATACACTAAGAAATGTTCAAAACTTGTGTGTTTAATTGGTGAGTTTGGTTAATGAGTTTGGTAATTAATTAATTAAAAGTATATAAATAGACCATGGCGTGTCTTTTCATAGATTAGGTGGTGGGTGAGGGAGCTATAGTCTTGCGGAGGGCATTTCAAAGAGAGAGAACTTTCAGAGACAGGTCAGACCCATTGGCTTTTAATGACAGCTACCTGTATGAGCGATATAGGTTCTCAAGAGATGGGATTGCATATATTTGTAGATTAGTAAGCCCATACATTGCAAATAATACACGCCGCAACAGAGCGCTCACAGTCCCACAGATGGTGTGCATTGCACTTTGCTTTTTTGCCAGTGGAACATTTTATTACACATGTTGGAGATGCAGAGAATATCAGCAAAGCATCAGTTTGCCGCTCCGCACGAACTGTGTACCTTTCTTTAAAAAGACTACTCAATGTGTTCATCACATTCCCTGGCCACAAAGCTATTCGTACCATTAAACATGCCTTTTATGGAATAGCTGGTAAGTTCAAATACCTATAAAACATGGAAATATTTCTTGACTGTTGATTTTACATGGGACATATTTAAAACAAACAAATAATTTTCCTAGGTTTCCCAAATGTTACCGGTGCATTGGACTGCACCCATGTGCGTATTAAGTGTCCGTCTGGTCCACATGAAGCGGACTTTGTGAATAGGAAATCAGTACACAGCATCAATGTACAGGTACGGTCCCACTGAGATGATATTGAAGGCTATCAGGTTTAATTTATTTTAGATGATTAGTGATGCAGATTGCATCACAAATGTAGAGGCCAAATGGCCAGGCTCTGTGCATGAATCTTTAGAGCCTCATCTCTCTACCAGCAACTAGCAAGAGGTATGCTAGTAATCACTTAATCGCAAAAAGTCTTAAAAAAAAGAAAAAAACTACATTATATATCTATATTCATTCATTCTGTCTATGCAGGAGAATTCTCAGGAGTTTTGCTGGGAGACAAGGGATACCCATGCCTGCCTTGCCTCTTGACTCGCTATCAGGAGCCCCAGACAGAGGCACAGCACCGCTACAACATTGCCCATGCACGCACAAGAGCTCGTGTAGAGATGGCATTTGGGCTGATAAAGTCAAGGTTTCAGTGCCTGAAGCACCTCGGAGTGACTCCACCTATAGGGCATGTGACATTGTAGTTGCTTGTGTAGTGCTCCATAACATTGCTTGTCTGAGGAGAGAGAGGCAACCAAGGATTGTTGAAGAGGAAGACTGGGGCAATGAAGCAGTATTGGAAGAAAACGAAACAGCCAGACTTATACGAGACACATATGCAAATAATTATTTTGCTTAATATGGTCTAAACCATGTGTAGCCTTTAAAATTTTCCACTGGCCCCTCAACTTTCTCCTTAGTTGAACAAACACACAGAAGTCAAAGTATTTAATGTGATTTGTCTTTATTCAGAGTGAATCTGCCTGTTAGGGGTGAACACACACAAATAAATGTTGTGGGAAGTGATCAAAGAGGTAATGTTTTTTTGTTTTTTTTCCTTTTTTTTTTAAATGGTAGTTCTACTTGCATTTTTCTGTAGCTGTTGAATTTCCAGCTCCAACTTCCTCATCTTCAGTTTTTTATACTGGATGTCGATATCAATCGCTTCCGTTTGTTTAAGGAGGTAGCGTTTATACACTCCTTTTATGTTTTCTGTAGCAACATAGATTTAAGTTATTTCATTGAATACTCTTGTCACATTGTTTTCATTTCTTAATACTCACTTTGTCACATGTTGTCCCAGACTGAGAGGGCTCTAGAACAGTGTCAGCATCCTGAAAACACATTATGATCATTTTATCACACAAGTACACTTTTTAATATTCAATACAGTATAGCATGGAACCTGTGAGTTGCTCAGGCCTCCTTGAACATACAGACAGTCTCCTCATCCTCCTCCTCAACTGATGGGCCTTCTCCCTGTGACCACTGATTAAACTCAGTTAAACTCATTAGCTTACATGACTGATTTACAAGGTCTCATACTCACAGGCAACATGATGTCTGGTGGATCCATAAACCATACAGCATCTTGATAGAAAAAAAATATATATTTTTGTACCAAAATGCACCATTACAGTAGCACAAGTACCTCTATGTGACATTACTGCTATGATGTACTTAGGCTTACAATGCCTAAGGAAGGAGGAAATCAGTTAGTCAGGAAGGAATAATGATAAAACACAGACACACCTTTTATATACTCACTCCTTATACTATATGATATGATTTTAGATGATGTCCCCCCCCTCTATTCCCTCAAGGACGGGCCTCCCTTTATTAATTTCCAAAGCCAGTTCCTCTGCAGGAGTGAAGCTGGCTGGTGGTGGCCCTCCCCCAGTGCCAGCAACCTCAATCTTCTTTTTGGTCGCTGCAATTAAAAAAATAACAAAAACCCTGAATAGTTGTAACATCAAGCTGGCATTGATTACATATGTACATACCATTAGATTTAACATTCTGAACTATATTTTTATATTTTATTTTCACCTGCTGCCAGGTTCTTTTTCCTTCACTTCAGTTGCTGCTGAGTGAAAGCAATTAACGTTACTGTTATTCACACAAACTTTGCAATGTATTGTGACACACATTCAATGTTGATAAAGTATTTTAAATAGTTAACACCGCTACTTACGCATTGAGACGATCAGCAATTTCCTGCCAACCTTTCTCTCTTGCTTTATTTATTGCCGCTGTATTGCCTTTTTTGGTGATGACATCTTTAAATTCTTCATATGTTTCCAATAGCAAACGCTGTACCGGTGCCCTGAACATCGCTGCTCTATCTTTTCCTTTTGTTGCCATGGTAGCCCACAGTAAATCGATTGACCCATGCTCGACTTTTCAGGACTTTTAAACTATGGCGTGCACGCGCAATTATCTACACTATTTAAACCCGACTCAAATTAGTAAGATCACATTATCCTCAACTTACTGTTATGGAACCAATTTAAGCGCGGATGTTTAGCTCGGCTCATTCAAGTCAGGTTTTGGACTTTCCCACATAGCAACATTGTGTCGGCCCAGAGCCGGCCCAAGTCTGGCACTTGTGGAATGCGGATCTGGCCCACATACAGCGTTGAATGACGGCCCTTGGGTGGCCCACTCCTGTTTGCCAGATCTGGGCCACAAGCAGGCCATAGCAATGCCACATGTCAGCCAAGAGCAAAGAAATACACCAGAACTGGACCTTTTCTGAACCACAAAATCTGTGTATATTTAATATGAAGTAATTTCAGCCTTAATAAAGCCTGTTAACAAGCAGAATCACTGAAGGAAAGAAGAGAACAGAAAAAGAGACGAAAAGAAACACAAGAACTACAACTTACTTCAGACACAGTCTTAGATGAAATCCACTGAAGAGAAAAGAAGACATTAAATCTGTGAAGATCTCAGCAGAGGAGGATTAAACAACTCCACAAACAGCATTACCAGCTTCACTTATTACTAACCAGACTGACTTTATTTCTGTCAGACGTCTGCAGAAGTTTTATAGAGAATTAACAGAGGTTTAACTCTGTTTAATTTGAAGTTACCATAACAGTGATTAGCGTTTCCATTAGTTGGTCTATTAACTCTTATTATGGCTTTGTCTTTTTTGGCTGCTGTGACAGTGTGCGTGTTAAGCACATTTGCAGCAGCAAAGAAAGCTTAAGTGAACTGAAATCAGGTGATGATGGTTTCCTGTTGATGGTTTTATAATCATCATGAATTAGACTGAATCACTGATGTCTTTCGAATCTAACAATTGTGTTGTTCCATTAATATATTCATATCACAACCAGTGTTACTGCAGCATGAGATCCAGCAATATTACAACAATCAGTTAGAAGATTTTAACAACGAGCACAATAACACTAGTCTGCCATGACACACACAGACATCAAAAATCAGCATATGAATCTCAACAATGGTGACAATAATATTTAGGTAAACAGATCAATTCAGAACATCACTAAAAAGCTTGCAACAAAAACAACAGCAAAAAATAAAAGCAAATATTTCGAATTAAACAAAATAATAGGACAATTCAGCTGCATAATTTATTCATGTTGCAATGCATGCTGGGAGTTTTGTACTATGCTGGTACCCAGCATGCATTGTAGCATTGTACTTTTGATTATCACCATTGTTGAGATTCATACGCTGATTGTTGATGTCTGTGTGTGTTATTGATAGATTGGATTTTTGTCCTCGTTTTTGTTCAAATCTTCTAACTGATTGTTGTAATATTGCCAAATCTCATGTGGCAGAAACACAGGGTTTAAGATATGAATATATAAATGGTACAACACAATTGTTAGAGTCGAACGACATCAGTGAATCAGTCTATTTAATGATGATTATAAAACCATCAACAGGAAGCCATCATCACCTGATCTCATTTCACTTTAGCTTTCTTTACTGCTGCAAATGTATTTGACACACACACTGTCACAGCAGCCAAAAAAGACAAAAGCCATAATAAGAGTTAATAGACTAACTAATGGAAACGCTGATCACTGTCATGGTAACTTCAAATTAAACCGAGTTAAGCCTCTGATAATTCTCAATAAAACTTCTGCAGACGTCTGACATAAATAAAGTGAGTCTGGTTAGTAATAAGTGAAGCTGGTAATGCTGTTTGTGGAGTTGTTTATTCCTCCTCTGCTGAGATCTTCACAGATTTAATGTCTTCTTTTCTCTTCAGTGGATTTCATCTAAGACTGTGTCTGAAGTAAGTTGTAGTTCTTGTGTTTCTGCTCGTCTCTTTTTCTGTTCTCTTCTTTCCTTCACTGATTCTGCTTGTTAACAGGCTTTATTAAGGCTGCAATTACTTCATATTTAATATAAACAGATTTTGTGGCTCAGATAAGGTCCAGTTCTGGTTTATTTATTTGCTCTTGGCTGACATGTGGCATTGCTATGGCCTGCTTGTGGCCCAGATCTGGAAAACAGGAGTGGGCCACCCAAGGGCCGTCATTCAATGCTGTATGTGGGCCAGATCCGCATTCCACAAGTGCCAGACTTGGGCCGGCTCTGGGCCGACACAATGTTGCTATGTGGGTTAATCCCCACTTTTCTAAGCGGCTTTTATGGAACAGCCCCCAGCTTTTACATTTCATCCATCTATCAAGTGCCACGGATGCACAAAACAAAGGTACTTCTTGTCAAACAACACTAACTTACCCTTTTCCCCTTTACTGTCACATAGAGCTACCAGAAATGATCAAATTAATGAAGGAGTGTGTGCAGTGTGTCTGGTCTTTGATTGCCTCAATCCCCTCATCAGGAATGTCTGCCTCTAGTACTGTGCCCAGTGACATTGAAATGGTATGTTACAATTAAGGGCTGAGACCCATAGTTAATTCATCGATGTTTAGAATGCAGAATCTCTACCTTGTAACTGTACGGTAAAATGGATCAATATTAAAGTGATCAATCTTTCAGAACAGTAAAGGCTGGTTCCCACGGGACGATTTTAAAATTGTCGGCCTCGCTTTCTGATTGGCCACAGTCCACAGGCTGCGTGCTCGTTTGTCCCCGGGGGACACCACACACGAGGAGAAATCGGGCCAAAAAAATCCAACATGTTTGATATCCCCGATTTGAGATCGGAGCGGTCCAGACGTCCTTCCGAGCAGACGAGAGCAACACACCACACACGGCAGGAATATCTGATCAGATTATTTTTACGATAATAGGAGCATCCTTAAGATTGTTGGAAGGGGTGAATCGTGGCTAAAATCAGCCTAATTATCCTGCCGCGTGAACCAGGCTTAAGCAAGTAATGAATTGAGTCCCGTTCACATTTAATTGCCTTTAAATGGCTTAAAATTGATTGAAAGATTAAACTGGCAAGGTTTAAAAATGCAGGACAAACTGAAATGACAATTCAGCACTGTAAGGCTACAAGAGTAACCACAACATTTAACCGACTGTCATGCAACTCAATAGTGAAACTTACAGACTACATTGTTTTCCCCCAAAAAGCTTGTTTTATGCACAGTATTGTTATATTGGGATAAAATGTATTACTCATAGATACATCTCCCTAATATGTATTAATTTGTACTAACCTTCACAGACCACATTTCAAAGACAGCTCGATCATGCAGGTTTGCAATGCACAACATTAGGAAGATCAGGCCTTTCCTAACTGAGCATGCAACACAACTTCTTGTCCAGGCCTTGGTTATTTCTAGGCTTGATTACTGCAATGCTCTTCTAGCTGGTCTTCCATCATGTGCAACTAAACCCTTACAAATGATCCAGAATGCTGCTGCTCGTCTTGTCTTCAACGAGCCCAAAAGGGCCCACGTCACTCCGCTGTTCATCTCCCTGCATTGGCTACCACTCGCTGCTCGAATCAAGTTCAAGGCGCTGACACTTGCTTACAGATTGTCCACCGGCTCAGCTCCGTCCTACTTTCACTCGCTCCTTTGGGTCTACATCCCTACCAGAAGCCTACGATCGGCCAAGGAGCGACGGCTCGTGGTGCCATCACAGCGAGGCACAAAATCACTGTCCAGAACATTCTCATTCCCGGCTCCATGCTGGTGGAATGATCTCCCCACCCTCGTCCGTAATGCAGAATCCCTGACAGCATTCAAAAGACAACTGAAAACTCATCTCTTCCGTGAGCACTTAACATAAAAAAAAAAAAACTTGTCTGGTTTATGCTACTCTGAGCAATGTTTGAACTTGGTATTCTGAGCACTTCTCGCGTTGTTTTTGCCTCTCCATGATGACTCGCTTGGTTTAATCCTCAAATGTAAGTCGCTTTGGATAAAAGCGTCTGCTAAATGACTAAATGTAAATGTATATAAATGTTAATTTGTCAGTTGAGTCTCTCTCTTTTTCTCTCTTCCTCCTGCTCTTTATACAGCACTCCTTGGCTGGAAGTGCAGTGAGTGTTCCGAAGAGGGCCTTCCAGCGGCTGAACAGATCTCGTACGACCATTTTTGCCCAAGAGCTTGCTGTTCTGGTGTTCACAAAGGAACTGCTGGCAGAGTCCACCCTAACAGGAAAATCTGTGAGAGGGGCCCCCCCAAAAAAACAGCTGGATGTTGAAAAGGTTCAGGCCATAACAGGTTTGCAATTTTGAGTTAATTTTGTGTCTAGAAAATTGTTACTGGAAATGTTAATTGTACATAGGGCTGGGCGATATATCGCACAATATTGTTATGCGCATCTCATCAGTAAAGCCGGTTCCTTGATTAGTAGTAAATCACCATCACCTGCTTTCAGATGGAGCGGCATTTACTACACAGCAAAAACTCCAGTGTTAAATGAACACTCAAGAGTGTTAAAGTTAATGAGATAATTAAGTGATTAATTTAGTGATGATTGAGCATTATTGAAGACACCTGATGTTAACAAGCAGAATCACTGAAGGAGAAAATCACAAATTGTAAGCCACCGTTATGGCGATCAGTGTTTGCTTTAGTTGGGCTCTTAACCTTTATACATTCACTTTAAATTTGTTTGTCTGCTGTTATTTATTAATAACACTCAAATGAACAAAGAAAAGTGTGATCTGATAGTGTTGGTTATGTTCTGGCATAATCATGCTGTGATCTGAAAATGAAACTTACTGAGATAGTTTGGCTTAACTTAGTGGCAACAACTTTGTGATTCTACAGCGTATATTAATATGGCTATGTTTCTTATAACCCAAAATATTTATTAAACATTGTTCTGATCAAAACACTTTCAAATTATTTTTTTTAGAAACACAGACATCAATAATCAGCCTGTGAATCTCAACAATGGTGACAATAATAAAGCATGTTGCAGTGGCTGCCACCAATCACAACTCATTAATGGCTCCCATCATGCATTGCGGTATGAATAAATTATGATCAGAATTTTCTATGTAATTTACTTTTCCTAATTGAATATTCTGCTCGTCACCATTGTTGAGATGCATAGACTGAATCTTGAAGTCTGTGAGTGCCTATAAGAAGGATTTTTTTTTAGAAAACAACTTTTAAGAAATCCTTTATATTATAGCTAAAATTCTGGATATTTATGCAGAATCACAGTTATGCTCTAACCAAAAACATACATCAAAACCAAAGTTCAAATGATGATTGTCATAATATAACCAACACCATCAGATCACTTTTTTCTTTGTTCATCTGTCAGTTATAATTCATATACAGCAGCCAAACAAAATCTAAAGTTTATAATATAGGGGGTCAAGAGCCCAACTAAAGCAACCAATGATCGCCATAACGGTGGCTTACAATTTGAGATTTTCTCCTTCAGGGATTCTGCTAGTTAACATCAGGTGTCTTCAATAATGCTCAATCATCACTCAATTAATCACTTAATTATCTCATTAACTTTAACACTCTTGAGTGTGGACTCATATACACTCCCAGGAGTGTTAATTTAACACTGGAGTTTTTGCTGTGTACAAAGAGCCGTAGTTAACTGACAAGCTGAGCCATATCGCATTAATTATCGTTGGCGATACGTCCGCGATATTGATGCGATATGGCTCAACTTGTCAGTTAACTACGGCTCTTTGTAGTAAATGCCACTCCATCTGAAAGCAGGTGAAGGTGATTTACTACTAATCAAGGAACCGGCTTTACTGACGAGATGCGCATAACAATATCGTGCGATATATCGCCCAGCCCTAATTGTACAGTAGCAGGATTGCATGTAGGACTGGGGCGGTGTGGATTTTTTCTTACCGCGGTTGAAAAGCAAGAAATTCCCGCGGTATTGCGGTAAACCGCTATTAGCACCATCCCGTGAAAAACAAAGAAAAAAATTCACATTTAGAACAGGAACATTTAGAACAGAAATAGAATGATGTCTAGAAAAACATGCACATGTGCAGGCAATTTTTTTTTTTTTGTGGTGGTGGTGGTGATGACGGTGACGAGTTCGAACCCGCGGTAGGGGTCACGTGACCGCGGTAATGCGGTAACCGTCCAAGCCCTAATTGCATGGATTGCGGGGGGGGCTGAGTATTGTCATCAATTTCATGTTTTGATTTTGATTCAAGCTTGCGATTTAGTTCAAATTATGATTCAGTTGAATATAGATTAGGGATGGGTCACGATCTTCAAATAGTCGAACTGAGTGCGAAATTCGATCATACATTTTTTTTTCCCGAAGATCGTTAATGTGTTCTACATTATTGACTCCGCACCTACTGTCACAGATCGCAGCAGGGTGTTTTCCTGTCGGGGACACAAGGTGTTAATATCATAAATTCACGAGTTCACACTTGCATAC